>NW_005842330.1:640729-641397 GCF_000455745.1 Alligator sinensis | reverse complement strand
GTTCTGACATGCCCCCTTGCCGACGGCACAGCTGGAATTGGAGCACATGCACGTCGTTTAAATCGTCATCATCTCTCTCGTCATATGGTAAACGGGTATACACAAAAGCATACAACGAAAAAAGATCGTCCTCAACGGATCGAATCAAATAATAACCAATACAAACACAAATACACATAAGTATATTGGTTACAAAAAGTTCAATTATGAGGACTTCAGTAGTTGTCATGGTGAAGTCACGCGTCAGGCCTCTGCACCCCCGGTACTCTTCTTCTCTATCTGTCTCCTTCTCTTGGGGTTTTTTGCTCTGCCACGCACCTTGGGCCTCGGGCAAAAAACTGTAAAGAGAAATTTCTTAGAACAGTTAATTAACTTATACTACAGTGTTTGTATGGAACCGCGAGTGCGACGGGACAGCCAATTAAATTCTCCGCTGTTTTCCACCCTCCCCAAAGCACACGATACAGGTGCTCGGG
The DNA here is from genome assembly GCF_000455745.1 of Alligator sinensis. Lineage (NCBI taxonomy): Eukaryota > Metazoa > Chordata > Crocodylia > Alligatoridae > Alligator > Alligator sinensis. The sequence continues at coordinate 640,921 of NW_005842330.1, read as the reverse complement.
CACGGCTCCACTCTGGACGATTCTCTCTCGAATGCTCACAGATGCGACCAACGCGGAAATGGGATGACGATCCACGCAAGTTCATTCAGCATGAACTTAGGTGCCGCGTGGTTTTTTGTCCGTGCTCAGTAAGATGACTCGTCGTTTGGCTCCCCCGGATATTGGAAGCCTAGTTCATATGCCAGTTGCGAT
>NW_005842330.1:628322-639580 GCF_000455745.1 Alligator sinensis | reverse complement strand
GAACCTCCCGGCCCCTCAGTCCAGACTCCAGGGCTGGGGGACTGAACCGGCTGATCGGCGTCGGTTCTCCACCCTCCCACATGAGTCGCATACAGCGGGCATACTCTTGGCTCAAAGTCGGGTATACTGCACCCGCCAATTTGATTCCGGTGAAGGACGCAGTGCTTACTTCCTCACGGGGCCTAAATAGAACCCGCTCACTACCCATCACACACCTGAACGCCCCGGGGTGAAGATGTGCTTCCCATTCTTTTGAAGCTCCCTCTTCCCCCTTCAGTGAAAGGTAACCACTGATGAGCCTTTCACCCGTTCTGCCCACCTGGTGATAGGCGATGTGTGCCCCTAGTTCCACAGGGTTCGTCATGTGGCGCCTTTCACTGCACCGGGGTAGTTTCTAACTAATTCTAACTTCATTGGGGCTCCATAAGGTGGCGGTCGAGTGGTAGGCGGGGCTGTGGCCAGTAGCCCCGAAACGGCAGGCAGGTACTTTTGACCGATGGAGCAGAATTAGGCACGGAAGCGTATCGGTTAAACAAAGAGATTGCTTTACTTACACCGTCGATGAATACAGCGTAGGCAGAAAGTTAGCTTCAGTTACAACCGGACGAGAGCTCTTTAAACCGAGGTGAAATGTCTGTGACAATTCAACGAGCATGCAGAACACAGAGTACAACAATTCAACGAGCATGCAGGATACGGGGTATGTCGGGAAAGTCGATGATGGGGAGTCGTTGGTGGGTGATCAGTCCGCCACGTTCACTCCGAGATGGGCGCGGAGTTCTCCAACTTGGGCGGAAACTCCTCTAACTTTTATATGGCTAGCAAGCCAATTGCTAGTCGCCACGTAGGAATAATTTAGAACCAGCCAATAATGGTGTGCATATTTACATAGGGATGGCGGGAGCTTTTCTGCATCAGGGTTCTCCACCATAGCAGAAATTTCACCATGCCAAAAAGCTTCATTGTGCTAGAAAATTCCACTGTGCCGAGGCACTTAACTACTAAGTTCTGACAGCAGTCTCTTCAGTAAAGACATGTATTGGTGCTAAGGTCAACCAGCCAGAAGTTCTTTGTTCTCTCCACAGAGATTAAGCAGTCCCTCCATTTCTGATCCAGCCTGCATAGCCTTGAGCACCCCCAAATATACTCAGCTGTTTCTTTTAGAGTATCTCCAACTCCTCAAAGCTTTTTCATTGCTTTCAGTCCCTGAGACCTTTCTGACCAGGAGCTGCCAGACTGGCTTCTTTCTAGCTTGATCTCCCACTGTCATGCTTAGCTCCTCTCCACGCTTTCCAGTTGTTGGGCATCTCAAGTTTACTGATATGTCAACAAAGCCATCAGACTTTGCTACTGCTACAGGCACATCTTTGTCTCCTCCTGCACATACCCAGCCCTAACACTCAAACCTTCCTTCTCTGTGCACAGGCTGATGAGATAAACTGAGTCATACAGTATTATAACAATGTGAACACAGTTAACACAGAAATATCCCAATAAAACCTGTAGTCCGTAAGACAAAGTTCTCTGGAGTTCATACTGATTGATAATTTTTATGTGGTTTAAAAAATATTTAGACTCTGCAGTGTAGAATGGCTCTCAAAACCGACCATATGAAGAAGGGGAAAGAAAATATAACCAATAACATTCAATGCAGGGTAGCAGGTGGGAATTTGAAGGACATGATGGATAGATGGACTGAAAATCCTGGATTAAGCCATTTTATGTTTTAAAGTGAATTTTATATAAAATATTAAGTAAGCCCATACCACATAGCATAATTTTTTTTTCTGGCCCTACTAGCCCACGTGCAGCGTCATACTAATGCACCTGAACAACTACTAGTTCAGGAGCTTGTGCGTCCAGAGCCAGAATGGAACATGTTAGTACAGCACGGTACCACTTATATTGTTTTATGAGGTCTTTGTCACTAGCCTAATAGGTGTGGGCAGTAATGTGGGTTTGTCATTGCCTTCATTGGTTACGACAGTACAAATATAGAAGCTAGAAATATGACAAGCCAGGGTTGTTGGAGTCCTAATATGGTGTGTTTTGAATGTGTGCCCACTGAGATACTCCATCTGCTTTACCTCCTGTCTTTATAAACTTAAAAGAGAATACATTACTATTCATCTTGCTTTTTTTTAAAAAGATGGTAAATTGGATTATAAAGGATTGTAACAAATGTGAGATCTCATACAGCAACTAAAAATGAAAAAAAAAAGTGAACTAAAGATACTGTGCGAGGTAACAGGCAATACATAGGAAACAAAAAAATGCAAGGATTATGTTCAATAAATAGTTCCCTGAATACTTGAGAAAATGTAAATGATCCTTTTGCTAGCCTTAGAGCATCTTTGAGCATACAAAATCCAATTTAGTTTATAACTGTTTACTGCAAATTTCATTCAGGTACAAAAATCTAGGCAAGTTAAGCCTGTATTTAAAACTTGATAAAAGTATTCTAAAGGAAATATTCATTAACTAAGGTTTAATAATAGTGTACCTTTAGGGGATTAAGTTATTCTTCATCTTTCAAGCCTGCAGCTTTTATTTACACACAAACCTATAGCTTTCAGTGATTTATTGCTCTAAAAAATAACTCATTAACAGTTGTATTGATTTGTCTTCTGCAAAATGAAAGACACAAATATAATCTGTGAGTAATATGAAGCACCTATAACATTTGGAATCTAAAACAATCATTTCTTTATTAAATGACAAAAAGCTTTAAGATATTACAATCTTTCTACCTATTTCTAAGTCATTCGAGCTGCCGAAGGTCATGTTACTGATTCTGGCAGTAATATCTACCTAGACAGAAGATATTCAGTCAGCTGTGCTAAGCTAAAGAGTAGGGCTAGGGGAATGAAATCTTTGCTAGCTGTAGAGATGAAATAGAAGATGTATTTGTGGTATTCTCTGCACATTCGTGATTTTGGGATATGACTTTTGTGGTTCTTACTAAAGGCAAAGTGCCTCATGAATTGTTAGCGCAACAAGGAGCATTGCAGACTGCAGAACAGGTAGTGACCAGAGTAAAGCCCCAGGAATTTCCTTTTCTGAGGAAGTATACACGTTTTGCTACCATTCTTTTTTATTCAAACACTGGATAATTTATGTGTGGTAAATGTGAGACTTTCCTACTGTCCCTCACTAGTCTATTAGGGACTGAAAGAACTCTTACTTTCTCTGTAACGCTGAGCTTCCTGGCTAGTTTTTTTTTAATTCTTTAAGGGCTGGGAAGCAGTTGTTTATTATGTCGTCTTTTAGTTTCAGTTATTTTGTTCCTCCTCCTTGTTTACTCTATATTTATCAAGCAAATGTTTTATTTAATTTGGAGGTTCAACCTATAACAGAGAAAGAATAAGTCTTAGGGTTTTTTTCACGATAAAAGGTAAACAAAGAAACAAGACAGAATTGGCGGATGGAAAAAAATAATTCTGATTAAGACTTGAGAAGACTCTGTACTGGAAAAAGATGTGGGCATCACTGAAGAGCTCATTGTGAAGCAGCTTTCAAAATGCAAACCAAAGATACCTAAGGAAAGGGTGGAAAATAGTAGTAGTATTATAAATCAATGGTAGATCCCCACCTGGACCTCTGCATTCAGTTCTGCGCTGTACATGAAAAAAAGTATAAGCAGAAACAGAAAGAGTTCAGAAAAAGCCATGAAAAGAATTAGGCATGAAAAACTTTCATATGAAAAGGGATTGAAATGATGGGGACTGTTTACATTAGGACACATGAAAAAGACACAAAATATTTAGGGTTTCAGAGAAGATGAAGTAGGTATTTCTGTCCACACTTTGGGTGGGCATGTCTGTTCACATTTCCTTGGAATATAAAAAGAAGAACATTCAGTAAAATTGCAAGAAAGCAGGTTTAAAATCTAACAGGACATATTTTTCATACATTGCATTATTAACCGGTTAACTAACTGCTAGAAGATAGCAAGGCTGAGAGTTTAGTATGATGCAGAAAAGGATCTGATCACTTATAATGGAAATCAAATAGAGTGAGAATAAATAAGAAGGCTTTATAGAATCCAACAGGGATGTAAGCCAACTTCTGGGCATGATATCTTTCCCTGTGTGGGAGAGTTTATCAGACTGGCAGAGTGGCAGCTAACTCCAAGGGAAGAAGGGGTAGCTCATACCTAGATCCCTTCTTTTGACTTGGTGCATATCAGCACAGAGAATACTGACCCTCTTGGCCCTCCCCACCTCACTTCTTAATTTTTAAATCTTTTTGTGCACCTGTGGGCCATCTAATGCTATATCTGTCCCACTTCAGTATTGCCCTCCTTATTGTATATTAAGCTGCGAATCCAGGATGCTGTGGAATTGTTTTTTAGATCAGGGAGTATTTTCCCCCAGATGATCTCCAAAAGACTGCTTGCTTTCCTCATACCATTATGACAGCAAAGTTAGCATTAAAGCGAATTATAATAGGAATTGAATGCTAAAAGGAGCATAAGAATACTAATTTGTCACAATGTTCACTAGTGTTGAATGATGAAAAAGGCTAAATCCTACATTAAAGCCATTGGATTTAGCTTCTAAATGTTTGCCTATGAGGTCCTGAAGTCTTGGCAGGATGAAGTAATTCCTTTTACCTTGACTTTGTTTCACAGTTGGAGTCCTAGATAGGAAAGGACTTTTCTGTATCAAAATCAATAAAAGGCTCCACAAGCTGAAAGATTTCAAAGCTACTTTACGCTCTTTGAGAATGTTTTCCTCTGCGCCTCAAAAGAAACACAAGTATCACGTATTCTCCTACTTCCTCTTTCTCCTCAACTGTTTACCGCCCAGTCTGAGATACACTCTAGGAAGTGACAACGGTTGGATAGACACAAGCAGTCTTTGGCCGCCCAGCCTGCCTCCCACGTTCCACCCAGTAATAGGCAGAACTTTTGACGACGTCCTCAAGGGACCCACCCCCTTCTTTCCTTTTTCTTTTTTTGCTTCACAGAATGGCCGCACCTCTGCCCAGCTCTTTACCAGTTGCTTGCCTCACCATTTCTAACTTAGGGCATGAACCCAATTACAACAGACCAGTGGGCATTGGATACCATCATAGCTAAATATACAATCCATTTCAGCTTACTACCCCATAGCCTCTTTTCTTGCCTACTTTCAGGGAGCCTTCTCATAAGAACTTGCTTCAGCAAAATGTTTCCTCTTTGCTTGCTCTGGTTATGATAGAGGAAGTAACATTGCATGTTAGGGAGACAGATTCTGAAGAAAAGGAGGACAGCACCAATCTTGGATCAAAGAAAGATCACTGCTTTTATTCTCAACTTATGATTCAAGATGGTCAAAGTATCATCACACCATCTCTGTAGGAGGAGAACTTGTTTTTAATCTCTTTGGGATGTCAATTTACAATCAAATCTCCCCACAAGAAATATCTCCAGTTTGTGGTAGGTCAAGGTCATTATCAGTATGAGGTCCTGTTCAGCCTGTCAGCAGACCTGAATCTTCACCAGTAGTTGTGTAATTCAGATGACAGAGTGTAATAGTTTGTCCCTTCCAATGAGATTGACTAGTGAAATGGCCTGTTCACATGATGTAGTTTTTCCATGTCAAGACTGTTATTGAACCGTCAGATGTCCAACACTTGTGTGGGTATCTCTGCTGTTGTTTCCCACACAGTAGGTGGGATTCATAGGAGACATTGTAGGCTCTGTAGCAGCCATAGTTTGTCTGACATAGGATTGCTTTTAGTCCTGATTTCAGTCCGACATCAGTCATCTCAGGTGGCTAAACTCCGGCTGCAAGGTATGTGCTTTCTGAGGAAATGTCAGCTATGCATGACTGCAAATGGCCTCAATGGTTTACTTCAACTAAGATGATGGAATGATTTGTTCAATATGTGTAAAGAGCTAGTTTCTCCCTTTAAGGGTTATCAGTAACATTTATGACAGACATTTTCCTATTAGCAGGGAGAGTAACAACCTCTGGGCACAGGATATTTGTATGCCTTAGGAGGCAAAAATTCATATCAGTGTGCTAGAGATTGAAGTGGTGCAGAGATCATATCAGGCCTTTGTACACTGCATATACAGGTGTCATGTACAAATGATGACAGACAAAGTTATTTCAATAACATATGTAAGAGGGGGACACAAAATCCTCTCTACTTATTCAGGAGGGTACGTGCATTCATCACCAAATATATCCATCAGCAATCAATATTCCTAGTCTCCAGAATGCTAAGAAGACAGACTTCCTGAATTAATGTCCTTGTACTCTGTGTAGGAGATCCGTAGTGTTGAATATGAAGAGTAGCTGGATTATGATGTGCTCTATGGGTAATGCTGAGGCAAAACCCCTCTGAGCTAAACTGCTTTGGTGCAGGCACAGCCAAAATCAAGATGAGCATGTGAAAAACACCTCTGAAAGGTGTTAAATAATTCCTTTTTCTTGTTGGAGAGTTTCCTGTGTCAGGGCCATTTTACAGGGCCATTTTCTCTGACTGGGATATTTCTGCGTTAGCTTCTAAATGCCAATTTTGTTTTGTTTTGTTCTCTGTAGGTACATCTACACGAGACACTTTACTACACATTAGACTAACCTAATGTGCAGTAAAGCATCACCATCAATATGTGCACAGGATTTACCGCACATTAAATTAGTCCAATACTCCATTTGCTAGTACCAACACATACAGGTACTAGATAAATGGTGCGTTAGTTAATGCACCGTAATGCATGTGTAGATGCTGACTGGGATCAACTTGTTCCTGGTCAGCCCAGGCAGCAGCAGGGTGCTGAAGCCTGGCTAAGCCCCAATGCAGGGGGAGCTGTGCCACTTGCAGGGGCAGCTGTATCCCTGCCACATGGGGATTAAGATTTGCTCCCATGCCCTGTGCCAGCCCCAAGGGCTGGCACCCAGGGGAGCCTGGAACTCCCTGTGGCTGCTGTAGAGGGGCAGAGCAGGACTGGGCCGTCTCCTGTCAGGCACAGTTTGCTTGTGACAAAGGCAGACGTGTAGACATGCACCTGGTGTGTTCTCAAAAAAAAAGACGAGTTAAGCTTATAGAATGAAAAAGCTTGCTTATTCAGAGAGCAGTGCTCTGCCTGCTGTTCTGCTGTTCCCTCCTGCTATCCCCAAGCCAATGTAACAATTTACACATAACACTCTTAAAGGTGTCTATATGTCTTCCCCTTTTACATGTAACAGATCCCCATATAATACTAACATTGGAAGGTTAGTTCAAACCATAGTTAAAGCACATTTTACATGTCTCTATTAGTCTTTGTGTTCTTTTTTTGATCTAAATGATCTTCAGAGTTTCTCTGCATTCTCAATCCTTATTGGTTCAGTTCTTGTTTGGTTTCCTTGTTCAGATATCCCTACTTCTGTGTCCTTTTCAATCTCCTTTGTCATTTCTTGTTGCTTTGATTTTAGCTCTGTTTCCTTTCATGAATCTCTTGATGCTGCTTCTTTTCTCCCCTTTATAAGCTGCAAGTGTCATCTGTTCCTTCTTAGCACGTGTCCTTCCCATGTATGAATCTGTAGCTTTTTTCAACAATTTTGTCACTATTTCTACTTTATTTGCTACCAAACCATTGGATTGTGGGTATTTAGAATTTGAAGTATTGTGACGATCTGTTTGCAAAGTCTTTAACCTCAAGACAGCTGAAGTGAGGTCCGTTGTATGTTCTCACAATTTGTGGACTCCTTTGTCTAGCAAACATTGATTTAATGTGAGTTATGACATGGTTTGTTGTCGTGCTTTTGAGAAATGTAATTTCAGGATAGTGAGAATAATAATCCACTAAATATATGAATAAGTCAATGCCCACTTGATACCACAGAGTTATGGGCTCCTCTATGAAAGTCACGGGTTCTTTTCTTTGTGCTAATCTGTACTTTAGGTACATTGTACAAGCCTTCACAGCAGCTTCTATGTCATTATTTGTGTTGGACCAATATAGAACACCCCTTGCTCTCCTTTTGCATTTTTCAATGCCTACGTGCCCCTCATGTATTCTGTTTAACATGTTTTTCTTTATCACTGTTGGAACAACAAGTCATGAGCCTTTGAACAAAATGCCATCCAGTACTGATACCTCTTCCTTGAATGGAGAGCAGGGGCTAGGTATATGTTTTCCAAGGCAACCAGCACAAATAATTGTTATCACTTTTTGCAGTGTCATGTCCTTAGCAGTAGTTTTTGCAATTAGTGCCCACATTTTACCTATGACAGGAATCACTCCTTTAATGAGATTAGTATGTGCTATGTCTGAAGCTGGAATTCTGTTCTATATCTGCAATAAGTAGATGTTTTCCTGGCGTGTACTGTATGTCTAGATCATACATGTCTAGATCATACTTAAATAGTTGGAAAACATTTTCTTAGCAAGCTTTCAGGTTTAAAAAACCCTTCGTCAGGCTGAGGAAGCATCTGCAGTTGGTGTGTGCTCTTTTTGGATGGAATAGTAAAGAAGCCAGAGGGTGGTATGCATTCAAGAAAGGCAGTCAGTGAAGATGTAAATTGAGGAGTCAGTGGGTGAGAGACAGTTGTGGGGGCAGGGGGTGGGAGGGAGAAGGGGGATGAATGTAGCAGGTAAATAGTGAAGAGGTACCTGGGGAGTGAGATGTCAGGCAGGTTATAATGTGTCAATGTCTATACTTAGTCCAGGATATTTTGTATCCAGGAGGTTGATGAAGTGAAGTTCATAGGCTCATCTGTAAAAAGTGTTTTGTAATGCCCTTGTACCTAGGAGGATTAGAAATGAGATAATGGAGAGAGAGTGGTTTTCTTGTGAGAAATGTGACCCCACAGGTAATTGGATATTCTTATTTTCAATAGATTTCTGGTGTGCTTTCATTCTGGAGCACAGTTGTTGTTTGGTCTCTCCTACATATTTTCCATCAGGGCATTTGGTGCATTGGATGAGATATATTATATTTATGGAGGTGCAGCTGTAAGATCCAGAAATGCTGATGGTTCTGCTGTAGGGTAATTGTGGGGGTGCTGGAGGTACATTAACAGGTTTTGCGTTTCTTGTCATGGCATGGTCTGGATCCATTCGATGTGTTCTGGGTCATAGGAAGTTTGCTTCTGGTTACGAGGTAAGTGAGGTTTGGTGCTTGTTTGAAGGCTAGGATGGGTGGTTCTGGGAAGATCTCTTTAACAATAGGGTCTCCTTCCAGTATGGGTTGCAATTGTTTGAGGATTTTCCACATGGGTTCAAGGGAGGGGGGGATATGTCATAACCAGAGGTGTGTGACTTGTGAGGGGTTTGCTTCTGTACTGCAGCAATTCTTCATGTAGTATCTGGGTGGCTCTTTCAAATGTGCAATCTATCTCTCTGGAGTAGTGTCCGTGTTGAGTGAAAGCCTTTTTTAGACTAGTGAGGTGGCAATCCTGGATGTACTCCTCCATGCAACTTCAGTGGTATCTGAGGGCTTGGCTGTACATTACAGCTTTCTTGGTGTGTTTAGGGTGATTGCTGGTTTTGTGCATAGGTATGTTAGTCTGTGGGTTTCTTGTATAACATGGTCTGTATTTTCCCATTCTGGATACTGATCATTTTGCCTAAAAAGGAGATGTTGATGCTGGAGTATTGAAGAGATAGTCAGATGGAGGGATGCTGATTGTTAACATTCTGATGGAACTCAATCAGAGATTGCAGGTTTTCAGTCCAAATGATGAAGATGTCATCGATATAACTTAAGTATAGCAAGGGTTTGATAGTGCAGTCCTTGAGGAATTCTTTTTCCAGGTGGCTTATTAAAAAGTTGGCATACTGTGGAGCCATTTTGGTGCCCACAGCTGTGCCCATGGTCTGGAGGAAGTGTTGGTTATTAAAAATGAAATTATGTGTAAGGATGAAGTGTATATGGTCAGTAATATCTTTGGGTCTGTATGCTGAGTTGTCCCCTTGCTCTCGTAGGCAGGCTTAGATGCTATCGCGGTGTGGGACGTTGCTATATAAGCTTGTAACATTCATGGTGGCTAGGAGGGTGTTCCTGGGAAGGTGCCCTATGTTTGTAAGTTTCTGTAGAAAGTCTGTAGACACTATATAGTGTATAAGTCTATAGACATGATATATCAATGACATCTTCTTACAAGAAAACTGCTCTCTCTCCAATGTCTCAGTTCTAACCCTCAAAGGGAACTTTATCTGTTCCTGATTAACATTAAAGTGTAATTGATGTCAGACTCATCTCAATTTAAGTAATCAGTTAGTCTCGGATGGCTATCACCTTCTCCATAAGATTTTCCTTTTCTTTTTTTTTTTTTTTTCTACTGACGCAGTCACTGCTCTTCAACCAGCTGGCTGAAGACTACCAGGACCCTTCTTGATGCAATATTCTGCACACCCACACTCTTGCCTGCCATGACTTGCTGATAAGAGAGAAAAGAAGGAATGCCTGGGTGTGTAGTTTCTTGTACAATTGGTTCTTGTGTCCGCCTTAGTATAGTGAGGGCACCACCAACTATACCCTTTCCCATTCCACTGGGCGTTAACTGATAGTCCATGTAATCTGCCAGAGTCTATCAGAGTCCTTTCTATGCCTCTGACTCCCAACTTAGTCACTACCAACTTAGTCCTGGTTAGCATCTACCAGGGCTTTAGCAAATGAACAGACTCAAGTTTAAACAGCCTCCCAGCTTATGTGCAGATAGTTACTCTTCACTATCACTTTGTGTCTAGGAGGGTTCTTCCCCTCTTCCCAAGTGGAGAATACAAAGTTAACTTATCTCTGTCCTTCTATTCAGGTCATAGTGGTACCTCCTTCTCAGTCCTTCTCACCGGGTTGCTGTGCTGAGGCTTCAGGCTACCTGAAAGCCGCTTTGTCTTGGCTTCTTCCCTGTCAGCTCTCTCACTAGAGATGACTCCCTGAAATAAACTTTCTTGCAGCCTCCTGGATGCTCTCAGCTGTTCCCGCTCTCATTCTGCTGGATTCAGGAACTTCCAGTTCTGGTTTCATAGATTTCATAGACATCAGGGCTGGAAGGGACCACGGAAGATCATCGAATCCAGCCCCCTGCCCAAAGGGCAGGAAGTCAGCTGGGGTCATAGGATCCCAGCAAGATAAGCTTCCAGTTTCATCTTGAAGGTGTTCAATGAAGGCGCTTGAATCACCTCCGGTGGCAGGCTGTTCCAGACCTTGGGGGCTCGGACAGTAAAGAAGTTCTTCCTTATGTCCAGCCTGAAACGGTCTTGAAGTAGTTTGTGACCATTCGACCTCGTCATCCCTTGGGGCGCTCTGGTGAACAAACGTTCCCCCAGATGCTGG
>NW_005842330.1:623509-624839 GCF_000455745.1 Alligator sinensis | reverse complement strand
GGGACAGGCAGCCCCCGCAGCCGAGAGCCAGGGGCTCCATCTGGGTGGCCTTCTCTGAGGTGCCAGAGGGGGGGGCCGCGGTGCCCAAGGGGACCCTCGGGGGGCGGCGCATGCCCATCCGTGTCATGCCTCTGGTAGGCTGGCTACGGCTGGGGCTGTCTACCCTGGGGGGCGCGCTGGAAACAATTGTTGGTTGTTCCCCCTTTGTCTGCTCCAAGTCTCTCTTTATAGTGGAGCTCACATTCCTTCCTCCTCCCCTCTGGAAACACCAGGAGAAGAAGGATCCCTGCATGGCTCTATGTAGCTTTGGTGACAAGGTGGCTGCTTGCAAGCACCCTTCCAACCCCTGGTATCTTATTCTCTGCCACCAGTGTCTCTTCTCTTCCCTTACAAACTAACAGACATTTTTTCACAGATGAGCCTATGAACTTCACTTCATCAACCTTCTGAATACAAAAAATCATGGACTAAATACAGACATTGGATTTATGACACATTACAACCTGCCTGACATCTGACTCCCCATGTACTTCTCCACTATTTACTTGCTACATTCATCCCCCTTCTCCCTCCCCCCTCCCTCACTCCCCACCTGTCTCTCACCCACTAACTCCTTTTACATCTTCACTGACTGCCTTTCTTGCATGCATACCACCCTCTGGCTTCCTTACTATTAATTCCATCCAGGCAGAACATGTACCAACTGCAGATGCTTCTTCAGCCTTACAAAGGGTTTTTAAACACAAAAGCTTGCTAAGAAATCTTTTTCCAACTATTTAAGTTGGTCTAATAAAAGATACCAGATTCACCCAAAGAACCTTGTCTGCCTATGTCCTTGGACCAACAGAGCTACAACCTACACCCCTAGATCATACATTTGCAGTTGAAAGAAAAGTGTCTGTAATCTGGGTGACATGTTACCCAGATATAGTTACCAAAGTTTTGTGATTAGTTTCAGCTAGCACAGACTTCCCATAGATGAATATATGACATTTCTTACAGCCATATACCAGACTTAAACTTTCTTTCTCAATTTGTGCATATAGACATTCTGACTTAGAGAGTGTGCTAGATGCTTATGCTGTTGGTCTCTAGCTACCCCCTTGTTTTTGAAGCAAAGCTGCTCCAATGCTTCTTTAGAAGCATCTGTTGACAGTGTACTGGGTCTTTTAGGGTCATAATGTTTTAGTAATGAAGCTCTCATTATTTTTCCCTTCAGGTTTTTAAATTGAGCTTCATGTTCATGTTCCCATATCCACTGAGCATTCTTTTGTAGGAGTGATCTAAGGTATTTGGTCTGCTCTGCTAAATTAGGGAGATATTTCCCTAC
>NW_005842330.1:612087-623454 GCF_000455745.1 Alligator sinensis | reverse complement strand
GAATTGATCATTCCCAGTAATCTTTGCATTCCTTTCTTATTTGTAGGAGGTGGTTTGTTTGTAATGGCTTTAACTCTTGCAGGATTGATTTGCACCCCTTTGTCAGAGAGCTTTTCTCCCAAATATATTAGTTCTTTGACCCTGAATTTGCGTTTTTGTTGTTCAGTATCAGACCTGCTCTGCAAGCTCTTTCTAGTGCCTTTCTTAGCTTCAAGTCATGTTCTTCCATAGCATTTCCTCAAACTAATACATCATCAGTAGAAACCATAGTTCCATCAATACCTTCAAAATGTGTTGAACCTTTCTGTGAAATACTTCAGATGCAGAACACAGTCCAAAAGGAAAACTACAAAACCAATACCTTCTGAAGGGAGTATTGAAGGTACATAATTCAGTGCTATTCTTTTCTAAGGGAACCTGCCAAAACCCAGAAGAGACATCTGAACTGGAGAAATATTTAGCTTCTGCCACATTGCCAAAAACCTCTTCCTTGGTGAGAATGGGAAAATGCTCCCTTTTGATGTACCCATTCATTTGCTTAGGATCCAGACACAATCTCAAGGATCCATCTTTTTTTTTTTCCTATTATGACAGTGAATGAAGCCAAGAAGTTGGTTGCTCTACTTCTTCTATTATGTGCATTAGAGGTATGCAAAATGGGCTATATTCAATTTGGATTCAGATTTGGTCCGAATCAGGGACAGTGATTTCATTCATTGATTCAGATCACTGTCCTGATTTGATCTGGCCGAATCCAAATTTGAAGATTTGATGCTGATTCAGAGAATCAGTGGTTCGGCCATAGATACAGCTTTAAATGTTTTTTCTACATACCGTGAGGTACCAGGTGTGGCTCACGAATGCTATGATGGTGGGGTGGATAGACTGTCCCACAGGAGCACAGGGGGACCCCCCGCATGCTCAGCAGTGAACCGAGAAATAGACTGGAAGTACTCCCCGGTTCAGTGATCAGCTATAGGGGGACCCCAGGTGCGCCCCCCCCCCCAGACCCGGGAAGCCCCAGTCACCAAGCCAGGGGGTGGGGAGGGGTCCCCTGTGCACTACCCTGCAGACCCAGAATTGGACCGGAAGTGCTTCTTCTCCACTTCTGGGTCTTCTGCCAAGTGCTCTGGGGACTCCCCCCCCCCACCCCCATGCTCCCATGGGATGCTCCATCCACCCCAGCATCTCAGCATTCACAAACTTCCTGGTATCTTGAGGTATGTAGAAAAAACATTTAAAACTGTGTCTATGTCCAAATCATTGAATCTTTCCAAATTGATTCAGAGGGTTCCGATTCGATTAGGAGAGATTAAAGGGTCTCCTGATTTGATTTGGGTTTGGAGATTTAGCTGCCAACTCGGGGTGAATCTCCACTGAATCGAATTGGTGACTAAAGCTTCACACAGCCCTAATGTCCATGTTAACTAATCTGTCTAATTCCTTTTTCCGTTTCTCCCTTAGTACAAGGAGAGCATTTCTTGGAGCATGTATAGTGGGAGTATTCGGTTCTTTTAATTCTACCTTGTACTCAGTTAACAGTTTCCCTATGCCTTGAAACAAATAAAACTCTTCTTCTATATTCTTGCTTTCTAGTCCCTCCATGGCATTCATTCTCTTAATTAAACCTAGAGTTTTACACATTTGCAACCCAATAATTGGCACTAGCTTTCCTGGGACTGTGACAAACTGAATTTTGACTATATTACCCTTGTGTCCGACATGCAATGCACAAACACCCTTGGTTGCAGTCATGTTCTTATTAAGTCTCACTTTCTTATTCTCATACTAATTAGCTTAGGTTTCATTTTTTAATAATGTATTCTGGTATTACATTGACCTGTGCCCCTGTATCTAACTTGAAAGTTACCATTAGTCCTCTTGTGTCAAGGGTAATTGTCTAATCTGCAGAAGAACTAACTTTTCCTTCATTGTGCCAATGAGGAATTCTTCCTTTTCCTCACTGCATACAGCATGCATCTGCTTTCTCTTTTCTAGTGCATCCTGCTCCTTTCTGCAAACTCTTGCCAAGTGATTGAATCTTTTGCATTTGCTGTAGCACTTACCAATACAGGGTATTGCATGTGTCTGTGGTAACCCCCACAGCATCTGCAGCTAACCATTGTTTCTTCAAGCAATTCTCTTTGGCCTCCACTTGCCTGCTTCATAGTGAGGTCCTCCTTTCTGTATAGTTTGTGTGTTGCCTTAGGTTTTTGCAATATTGTAATCCTTTCTAATTCAGCTTGTTCTCCTTTTTCTCCAACTTCTGCAGCCTTGCATTTGTTGTGTCAGCCTCTTGGCACATTCTAACTGTCTTTTCCAAATTAAGCGCAAGATCCTCTAACTGTCTTTTCCTGAGGCTTATATCACGTATACCCAATACTGTTTGGTTGCTGATCATGGACTGTTTCAGATCTCCAAAGTTGCAGGTCTGGCTCAGCAGTCTGAGGTCTTTGACAAACTCCTCTATTATCTCATATTCTTTCTGCTGTCTCGTGGAAATTATACTATTCAAAGGTTTCATTTTGTCTGGGTATACAATATTCCTTAAACTGTTTTATTACTGTGCCATAGCTTTTTTGTTGTGTTCCTGACAGTTGTAGGCTATTCAGAGACAGAGCCTCTGGGCATGCTATATTTTTTTTTAAAAATTGCTACCTTGAGTGAATCTTCCTTCTCTGTAGCTCCACTGGCCATCATATATATGGTGAAGCTCTGCTTAAATTTCTTCCAGTTTTCTGCTGTATTGTTGAACAGCTTTAACTCTCTGGAATTCTGAGATGTTCCACTTTTTTTATTTTTTGTCTTCCTTCACACCCCACTCCTGGTACCATGTGTTGTTCTCAAAAGACCAAGGTGTTAAGCTTATAAAAAGCTTGTTTATTCATAGAGCAGTGCTTTGCCTGTAGTTTTGCTGCTCCCTCCTGCAATACCTTAGCCAATGTAACAACTTATACATAGCACTCTTAAAGGTGAATCCATGTACCTGGGAACACATTAATGAGCCCCAGTTTTTTTGTGCCAAAAAATCAGGTGTATTAATTGTATATGTAGACATGCCCTGTGTGTAGGAAAACTGTGACAGTGGTCAGAAGCTGTCAGAACAGAATGGCTGTATTCTGATGGAACAATAGGTTATCTATCAACAGGGGTATGCACTGTACATGATACTTTCTTCTGCAGAAAGTTTCAGATACTGAAGGGACTGTTATAGCCTGAAAATTTTCCCAGAAGTTCAAAAGTCAAAAAAAATTAGAGGCTATTTTAAGAGGATTTTAAAAGAGATTGGCATTGGAGGACATTCTCATGTCACATGCAACATGAAAAAAAAAACAAATAAGCAGAAAAATGTGTTTGCTTTGGGAGTCAGACCAAACCCAGGCCTTCCAGGATTGGTAAGGTCAGAATAATAGGAATTGTGTTCAGGAGCTTACCATTTTTGTAAGAATGAGAACCGTAGGTCTGGTTAAAAAATATTTTGATAAACCTTTGCTTCATTCCTGGGGTGACATTATTCCTGAAGGAACTAAGAAATCAGAACTCTCACTGCAGGATGGACTTGGGGAGAGGGAAAGGTGGTAGGGAGAGGTAGGGAAAAATTTGTTTAAGCCTCTGGATTATCTGCAAGACACTGAATCTTAGGAAGCTAGGTTTTGGGTTCCTGCTGGACAAGAAATGTAAGAGCTGTGTATGCAGTTTCTGGTGCTATAAATTGTGGGACAAAAACATCTTGACCTACATTTCTGGAATCCCTTTCTATTACCAGCAGCTACTGAGGTGTACCAAAGCAACATTGTGCCCTACCCTCTCTTTTTATATACTTTGATGTTCTTTTTGATGTTCTCAGTGTTCATCAGCCTGCAGGAGTAAGATTTTTGAAGGGTAGAAACTTGTTTCTGAAATTAAGTCTCTCAGGTTTTCATACAGTGCAGTTTTGGCCCAGTTAGCATAAGCATAATTTCTGCCTGCTCACATAAAGGACTGTATACTTCCCTTTTAAATGCAAAAAGGTATTAATTACTTTGTGTTATTAAGAACTCTACTTTTAATACTAGGAATACTCTTTCCAGGAATGTTATTAAAGGGTATAATTATGACTCGGTAGCTTATTAGCGTGCTCCAGCCTGCCTTCACATCTCATTATCAGCATCCCTGAGGTTTAAAATGGTGGCAGGGGTGCTTTAACTAAAGCTCATTTGACAAGCTTTAAATAAAGCACCCCATCACCATTTTGAAGCATGGGGACACTGATACACAAGATGCTATGGGTGCTTTAGAGTGGCTCTTGTAGCTGCTCTGATTAATGTGCCCTGCCGCACCCCCGGATCACATGTAAAAATGCCCACAGGTGACAGTTGCTTGCTGCCTATTTATTTTCAGTTCCAATTTTGCTATTACATTGTATGTGGAATAATATTTATCAGTTACAAAGTAGAGTTTGTAATTGTCATAACTGCTGTAAATTGTTCATTTTTTCAGTTATAAAAATCTTAGGATTACTTGTAAGACTAGTTAGTACAAGATTTTCATATAGGAATGAGATTTTTTCAAGTCCACATTATATCTTTAGGCATGCAGTTCTCTGGTTAATAATCAATCTATTTCAGTTATTAATAGCTGCTGTTCAGTTTCTTTAGATTTGTGTTTTCTTCTAAAATACATCTACTGAATCATTTAGAGCTTTACAGTAATGTTTTGCCTTTGCAAAATCTCTTGGGTTTTACTAATTTGTACATGATTTCTTTTGGGAAATACCACTACAAGAATCCCTTTTCCTCTGGATTGAACTGTTCTGTGTGCTAATTCAGTTTTCTTGTGTAGGTTGCTGATTACACTGCCTGGCTTTTATGTGACCACAGTAAGGGAAACAAAATGATACATTTAAGAAGATAAATGAGATTACAATGAATCATATGTAAATCAGTCCTATTAAAACTTTATCACTGATTGGTTTTAGCTGTTCAGTGTAATCCTAAGCGTAATTTTACACAATTATTAAACATGTCTCTCTTAGGGTGCATACAGCTGTTTACTGCAGCTATGTTCATATAGCTTATTTCAAGCCTCATGAATGTAAACCAGGAACAGTGCATACAGCCATTTGCCAATGAGAGGAGCTGTGCAGGGAACCTGGTATAAATAACTTGGGGTGGGGGGAAGAGTGGGTGGGACCACAGGATAGAAGGTCCATATGGAGGGTGATTGGGGGGATGAGGTGGGGGTTGTCCATCTGGAGGTGGGAGGGTTGGGGAGTTAAAAATATCCCATTTGGAGTAGAGGGGGTAGGAAGAGCCCAGTCCTAAGGCCAGAGTGAGTGATTCGACTTTCCAAGTCCTCGGGGCTGTGCTTAGCATACATAAAGGTTACTAGGCTGGCTTAACCCATTCCCACTGTAAGTTAGTTCACCTCCTCAGGTGAACTAAATTAGATCAGGTTCACTCTTTTTGCCCAATATAATCTCTCTGGACACATGTACAGATGGCCATTTAGATTGGCCTAACCCTTGTTAAGTTGGTCTAAATGTAGCAGCTCTACATGCCCTTAATCTATGTGAAAATAGGATTTCCTGGCAAACAATAACAATATCCATTTCAGTCTATTAATTAAACCATAACTGTGTAACTTCTGGGTACTGCAGGGAGGCCACACAACCCACAGGCCACTGATTTCCAGGCCACAGGCTACATGCTGCATGGGCTGCACACTGCAGGGGTAGCATTCCTGATGTGCCCCTCACCATGTGCAGCCCAGCTCCACTCCTGGTATCATGTACAGCACAGCTTCACTTCTGGCCATGCATGCAACTTGGCTCCAATCCCCCTGGCTCAAAATAGGGCATGGACAGCACAGACTCCTTCCTGGTCCCCTTTATACTGCTCGACCCGGCCCCAGAAGTTGGGCAGGAAACAGAACCTGGAAGAAAAAAAGAGCTCAGAACCCCCAGCCACCATAGCAGCCAGAACAGTCAAGGTGGGTGGAGGGGTGGTGGTAGCTGAGCAGGAGCCCGCAGACCTCATGTTAACCAGTTGCATGCTTCAACCAGCCCATGGGCCTCCACTTGGACAGGCTTGAGTTAAACAATTGCAAATGAATTTGCACAGGATTTAGAGTAATAGGCCATCTTCATCTCTCTTGAATGACTAAGTTTGCTGGGTAGAATCATCATTATTGTGGACTATCAAAGTGCACAGCACATCTCAAAGAACACTAGTTACTGTGAGGGTAACCACCAATTTCTTACCCAAGAATTTATGTGGAGATTGTATTTTTGTTCATTTCATTTTTTTGTTTGATTGGTGTTTTTTGGGTTTTTTGAATGACAGGCCAAATACATGTTCCTCTATGCATTTGGAAGGGTTAGGACATAACATGGCAGCTCTGGCTGCATAAAATTGTACATATGGAAGAAATTCAGCAGAAATTGTACTTGAAGTACTAGTTTGATTATGAAATTTGAGCACAAATTGTGCCTTTTTGGTGTTTTGAGATTGCTTTTACATATATGTAAGCTTTGTTGTTTTACAAATATTACTTCACAATAGTCAAGAAGAAGAAAATTAATTACGAAAGACAAAGAAAAGACTATCCTAAGCTTCTGTTCTTTAGGGGTCGTCCCCCCCAACCCCAGAGGGACTAACATATCTGAGAAGTCATGGTGCTCCTTGCCCACATTTCTTCTGAAAATAAAATATAACTTTATATTCACCTAGAGGTACACAATAATTGTTATATTAATTTAGCAGATGAGATGAATCCCAAATGGATCTAAATTTTCTCAATATCATTATATCAGGTTTTTTTATGTTAGTGTGTCATCTTTTTTCTAACACATATGGCCAATTTTTTATTTGTGCGATTGCCAAAGAGAGGGATGGACTTTCATGGGTAGTTTTCAAGATTTGCTCAGAAATCTGCCCATGTATTTTAAGAGCCCCAAATGTTTTATTGTGGTTTTCTCTGATTAAAAAAAAAAAAATCCTCAATTTTTGGATTAAGATAAGAAACCCAAAATCCACATTTTACTGTGATTAAACTGAAACACACCCCGCCCTCTCTCTCTCTCTCTCTCTCTCTCTCTCTATATATATATATACACACACACACATTGTGCTTCATTTTAATCACAGAAAAATGTGGGTTTTGGGTTACTTATTTTAATCCAAAAACTGGGGATTTTTTTTTATCAGAAAAAGCCAGGAACCCTCATGATGATTATTAAAATGTCTATAGATATATAAAATATTAGTTAATATTAGTTTATGTATTCCAGTGGATGATATCTCATTGGAAGGAAGACAAATAGCATGCTTTGGGGTATATTGTTGGACTGCTGTTAATGTTGTTGTAATAGTGAAATGGCCCAAGAATCATTGGCCCCATTGGGTTATCTGGTGCTTCTATATACTATATCCGAGAGTGCTAAAAGAATTGGCTAACATCATCGTGCAACCTATGGCAAAGTTATTTGAAGACTTGAAGAGCTTGGCAGAGTGGTGCCTATCTTTAAGAAAGGGAGAAAGGAGGACCCAGAGAATTACAGGCCAATCAGTTTGATCTCAATCTCTGGTAATATCCTGGAGAAAACTATCAAAGAATCCATTACTAATAGGCTAACAGAAGACAGTATTCTGAAGGATAGCCAACATGGCTTTGTTATGGGCAGGTCATGCCAGACCAACCTCATTTCCTTCTATGACCAGGTAACTCGCCACCTGGATAGGGGAAACGAGGCTGGTGTCATATGCTTGGACTTCCAAAAGGCTTTTGACTTGACCTCCCACAATGTCCTCATGGTAAAATTGGGCAAATATGGCCTCGACTACTTTATGATCCAGTGGCTAGGTAACTAGCTCTGAGTTAGGACCCAGAGAGTATTGATTGACAGAACTGAGTCAACGTGGCGAAAGGTGACCAGTGGCATCCCTCAGGATTCAGTACTCAGACCAGTGCTTTTCAACATGTTCATCAACTATTTGGAGTGAGGTATTAAAAGTGAATTGGCAAAGTTTGCTGATGACACCAAACTATGGGGGAGCGTGGACATGCTCAAGGGCAGGCTGGCAATATAGGCCAACCTGGACAGGCTTACAAAGTGGGTGGATCTGAATCTGATGTTGTTTAATACAGAGAAATGTAAAGTGCTCCACCTGGGGAGAAATAATCCACAACACACTTACAGGCTCGGTAGTGCTATGCTTGCCAGCACCGTAACTGCATGAGACCTAGGTGTCATGATAGACTACAAAATGAACATGAGCCACCAATGCAATGCTGTAGCTGGCAGGGATGATCAAACACTGGCATGCATCTACTGAGGCATCTTCAGCAAGGCTAAGGATGTTATCCTTCCACTCTATTCAGCCTTGATGAGACATCATCTGGAGTACTGTGTCCAGTTCTGGGCACTGCACTTCAGGAAGGATGTGAAGAAGCTCGAGATAGTCCAAAGGAAGGCCGCAAACATGATTAGAGGCCTAGAGACCAGGTCATAAGGGGAGAGGCTGAAACACTTGGGACTGTTCAGCCTGGACAACAGAAGACTCAGAGAGGACTTGGTGGCAGCCTATAAGTATATCAGGGGTGTACATCTGGGCCTGGGGAAGCATCTATTCACCAAGGCCTTGCCTTCGGAGGACAAGAAACAAAGGGCAGAAACTGATTGAAGATCACTTCAGACTAGACATAAGGAAGAACTCCTTTACAAGTCGAGTGCCAAGGGTTTGGAACAGGCTCCCCCCAGAAGTCACCCACCCTGGTAATCTTCAAAAAGCATCTTGACGTCATCTTACCGCACCATTCTTTCCTGCTAAGTGCAGGGGGGCTGGACCCAGTGATCTGTA
Source organism: Alligator sinensis (assembly GCF_000455745.1). Lineage (NCBI taxonomy): Eukaryota > Metazoa > Chordata > Crocodylia > Alligatoridae > Alligator > Alligator sinensis. Next base: position 614,614 of record NW_005842330.1, on the reverse strand, counting down.
AGCTCCCGTCCAGCCCCTAACAACTATGAAACTATGGAAATATATGTAGTAACAGAAAACAATTTGGTCTGAGTAATTTCACAGAGTAAAGCTAGTTCAATGGATGTACATTGGTTTGCAACAGTGACATATCTAATACTTTATTTTATTATTTTTAATAGAAAACTGAGGAAAAAAATTGAAATTTAGTGTTAATGTCCTTCCATCTCATTTTATTAATTCTGGAGTAGATATTATTCTAATTGTGTTAAAATTAAGAATCAATGTCTGAAATTACTAATGTATATAAATGAGTAACAAAATGAATTTAATTTTTACTAAGAAATTATTTTAATTGAAATAATCCAGTGTCCTCAAATAGTTTTTAATGAATTTGTTTCTTTTTGATTTTTTTAAAGGGAATGACACAATTTATTGGACAGATATGGGTTTCAACAAAATTAGCAGAACTAAACGAGACCAGACATGGAAGGAAGACATCATTACTAATGGCTTGGGAAGAGTTGAAGGGGTAGCTGTGGATTGGATAGCAGGTATCACCTGTGTTTTGGGAGTTTTTTTATCTGTCTGTTTTATAAAATATCTTTTTGACAGATGTTTATCTGCTTAAAAATAATCCCAAGCTATGGCAGGAACCTTTTTTTTTTTGTAATTCTGTCCATGAGGAGAAATAGTTTGGTTTTCTTTCAGCTCTACACTTACTAATATTGTGAGCCTCTGGATATATGTTTTTATATCAAAGATTGCTCATTGTTAACTTAGTAAAAGTCTCCCAAGAACTTCATTATTCAGGAAAATGATTTTAAATTTATCTGGTGCCTGAAGACAGTTGGAAAATTAAAATACAGCCTATGTCTTAAGTGGGGAGTTTCAATCATTTTGAAAATTTCAAGTAGGAATTTAGGTCTTTAACCGAAGATGATTGAAAGTAGTAAACAGAAACTTAATTTTAGTGAATGCTCAGTGTAACTGGGCTTAATTAGAAAATAATGAAATAAAGATGTATATTTAAAAATACAGACAATTATTCTCTGCTATGATGTTTTATGCTTGGAAATGTATGAACACTTCACCTTTTAAAGAAACAATTTCCTATTTGAGTAACTTTTTGGTATTTTTCCTAGGTAACATATATTGGACAGATCATGGCTTCAATTTAATTGAAGTTGCCAGACTCAATGGCTCATTCCGATACGTAATTATATCCCAGGGTCTGGACCAGCCAAGATCTATATCAGTGCACCCAGAAAAAGGGTAACTTAAATATTACTATGTATTAAAAAAATCTGTATGTTAGTGTTAAAACTTTCAAATGAGCTAAGCAGGATATTTGTTTGGACATCTGCTATTTCTAGGATCTGCAATAAAATCCAATAATATTGTACTATAACTAAAAAAAAAGTTTAAACCAAAAAAAATAAAAGAATTGTGGTGGGCAATATCCTTATATTGGCTCAACGTGCAGTTGGTCCAGAAAGCCTTGCTTTTTGCATATTTTCTGGACTAATATGGCTACCAGCTCACTTCAACACTACCTATACCAAAAAAATTAGATGTTCTAATGTACTAAAATACCTTATATGAAGCCTCTGTTAACACTAAATGTCACATGCTATTTGCAGAAAAGCTTTCACACTCTTAGACAATCATCAACCTGATGGCTAGGAAATGATAAGATATATGCTTAAATCTTTTGAATCCTAAATGTTAAGCTTACCATAGAAAACACACTTCTCAAACTACAAGACCAATGTGATGATGACATTTTAGAATAGTATAGTCCCATGAAGGGGAAAATATATTTAATATCTCTTCATACCAGTCCACTAACTATATATGCCAGATGATGTTCTTAGGTAGAAAAATATATGATGGTGGCACATAAAAGGTCCATATGCACCCGTTATCTGGAAAAAAAGAAACAAACTATAAGCTATGGCTGTAGAAATAGAAACAAAAAAAATGTTTGTCCCTTAGAGCTGCAGACTATTGATCAAAGAGATAAATGAATACTCAGACAGAAGTAGTAACTTTTGTGAAAACAAAGACTCCCATTGTACTTTGCAGAACATATACACCAAGTGTAGAAAGCACTTCCCAATGCAAAAAAGACTTTACACCATGCCTAATCCCTACAACAGTTCTGTTGTATTATGCATGACGAAGTGCCAAGAAATATTTGAGTCACCATCGGTAAATAAAGGCATGCCTTTCCTGACTACGAAAGAGCAAGTGTGCCTATGAATGGCAAATTATCAGTGCCTCCTTCAGAAAACTGAAATAGCTATCCACCCTGGAAAACATAAATTCCATGTGGCCCCCTAGTAAGTCATATATGTACCTGTATAACACCACCCTCCTGTGTGAGATTCTAGATCAGTGGTTTTCAAGTTTTTTAGTTTCAGGGCACCTCTCAGAAAATGCCAGGTCTTCACTTTCTCTTGTTTATTGACAATGGAAAAATAATGGAGCAATTCTTCTGTTTCAAGGACTCAGAAAAACACAACAGGTCAGAATGTGAAAGCGT
>NW_005842330.1:581186-612056 GCF_000455745.1 Alligator sinensis | reverse complement strand
CATTCCTGCATTCAAATAAGTGTTGTCTGCTTGTGCTAACAGTTTCTGCTAAAATGCTAACAGTTTATGCCCATAGGGGCTAAGTTCAGCCAGTCAAAAAGCCTGAAGCTAAATTGATTCAGTCTTTTTAGGCTAGTCTAACTTCAGAGATTAAATTGAAAAACAACTAGATGAGTATTCACTTTTGATTCAGGAGATTCAGGCACATGCTTGCAGTGGCTCTGACCAGAAGCCAGGGGGTGCTACAGTATGCCTCTCTGGCCTGTAGCCAGCATGGGTTGTGCATTAACTTCCTCGTCCTGCTGCCGCTAAAGTCTTTGGGATTTGCAATCCAGAATCACAGCAGCAGGACTCCTCAGGTTTGTTCATCACTTCCTCTTCCTGCTTCCAGATGCCTCTGGAATTTGTAGTCTATAGTTGCAGCCAACAGTAACTTTCAATAAGTTTAGCAGGGCAGGGCAGCTCTGTACTTGGGGGAAGTGGGGTTTACCCATGGGAAAGGGGGGCTTAACTCCCCTCCCTAGCCCCAGACCCTAGCCAGGGTTTGCCTGGGGGGCAGTCCCTGCATTCCCCCAGCCCACTAACTCTTCTCTGCTGAAGCAGACAGCACAGCCCACCCCAGTACATGCTGGGGGACTCCGATGTAACTTAACCTGGGAAGGGGTCTGGGACAGAAGTTTCATAAACCAGTTTGACTCAGATTAGTTAAAAATGATACTACACTCAACCAGGTTTATCTTAAGCCAGTTTCAGCCATTTTGAGATTGGTTTATGTGCACTGAACTTCTGGGCTAGGGACAGAAATTATACATAAGCTAGTTTACATGATAAGAAACTGGTTTAAACCTGTTAGAGAACAGATGTTCAGTGCAAATAAACCAGTTTGAAAATGTCTGAAACCAGTTTGAGATAAACCTGGTTTAATGTAGTAGCAGACATAACTGATTTGGGTCAAATCAACTTATGCAATGTCTGTCCCAGACCCCTTGCTAGTTTAAGATAAACTAGACACTCCCAGCATCCAAGCATGCTCTCTGGGCTGGACAGGGCTCTCTGCTCCACAGCAGGGCTGGCTCCTCACCTCTGCTCCCTGGCTGCAGCTCCAGCACAAACTGCAGGCTGCTCCCTCCCTCCCCCTCACCACTCCCTGCTAAGCAGGAATCCCCCCCTCCTCTCTGCCTTGCGGAGGAGGTCTCTGTGTATTAACTAGCAGACCATGTGCTGGCTACAGTCCCTGTTGAATCAACAGGCAGAATCAACAGGTAGCTGATAATGTCCCCCTGTTGTTTCCATAATGGGGTGATAAACACTTATCAATTCCCTGCTGGGCTAGTCAATGTGTCCTGCCCAGGTGTGGCCATGTCCCCTCTCAGCTCAGCTCTTTGGAAAGGAAGGAAGGGTTGCTTTAGCACCTCCCAGCTTCTAGGAGCCACTGCAGGCATGTGCCTACATGTCTGGGATGTCTGTGCAGTTACAAACCAGTTCAGCCTAGCCAAGTTAGACTAACCTACAAAGACTGAATCAATTCAGGCTCAGGCTTTATGAATTTCTGTCCCTAGACCAGTTCTGTTATGCTTTAAACCGGTTTCTGAAGACCAGAGATCCTGCTTTTCCCTGGTTAAATATAACAAATTCTCTGCAAAAAAATCACCAATTTTGTAATATAACTCCCAAAATTTGCCAGTGTCTCTCCCCTCCCCCCCCACCCCAGCCTTGCTGGTGCCCCTCACCCCTTCCACCCAGAGTCCCTGCTCTCCCAGCCCTGCTGGAGTAGGTCCCTGTCTGCCAGGCTTATGGACCTGGGTCTGCAGCCTGCTGCCTCCACTCCTCCCTGCTGCCTGCTGTGGACTTGGGCCGGGTGGCTCCCCACCACTGCCCGCACTCCTGGTGGGCAGGGGGAACCTGCACCTGTCAGATCTGTGCATGGGGCAGGCTGTGGGCATGGGCTTCCATCCTGCTTTGCTCCCTGAGGGCTTCTGCAAACCTGCAGGCAGTATCCGCCACAGCTGGGAACAGCAGGACTGCACAGGGATCTCCTTGCCATTTCTTGCCCCCCCCCTCCCCCACTGCCCTGGCAATGCATCTCCTGCACCTGCCTCTGCTTTGAGGGGCGCAGCCACACACTGATACCTCACTGCAGGCCCACGTGCAGGAGGCATGTCACCGGGGCAGTGTGGGGTGAGCAGCAGTGAGCAGATCCCCATGCAGCTCCTCTGGTCTCTGCTGCGCTAGGTTGTGGGGAACAGCTGACTCACATCAGCTCACCACTGTTCACTGCTACTCTGCTTCCTTTCCCCGTGACCTGGTGCAGCAGGGAGCAGAGGAGCCACATGAGGATCTCCTTGCTGCTGCTTATCCCACACTGCCCTGGTGATGTGCCTCCTGTGCAATGAGGGGAGCAGTGTGGGGCTGCATCCCTCAAAACAGTGGCAACAGGTGCAGGAGGCATGTTGCCAGGGCAGCGAGGGAGTGAGCAGCAATGAGGAGATCCCCACATGGCCCCTCTATCCCCAACTATGTCGGGTCATGCCTGCAGGGTTGCGGAGACCCTGAGGGAGTGAAGTAGGGTGGAAGCCCATACCCGCAGCCTCCTTCACTCACAGATCTGGGGGCATGGGTCCCCCTTGCTCCCTGGAAATGCATGTGGCAACAGAGATCCGGCCCTTCCCCTGCCCTGGTTGAGCCATCTGTGGCCCTATCCTGCTCTCCACTGGGGCCCTGCAGCTACACATTGCAGCCCCAGACCCCAAGTCCCACCCGACTGTGCAACAGTCCAAGCCCTGCCCAGCTCCCTCCCTATATAGCCTCAATCCCCCTCTCCCCACACTTCTACTTACCTGCTGCTGCTGCTCTGCAACCTGCCTGTGGCCATGTGCATATCCATGCGTGTGGCACCCCCTCTTGCACCACCTTTCTCCTGCTCCCTCCCAGCTTCCTGCAGGGTGGAACTCTGCCAACCTGCAGGAAGCTCACTGGAAAATAACAAAATCCATGGGTTTCTCTTGTAAAATGAGAAATCCACATTTGCCTCTGGTTTATCTTAAACCAGCAAGGGGTCTGGGGTCTGGGCCAGACATTGCATAAATTGATTTGACCCAAATCAGTTATGTCTGCTACTGCATTAAACCAGGTTTGAGATAAACTCCACAGCAGGGCTGGCTCCTCCCCTCTGCTCCCTTCATATAGTTTGCACCTGTAAGGCATTTGACTTGCAGCCTGTGTAACTAGGTCAGTTGCACTTAATGCACTAAGCAGGCCGAACTGAGCCCCAGCCCCTTCCTTTTGACTCATTCTGGGACTGCTTTAAGAAATTCTCTAGAAGTCCTTTGCTGTACAACTTCCTAGTCTCCAGCCCTTGAGCAGCTTCTCTCCTGGTAATTCATCTGGCTCCCTAACCCTTGATTTCCGGTTAAGCTCTGGCTTGGTGTTTGGACTTCAGCTTGACCTCAGCTTGGTACTTGACCCCTGATTCTGGTTAGTTTGCTGGTTTGGTTTCAGACCCTTAGTTTTGGATCCCACTTTTAAGTTTGGAATTTGAGATTGTCCTCGGTTGCTTCCAAACCACAGTTCATCCCTGCAACCACTCTGGTTTTCAGTCCCAGATCTGCCCATTAGGCGTTGTGAACCGTAACACCATTGGTTGCATTAAGAATTCTTTACTTAGAGACAAATTGTGAACAATTGTGCTTCAAGAGAGTAGAGGAAGCACTGTATGCCATCTTTGTATGTTGAACTGGTGAAATGTGCCACAAGATTCCAGTTCACAGAGGGAAGCAGGCTTTGCAATTCGAGTAGAATCTTCCTGTCACCTCAAGCAGATGGGTGGAAAAAGGTAAGCAGAGGGCAACCTGCTCCAATAGCCAACATGCTCAGTGGTATACACAAACATTTTGGAAGCATATGTTTGGACATGCATAAGCCTTTTGCACTTTATTCCAACCACTAAAACAGTGGGAGAACCAGAAGAAATATTGATTTGCTGCAGTACAACCTCCCTCATTCTTCACACACTGATAATTACCATGGGATAGACTGAAAACCAGTAATCTCTCCCCTGGACTTTGACAACAACAAAAAAAGCAAGAAAGAAAGAAAAGAAAAAGAGAGAGCACTGGGAAATTCCACCACAAAACATTGTGTTACTTGAAATCTGTTTAGATAGCAAGCATTGGAAATATTTGACATACTGAGCATGGTTCTCTTCTTGAACCTAGGTCAATATATCGATATAAGAGTAGAATAGGAATTGAAAAATTAACATTTAACTTTGGCTACAACTGCATTATTACTCCTTATAATATTATACCATATGTTTAATAGAGATATCTATTTAGGTTTTAATCAATGTGTTTACCACATTGGCCATAGTACTTGTACAGAAATATATTCTTTAATTATTTCAAGCAAATCCCCCCCCCCCCCCCCATTCACGCTTGATTTAAATTTTTTACGACACCCCCCCCCCCCCCCCTCAGTTCAGGTTTCACTATTATGTGTGTTAATTGTATTAGTTTTGTGAGTTAGTTTACGTGTGTTAAAGTAGAGCTATGTATTTTATACCATATATGGCCCTGTATACCTGCTTTGAAATAACTGCCATAGAGAGAGTGAATGTGTATGTATTTTTACACAACACAAAAACATTTAACATTTAGCAGACGCACATTATCATATTACTATTTATTTTGTATATACTATTGATACTATACTATTAGTACATGATCCAAAGTGCACTGAGGTCAATTTAAACTTTCTTCTCGACTCCAGTGGAGACGAGTAAAGTTTACAGAGATTTACTGGGAGATGTACCAAGAGATCTACCAGGTTGAAGACAGTATATCTTTCTCCCAGAACTGCCATTTTTCTTCTAGGGAAAACTGCATGAATGTCAGCATACTTGTGGTTTCTGCTGTGAGGGTGGTGATTCTTTCAGTAGAAATGTAACAAATATGTGGCTTTGACCAGGCATCAATTAACTTAGAAAAATAGGCAATATAGATCCTAATATTTACCCATAATACTGCTTGAGTTTGCACATTTACGGTTGCATTATAATTCTTAAGAACAATTTTACCTGCATAGTCATTTGCTAGAAAGAAAAATATATTAAAACAGTTCAAATATCAGTCTATCGACAAAACAACTTTTTTTAGCAACACCGTTAACATGATGAATAGTTTCTAAAGAGATTTTCATACCAATCTTTAGACAGGCAACAATATATTATTTCTACAAGTTCTTCAGGAGTAAACTGGCATGTTTATTATCCCTTTTAAAATTCTGTTTTATGTAAACTGCATTTAAAAAGTTGCTACAAACTATTTAATTTGCATGTGTTCATTTGTTTGCGTGTTATTTTTATTGTTAATTTCTTCAATGTTTTAGGTATTTATTCTGGACAGAGTGGGGACAGGCTCCCTGCATAGGAAAAGCACGGTTAGATGGTTCTGAGAAGGTTGTGCTTGTGAGTTTGGGAATTGCATGGCCTAATGGGATCTCCATTGACTATGAGGTGTGTTCTTCTATTTTCTACTAAATAACAGATGTTCATTAAATGTTAAATTACATTGCAACATGTTCTTCCACACTTGTATTTTATTTTTTGTTAATAAAACACTTGGACAAAAATACATTATGGTAGTTCATTTTGAAATTGATCTTTAGGAAAATAAATTATACTGGTGTGATGCTCGTACAGACAAGATAGAAAGAATCGACCTTGAGAGTGGAGGGAATCGGGAGATTGTGCTGTCAGGGAGCAACGTGGATATGTTTTCAGTCGCAGTCTTTGGAGCTTACATCTACTGGTCTGACAGGTAATTTATTTTTCCATAAGTATTTGAGTCTCAAAATGTTATTTCAGTGCCAGATGCTTCACCCTTGTAGTATTAGCTATTCCTGAGCAAGGTCACTGAAAGGATCTCACAAAGCCATGTAATTTCCACAGAAAAAGGCACTTTTGATATTCAAAGTTAAGGCATATCAATGTCACAGACAAGAGTAGGTTTCTTCACCTTCTGTTAGGCCAGCTGTCCACTGCATTTTAATGACTTGCTTAATTTTAATTAGTTGAGGATTGTTGATCAGACATCTTCAACTTTTTTGGCAGAGCACATGCAAATGGTTCTATCAGAAGAGGCCACAAAAATGATGCCACAGACTCTGTGACCATGAGGACTGGCCTTGGAATAAACCTGAAGGAAGTGAAAGTCTTTAACAGAGCACGAGAGAAAGGTAGCTGTTCCTAAGGATATTATTAATCACCCTAAGATCAGCTGATACTCTTTGCATATATTAATTTGTGGTCATATGAGGGTAATCACTGTATTATGGAAATACTTTTTATTTTTCCCTTAGTGTTTTTTTTTAAATTATGATAACATTTACATTAAAAATATGTACATAAAAATGTACATAAAATAATGTTGCTAAAGAAAAGTATAAAAGAGTTCTAAAACTGACTTACACACAGTATTGTTTCTGGTCATTTTAAGAATAAAAATGAAAATAAGCAAAACCTTCCTGTCACCTCTGTGATAGTCAAAGAAAAAAATAAATAAAATAAAAGACTGAATAATAAAATGGTCCTTTAACTGTGTGCTACTGATTATCTCAGGCTCTGTCAGATCAGTATAAGGAAGTACGTTGCAAGGCCCACAGCTAAGAACACTCAACCTCCTGTTCCTCAGAAATTTACATCTAAAAATTACTAGTTTTTTTTGAACCACAACTCTGCCATATAAGAAGAGATATAGTCCCTGTGTAGGCCAGGTTGCCAATCACATATGTCTCTCTCTAAGAAATTTGAATAACACCCTAAAAGTGACTAGGAAGACAACCTTTTTGAACCTGCATAATATACTCCTTGTGGTTTATGATGCCAAAGATTAGTTATAATCTGCACTGCATAAAAAGCTAAGAAAACCTTGACTTCAGCTATCTCATTTCCTATTAAAGCTAAGTCTTATTAATATATTTAACATGCAAACTCCAGGTAAAAATTCCTCTTGCCAGATGATCAGTGCCAATCTTTGGTACCTATGGAGAACGGCTGGGTATGATTATAAGTGGCAGCATTTCCCCTTTTTACCAGATACCGCAAACAGATTTGAAATAATCTGCATGGACTCTTGATCTTGTCTCCCAAGAGGCAGAAAAAACAGTGGGATTTGAGGACTTCTAATAGCATGTTTGATTCTGCCATCAGAACTCTACTGAGGTAGTCTCTCCACTAAAAAGAAAGTCAATGCCAAAACAAGTGAGATAACACTAAGGAGGCATTAGGATTATTCAATGAAAAATCTATGCACCTCTGTAATTTTACTAGCTAAAACTGACTTTGTTCAGGTTCCAGCTTAAAATTTCCCAATATTTTTTAGTAGTTTAAGGCCTGTTTCAAAACCAAGTGAAGTTAACAGAAGGGTTTGTAGTAACTTCAGTGACCAAGGGTCAGGCTGTTGGTGAGAAAACCTGGAAAACTATTTCAAAGCTGATGGTGATTACCTCCTCCAAACTTAAAGTTCCCACCACAAAATTGATCTAGTCCAAACTGTATAAATGCATGAAAGCACAAAGAGAGGGAACATGATAACTAATATTCACCCAATACTTTGACAAGACCATGTTTCTGATATTCCTAGCATCTACATAAGGGTGTAATTACAGTATCCCACATGTTGAAGTCTGTTTTTTCCTTTTAAATAGAACATAGTATTATTTCTCTCATATCTTTGTTAAATATATTAAAAATAAAAAGGTGCCTTCTTTAAAAGAATATTTTATGAGAAATACCTATTATCATTACTTTTGAAAGGAATTTTCAGAGGTTTTGGAAAATGAAAATTACCTTTTTTAGAACTTTCTGGGTAAACTTTTTTATGGTTCTGTGCATGCAGTTTTGCAAGGTTATAAAGCTACTATTTTCTGAAATTAAAAAAACTCCTTACATCTTTCACATTTTCAAAAAATTGGGCTAGAGCAAGTTAATGCCTGCTTATTTGGAAGGGGTTGGTGTATTATGGAAACAGAGAAATAGAAGATTGGGATAAAAAATACTTTATATTTTTTCTGTAATTATTTTTACTTATTTTAAAGACTGCTTTGTAGTAAGACTAGGAGAAATAGTTATTGAAAAATAGAAGGATAAAAATTCTTTTCATGTTAGTTTGAAAAACATAATCTAAGAGAGTTCAATGATTTTTAATGCATTTTTCAAATTTTACTAGGCTACAAATGGTTAATGTCTTTGGGAGGGGCTGTCAGTGAGCCAGGAAGACAAAGGGGAAAAAACAGGTGAAAAATGTTTTGGAATGTTTTTTCTATCTCTTTTTATTTATCTATTTACTTATTTATTTACTTTTAAGTTTTATTGAGCTAGATATAGCTAAGTATGCTTTTTAAAACTGAAAATAGGTGGCTTCATGACCTTTTGCCACTAAGAAAAACCCAGGCTGAGGGACAAGTGATTAATCTTTTTTTCTCCCCAAAACCTGTCTTACCTTTTCTGAAGCACCAGTACCATAATTAATTCTGCAGTCTCTTACCTCAGTGAAATTCTGTATATGTGCAGCAGCCTACACTAATCCGTATTCAAGACTGGGGCCTGAGCAGCATTTTAAAAGTACATAAAATGAATGAAATGTTATAAAAAAACAGAGTTGCCAAAATAGGTAACTTAGAAGCTTGAGTAAACAAGTTTCTCATTTATTATCATTCTTATTCACATATACTCATCCACCCAAAACAGATATTAACTTTTCTAGCCTATTAAAACTTTAATAATTGAAAATCAGAGACATTTCAGTTACAAATAAGTCTCCAAAATATTTTCATATTATTTTAATATTATTACCAATATCACTTCTCACAGGGAAAGAACATTCCAACTTCCTAATTTAACCTAAGAAAAAATATGAGCAGTAGTTAACCATATTAGTCTAAAGTTAGGAAAAAGGAAGGGTAGGGTGGCACCTTAGCACGTATGTAGATGAAACGAGGGGCATGTGTGCATAATACTTTAAAGCAGGTCAAATGCTTTTCACCACTTTAATGGTGTTGGTGTTTGCATGCATCAGCAGTATATTGCATATTAATTCCAGCCACTGTAGCACATTCAGTGGTATAATGCACCTTAAATGACATTGGGGCGCAGCAAATGTTTTAGTTTGCTGCCCTACAGCTGCAGATTGAAGCACTGGGATCCGTGCGGCTCAGGGCCTGTGCAGGCAGCCCATGCAGGCAGCCTGGCAGCAGCCCAGGAAGGCAGGCTCCAGCAAAAGAAAGAAAAAAAAAAAGGGGGGAGGCTGAAGCCTCTTCCCCCCCCCCCCCCCCCAGAGCCTGCCTGCCTACCTGAGCTGTGCAGGGACCCAGTCCTTCCCTCCACTGCTGCCCAGAACTGCCCAAACTGGGTGCCTGTGAATGGGTGCCACCTGAGGGAGCCACTGCTGCTGTGGAAGGAAGCACCAGCTCCCCTCCCCCCACCGTGCAGGGACCACTCTGTCCACCAGCAGCTCACCTTCTTCTCCCTGCCACCGGAGAGGCAGGTAAGACACAGGTGTATATGACACGGGGGCTTACTTCACCCTAAATTGAAGCGGTGTTTTTAAAAATCCACCACTTCAAATTAGGGCCCCTGTTTCATCTATACATGCCCTTATAGACTAAATCATTCACAGAGGCATGAGCTTTTTGTAAGCTACAGCCCACTTCATCAAATGCTATGATGAAGTAAACTACAGCATGTAAAAGCTCGTGCCTCTCTGAACAAGTTAGTCTATAATGTGCTATCCTTCTCCGCCTTCTGCCTAAGAGAGCATGGTAAATATATTGGGTCTATACTCATGAAAATATCCATTTTTTACATGTGAAAGGACACTAAACCTAAATCTAGTAATTAAAAAAGAGTTTAAAGCAGTTTCAGATTCTACACCTGCCACACATGCCACGTAATTGTTTCTGAGTTTTTAATGTTTTCTTCTCCCTCTTGCACCAACTAGGAAGTGAGTAGAATGAGTCAAATTGACTTTACAGAAAATACCGTCAAATAAACCTAGTAAAAAATAGAAGGCAACTAAAATAAGACAGACCACACACAGAGAACTGAAAATACTGAGGAAAATAGTTGCTTTCAGGTTTCTAATAGTTATTATAATTTTAGATCTTGTAACAAAAGAGGTAAAATCACACTGAAATTATTAATTTGATGCTAATTTTTAATTGTGTACACTAGGCAGGGATTTTTTTAAAATACATCCATTACAAGAACAAAGAAGGAAACAGTATTCAAGTTTGTTACATTTAAAAACAGGGAAATGGCTCAATAAAATCTTTGTAATATAATTATTTTAAGGTAGAACATATACAAGATGACATACAAGTTAGTGTGCTCCAAGAAAATAATAAGATGATTTTTTTTGTTTCCTGATAGTAATGGGTCATTTTAAAAAAAAAAAATTAAAAGTATTTAAAGTTAAAGTATTTAAAAATAAAGTATTTATTTTAAAGTATTTAAAAATCTTATAAATTTCAGGGACTTCGTTGCCTTTTAGAGGAACAGTTGTATGTTTTATTCTTTATTTCTATCATACATACTAGAATGCATCATAAAGGACCTGAATTCCACATTTCTGGACTTTAAAAAAATGTCTTAGATGATCACAAATTTTGAGGTTTAGAAAATAAAAAAAACCCTATGCCTTTGTGATGCTATATTGAATAAAAAAATATAACCCAAATGTTTAAATTGATTAATCCATGGGGGACACAATAAAATAATTATCTGATTATTGTGACTGTTACAAAAGCTGGACTTTTTTTTTTGTCTTTCCAGGTACCAATATTTGTGCCAAGAATAATGGTGGATGTCAGCAACTTTGCCTCTATCGTGGGAAGGCACAGCGATCGTGTGCTTGTGCACATGGCTATCTTTCAGAGGATGGAGTTACTTGTCTGAGACATGAAGGTTATTTACTGTATTCGGGAAGGACAATATTAAAAAGTATACATCTTTCAGATGAGACCAATTTAAATTCACCAGTAAGACCATATGAAAATCGAGAATATTTCAAAAATGTGATAGCCCTGGCTTTTGACTACAGCCTGAAAGGAAGAGGTACCAACCGTATCTTCTTTAGTGATGCACACTTTGGAAATATACAAGTTATTAAAGACAACTGGGTGGGCAGAAAAGTAATTATTGAAAGTAAGTATATCTTTATTTTTCATATGTTCTTTTTTAATAATATTTTATTAAATGAGGATTTGATAACACTTGGCCTTATAGACTACAAATAGCAATGCTATCATACTATACTGTTATAAAACACATCGTTATTATTATTAATAAAAATGTATCCACACTTTGCAACAATTCATTGTTAACTTTTCTTGTTACTACCTTAAATTCACTTACATTGCAGTATCTATGTGGTATTGGAAAGAAAAATATAATGTATTACGTTTGTGAAAATGTTGATATTCCAATTTTTTTTTAAAAGAACAACCATTCATTCACATTTGACTTTTCAATAGAATGCAACTTTTCATTTTAATTAAGTAAAGTATTTCTGACTGCATAAGAAACTATACACACTATCAAAAAGTCAATTCATCTGTAACAGGACTGGGTCCCAGGGACAGCCATGATGCCCCCTGGTGGCCATATGGTTCCTGCCCAGCTCATCTCTAAGGTACCTACTCAGCTCATCTCTAAGGTACCCTCCCTTTACTTCTTGACTATCATACCTTGTTTTTATTAACAGATTGAATAAGGTGGCTGCCCATAGGTCTTAGAGCAAGCCCTGTTCTGTTCCTGCCAGCAGATCCCCTCTCTCTCTGACTCCACTGATCACACCAATCTCTCCAGTTATCTAGGTCCTTCTGGACTACACAGTGCCCCAAGGCACTTGTCACCTTATGGGCTAATCACTGCCTCCAAACCTTTCCTACAGCCATGCCCATGCCTTGCAGATATTTTGTATCATCACTCCTGCAGAACACTTGTCCCCAAAGACACCAGGCCACCTCAAGCCTTTACTCCCTTGTTGGGTCTTCAGCCTTCCCAGGTTTTACCGCTATACTCTAGCTGGTTCCTTAGCCAAGGCCCACTCTCTCAGACCTGGCTTGTGGGCTCCAGCCCCTTATCTTGTCCTTTGGAACCTTTATCTCTTCTCCACCTGGACTCTCGGTCCCTTAGCCCCACGTTCTGCCCCTCTCTGGGCTGTGGGATCTCTATCTCTGTCTCTGCCCCACCTCCACCTGTCAGGCAACACTGGGCTCTCTGACCCCTGGCAGGGTGCAAGACAATCATATTCCCCTTGGGAATTAATGGGTAGGGATCTCCATAAATCATGGAAGAAGTATGCCCCACAGAGGCTCCTTTAATTTTTTTTTCATTTCACGCCCCTCTCCCCACTCCTGATTGCTGGAGGGGCTCTGCCAACTGGGCCATTTGTCACTGATTGTCAGGGAACCAAAAACCATGGTTTTAAATATGCCATGGTTTTTGCGTTGCCGCTGCTGATTGGTGAATGGGTCCCATTGGCCCCACCACTTGGTGCTGACTGGCTGGGAAGCAAAAGCCCAGAGTATATTTAAAACCACAATTTTCACTTCACCAGCAATCAGTGGCAAACAGCCCAGCTGGCCGGGTCCCTCCCTCCACAAATCAGGGGCAGGGAAAGCAAGCAGTGAAATGGAAAAAAAATTAAAGGAGCCTCTGTTGGGGGCACTTCCTCAATGAGTTCCCTACTAATGGGACCTCCAAGCCACCCTTTCTAGTCCCACCCAAGCCACTGGTGTAAAACTCTAAAAGTAAGTCCTCTGGATTACTTCCCCACTGGCTCTGAGCACAAACAGTGTTTTGACTATATCATAAATTCATAGATTCATACCTTGTAAGGGGCTGTAAGGGACCTTATATATCATTGGGTACAGTCCCCCTGTACTACGCAGGTAAAGACAACTGGAGTCAAGTGACCCCAGCAAAGTGACTGTCCAGTCTCCTTTTGAAGATTTGTAGGGTAGGTGACTGCACCACCACTGGAGGGAGTTTATTCCACAGTCTGAACCACCTGACTGTGAAGGATTTTTTTTCCTGGAATTGAGCCTCAAGTGGCCTTCCAGGAGTTTGTATCCTTTGCTCTTGGTCTTCCCCAGAGGTGCCCATGTCCTCCCTCTTCCCCTTTTTGAAGATGGACACAATGTTGGCTCTCTTCCAGTCCTCAGGGATGTCCCTTGTGTGCCATGATCTTTGAGAGAGTTTAGCTCCCCACCCCACCCCACCCCACCCCACCCCACCCCACTCTGAGTTCTACTCCTCTGCAAGTCAACACCACTCTGCTTGCATTACTCCCAGGGTAGACCAGATATTAGCCAGGAGCTCCTTTCCAGCTCTCCTGCCCTGGAGCTCTTTCCTCAGCAGCTCCCAGAGCCAGGCTGACAACTCTGGCTCAGGCCCTGGGTTTATATGGCTGGAAACCACACCCCATTTTGGTCATGTGAATCCTTGAGCTACAACAGGTGTATCCTGATTTAGCTTGCCAACTGCACCTCAAGGAAACTTACTGTTGCTAGTCTCTGCTGTAATAATAGTTTGTAGTAGGTAAATCCCCAGTCACCTTTTCCCTTGTAGCTCAAAATGGACAGCTTTTCTGCCTGAGGCTCTTCCTGGTTCTCATTCACCCTTAAAGTAATGGGAGCCTTTGAGGCTCTGTTATAGCATCAAACCATACACAGAGCTTGAGTGCATCAAATTTGCCCTGTAATTATGTCTAGGATATTATCAAATGTTTCAGGCACAAGAAAATACTCAACTTCTTCAAGAAATACGAAGTGAATAGTGCAGTTCCAATATTACTATCACCGTTAAAACAAGACAAGGCCACACAAAGTGAATCATGGCATATATTATAAAGTCTGTTTTTAGGGTGGGGGTGGGAAATTGCTGGATATCCTGACTTCTCAGATAGAACAGCAATTGTGCTGAGCTGTGGAAAAGTTCTGTTTAAAGGGGAAGGATGCATGGGCAATGAATGCTGCTTCCAGAGAGGGCAAATGGGAAACTCATGTTTGTGTCCGCAGACCTGATGATGAAATGACTAGCAAGAATATTCCTTTGTAATATTACAGTTCTTTAGAGCCCTAGTCGTGGCCTTCAATTATATTGTAAAAAACCCTGATGAGACGGAATCAAAAGACAGTGTGTTTTGTAAAGACATTATAATTAAAGGTCTTCAGTTTAGTTTAGTTTAGTTTAGTTTTTATTCTCTTGTAGTTAATAGAAGTGCAGAGTTCTATAGAATAGCTTAACACACAAAGTCTTATCATGTTTTGATTACGTTTGGTGTTTCAAGAGGTGTTCCTTCTGCTTGGTGTGATTAGACTTCATTGCAATCCCTTGATTGAAGGATGATCCCTACCTTTCATTGAGGAGAATGGGGGTGATGACTGTATTGTAGACCTGGATTTTGGTCTTTACAGAGACTGCAATAAATACTCATCAAAGCAATATCCCAGGAGACACTTGCACACTGGATCCTGTGCTGGATCTCTTCATCAATATTCACTCTCTGAGAGAACTGGGAACTGAGGTAGGGGAGGTGGTCGACTACCTTCAGGGTCTTTCCCTTGATGGTAATTTGGGGAGGAGGGTAACATTCATGGCCCAGGACAGGCTAATAGAGCATTTTTTTATTCTTGATTTTGATAGAGAGGCTCAAAGTTTGGTAGGCTTCTCCAAAAAGATCCATTATGGTCTGAAGATTTTCATGTCATCTGGCCAAGGAGAATGAGCCATTCTCTTCTGGTCGAGGAGGGCTTGGATCTTGGTGTCACTCTCATAGAACTAGTCTGTATGTCAATGAATGTTATAGGGCAGAGAGCTTTCCATGGAGACACTGTTGGAGATCCTTGCAGACCTTTGGGTCGTGAAGATATTTGGTGTTGAGGGTCCTTTGCATTGCTTTTGGCTGTTTTTGATGTTTTGGAGCAAGTGTATGTACATGGATGTAATGGATCTGACAGGACAGTGATCTGTCCAGCAGTCTTTGGTTTCTTGCATGGCTCATGTGATATGGACATCCCTTTGATCATGAGCTCTAGCAATAACGTAGTCAAGGAAGTGCCAGTGCTTAGAGCAAGGGTGTTTCCAGGTGGTCTTGTATTTGTTACTCTGAGAATGGTGTTCATGATGACAAGACCATGCACCACACATTTGCTGAGGATTCCATTGGAGTTAGCTTTCTGTACTCCTTCCTACCTAATGGTGCCACTCCAGAGTTCCAGGTCACATCTGACTCTGTTGTTGAAGTCATCAAGGAAAATGATCATGTCCTCTTTGTGAACATTAGTCAGAATATGGTCAAGGCTGGAGTAGAACTGTTCTTTGACATCAGAATCAAGCACTGGGGCATACATGCTGATGACAGCAGTGTACTGATTGTTGCTGAGCTTAAGACAAACATCATAAGATGTTGACTAACGGCCACAGGGAGCTCCATAAGTTTAGTGATGAGCTGATTCTTAATAGAGAAACCAACACCTTGAACATATCTGTCTTGGGCTGGTTTCCCCTTCCAGGTGTAGCCTTCACTCTCTTCCCTCAGCTGACACTCATTCAGTTATCTTGTCTCACTAAGAGCAGCAATGTTGATGTTGTATATTACTAGTTCCCTAGAGATGAGTGCAGTTCTTTCCAGTTGTTCATTGTTTTGCTTGTCCATCAAGGTGCAAACATTCCATGTTGCAAAAATATCATGTTTATTACCTCAGAGAGTGTGACCTAGTGGATCTCATTATCCAGCCAGGAACAGATAAGATGGTCTAGGTTTAGGTCACCTTCTCTAGCCCCTTCCTCATATGGGGTGGGCAGAGGGGATCCTAAATAGGACTGCTCAGTCACAGTAGCAGGTTCTGAATTGCAACAGTCTCAATCCACGTGCAATGTAGACTATCACGCTACTGCTGCCTGCATGCAGATTCATGACTGGAGACTCCAGATTCACTAGTCCTGTCTCTGTCACTGCTGGTCCATTGCCACAGGGATTTTGGAGGTTGGTACAGGAAAACATGTTGTTTTCTGTGGTAAAAGCCTGTGCATGCCTTTGTTTAATGTATGGAATCTGGTGCATGGAAAGAACAACTGCACAATCTTGACAAACTGGTGATCTGAGCTCAGTGGCAAGTTAAAACCCTAGAAGACAGAAGATCTCCATCTTGCTGCAGCCTCCTCTGTCTTTATAGATGTTGAAATCCTGACATCTTCTTCTACTTCATGCACCATTGAGGACTTAGGGTTGGACCTTGGTGTGTCACCTGAGATTGAAGACAACTTGGCTTTTAGGCTGGAAGTAAGCCCTCACCTGGTACTGTCTAATACCTTTAGTAATCAAATAAAAAGTGGTAGTGAAGACTATGATGATGCCCCTTATTAGCCTCAGTAGACTTATTAGCCCTTAGTAGCCTTGGTAATTATAGAGGAAGTACCCTCCTCTACAACAGTTTCTCATTTTTCTTCCTCTGTTGCTAATGTCTGTCTTGACATGATTAGTCTTTGTTAGGCTAAAATGAGGTGGGAAATGCATTAGCAAGAGAAAGCTGAAGAATCACCATCTCTCCCTGTGCTCTCTGAATCAGAAAGGTATTTGAGACTGTCAAATAATATTACAGTCACCACTTCTTCAAAGTCATTTGAAGTCAGAGTACTAATTATTTTGGAAAATCCTCATTAGTTTGGGAATTGGTGGTGTACTTGTTCTCACAGGTCACTAACCACCCCATAGAGTCTATAGCCAGACTCTGTGCTATACCAACTAGTTGGACATTTCAGCAGAGACATATCTTCTAAGTACTGAGGATAACCTGCTTACTAATTGACCATTTTGTGAACTTAACAGGTACAGGCTATATAATCAAGGGAAGTTTTCATCCTAAGGTTCCCACTCTACCTTTCAGTGTGTCCAAAAGACAAAGTCACTAAAAGGTCTCATAGATAAGGTAAATCTGTGATCTCAACTTTCTCTGTGCATTTTTCTCCCCATAATCTCTCTCAGGCCTCATTCTCTGGCCTAGATATAAAGCAAACATTTTGCTTGCACCTGGATAAGACAGAGAACTTTAGAAAAATCTAATAGTATATGTGATGTATATTGGAGAATGCCTGCTAAACAGAAATAGACACCCAGTTTGAAAAAGCAGAGCTGCATGAACACTTCTTGCTTGCTTGCTCATATCCCTGGGTGGTGGGGAGGGGAGCCATAATAGGGTTTTCTTAAGAGTTTATTTACCAATTATTATTGGTCTTAAAGAGTTGCCTTTACATATACACACCACTTGCCTCAGCTCCACTTCACCCTCTAGTAGAACCATGGGACTTAATAAAATAAAGACTATATAGCTTTAGGACCTATACACTGCTTTATATGGAAGAATGAAATAATATCATCTGTTTTATTCCTATTTTAATGGACATTGCTTTACAATGAATTTCCATAATCCATTGTCAGGCAAGCCATATATCATAGGTATGAACATGCATTGGCAACATTTTAAGAATAGTTCCTAGAAAGTAATTACTTTTTACAGGGAAAAAGTATAAATATACCATCTATGTGAAATATATTATCCAGTTATTTTCTTAAGGTAGTATGTTGTTGGCTTATATATTTTTCAGAATCATTTTTAAGGTATTAATATTCATTTCACTGACAATAAAAATTCTAATTTCAAGTTTTATTGCCAGGTCTTTAAAAACATGTTCATTAACATATTGCTTTATAGCATCTATCAATATTTTTAAGAAGCCTTAATTAAGGTATTGCATTACGGTTCAAAACATAAAGTCAAAGCTAATACAACGTAATTTAGTTGGCCTAAATCATCACAGAGTTGGCAGCAAAGGTAAATTAAAAATACAATGCTAAGATCTTTATCCTTCAAAACATAGTTTATACATAATACCAAATAACAAATGGATTTTGGGTTCTGCCTTTATGGTATAATTAACTTTTGAAATAATTTTACTGCAACCAAAAAAAATAAACCTTGAAATTAAGCAGGAAATGTGAAGGCAGAAAACAAGTTTATGTATTCAACTGTGCTAGAAAAAAATGCAAAGATATATATCTTTGATTTAATCATAGTATAATTTTTAAAGATTTTGTAGCTACAAAAATTACATACGTGGGGAATTTGCATCATTTTAATATTGTATGATCCTTAAATTATACTTTATTTGGATTCAGCTATCAAAGCCATTATGCTTATAGGATTACTTAGATGTTAAGCGTGCCTCTCATAGTTAGTGTTATGTCCTAAAGTTATTTTTAACAATCTGAGACTCTAGCTTCTTAATAATAATATTGTGGGTACTACAAGAAAAATGGACTTTCAAAGGTCAGCTTTGATTTTTTTTTTTTTAACTTCTTTTTCCCTTTAAAATTCTGAGGTAATATTATAAAATTCAGTCTCCTGGAGGAAGGCAAGTAATGTCTCCCCACTAAGGGTTAATAGTTACTTAAGAATCCTTGATCTCCTATACTAGAACAATATCTATAGATGGGACTCTTAGGGGAGTGGTTCCTAACCTTGGGTCATGACCCAAATGAGGGTTGTGGGGGCAATGCCGGCGGCACTGCACACAAAGGACGAGCCACACCATGTGCCATGAGTTTCCCTGCCCCCGGGACACCACACTGCACTCCCAGCAGCAGGTCACAGTAAAAAAAAGTTGGGAATCACTCTCTTAAGGCATTTCTACACCTTAAACTGTGAGTTGCACAAATGTTGATTGGTATTAGTGCTAGCTCAAGTTTGCAGAAGTCACACTTCAGAGCAGCAAGGGCCTGGAGGACTAAAAGGTAATAATCCTTTCCCCCACACACACATACTTCCCATTCTGTGCTTATATTCTGTCCCCTAGGGAACCCCCAGTCTTCACCCTTGGGGTGCCCCCCCGCCCAGCTCTGCCCTCTCCTACCCAGCTTTCTGTCCCAATGCAGCACACAGGGAAGGGTTAACCTGCCTCTCCAGTCATTGTTGCCAGGCTGCTTTTCTTCTCTGGGCTGAGCCCACCCAGAGACCTGCAGTGGTGGTAGCTAGGCAAGCAGGTTAAGCCTTCCCTGCCTGCTCCTCCAGGATAGACGGTATGTACAAGTAAGCATGGTGATGGGGTAGTGAGCAGCAGGGATCCTGGTTTTATCTGATAAAAGATCACAATTTCTCTGATAAAAAATTGCAAATTCTCTAATAAAACCCCCAAAATCCATGATTAAAATTAAAGGCCCCCCACAACCCCCTCACTCTTCTAGTGCCCCTCTTTCATGTGTGCATCTGTGTATGTGTATGTGTTCACATGTGCATGCATACCCCTGTGCACATCTATGCATGTACATGTGTGTATTTCTCTGTACGTGCATGTGTGCATGCATGTGTGTATGTCGATGTTGGACACACTCCTAGGGGGAGCTGGCTGGGGGCTGAGGGAGTGGGGAGGTGTTGGTAGAAGATGTGGAGTGGCCACCCGGCTGGCTGCATGTAGACTGTGAGTCAGCTATTGGACCTTAAGGGAAGCTGCATATGGAGGAGCCGAGCCCTGTCAGGCTGATAGCGTTGCTTGGGTTCCATGTGCAGCCAGCCTGGCACTCCAGCAGGGAGTGGGGAGGCTGCAAACCCCCTGCTCCCAGCCAGCTGGAAACCTCTCAGCTTGCTGCCAAACCCCCCAGCTCCCGAAAACCCCCTAACTCCCAGCCACTGAAAACCTCCCAGCAAACCCCTAGCTCCAAGGGAGCTGTTGCAACCCCTCCCCCCGCAGCTGGCTGAAATACCTCCCAGCTCCTGCAAACCTCCCCACTCCCTCATTCCCAAATCCACTTCCCCCATAGTCCTGCCCAGCTACCCTTCATCCCCCTGCAAGCCCCATTTACCACTTCACAGGCTCCAGAAGTGAGCCTCACCCAAAACTTGGGACTGACTAAAAGACTCAGGCCCTGCTCTTCCCCCTCTCCCTCTGGGCAGGGTTGGGACTTTCCTGCCCTTTTTGCAGCAGATCTTGCAGGCTGAAACTCTGCCAGCTTGCAGAGCTCTTTGCAAAAGGGAGAAATCTGTGGGTTTCCCTGCTAAAAGGCAAACTCCACATTTTCTCTGATCAAACTGGGAAATCCATGGTTTTCTCCATTTTTCTGTGGGAAACAGAAAACCCAGATCCCTGGTGAGCAGGGATCTAGGGTATTGGGGGTGGGGCTGGGATGAGTGGGCCTAATCTAGGCCAGCTGTGGAGGAGGGGATGTTTACACTAAATTGTATCCTACAGTGACTGTGCCTTAGTGCAACATGAGCTGGGTAGGACAGATCAAAGATAATCCTGCCCTGGAGTGGCATAACTTCGAGCCTCATAATGAGTGCTTAGCACCAGTTTCAGGTGTTAATGTGCAGACAATTCAAGTGTTAAGAGGTCCAGGAGCTGCCAAAAATTACTGTATAATAAGGTCCTTAGATGTTACCCTTGGTTCTAGTTATTGGCCCCATGTTCTGAGGCACAGTTCAAAATTGAAAACTTAGCATTTAATGACTTGCTTAAGCCAAGTTATACCAACTACTTGAAAGAATGAAAAAGAAATGTATTATGGTTTATTCCCTTGTCCTGTTCTGACGAGCTGTAATTTAGAAGAGACATAAAATGCTTTATTCTACATTTGGGTAGTAAACAGCAGTAACTTCTACTGGAGATGCCAGTCCAAGTCTCACTCTCAGTGTCCTATAAGAAAACAAGGAATGAACAAGCAAATCTTGCTATAGTTCCACCCTACTTCCTCAGGATTTAAGTCACAGGTTTGATGAGAAAATTTAAACCCCATGATCATTTATGCCTATTCTAGATTCCTTTGTTCAATTCTGGTTCTTTCTCCCAGACTAATGGGTTGTACAGATAATTTGAAATGATTGTATCATCGGGTTCCATGCCAGCCCTGATTCTTACTCCTTTACCAAATCCTCTTCAGGCATTCTTCTCACAAGGGCATTTTATTTCTGGATAGGCTGACTTCTTTCTATACAGATGATGATAAAGGCAATAAGGATCTGAGTAGACAGCTTCCTTAACTGCCTACTTCTGTCTCAAGTTCTTGTGTTGTAAGGAAATAAAAACTTTCCTCTCTTAGGTTTCTTTCTCATAGCATTTATTGAAAAAGCCAATAATAATCCCCGGCTGTTTTCTTTCTTTTTCTTATTCTGTAAGATAAAATTAGGGCTACATGATTTCTCAAGCACTTACGCACAAACACAACTTGTCCCATGAGAGCAATTTCATAAGTGTCTGTGAAAATCAAGCTGAAAACAGTTGCTGTATAATAACACAAGAGAGTTCTTAGCATGCAGACAAGCTAGTGTAACTTTTTTGACTGAGTCACTGAAAAATAGCACATCTACACCATATAATCAAAAATAAGTTGCCTGTGTACTTAATTTGCCACATATATATTTTTCTTTCATGATAATTACATATCTTAAAAGAGAAACACATATTTAAGGAACTATCATTGGATGTGCTGAGTGTATGAAATATTAACATAAATGATATGCTGTCAACAACATACACTTTTATTTGATATACTGTACACTAAAAATGTTTTAGTTAATGTAATTGTTCTGAATTCAGAACTTTCCTTAAATAAAATAAAATTAAACTTTTCTGTCATTTAGTGAAAAAATAGCCAGGTTTGCTGCTTCAAAATATTATTTTTCAATGATGGAAAAATGGAAACAGGTAAAATACAGGCCAGATATGCAACTTATAGACTAATTAAATAAAATATAGAGAAAGCATAAGCTTTTGTGAACTGAGACTCACTTCTTAAGATGCTGTGAAAGGATAACCATTGCGTTGAAAGTGGAGTGAGTGATTTGAATACAGGTGGAGGGGAAACAACGAAAGGACACATAGGTACAAAAAGGTCACATAAACTAATCCAGGTAAAGGGATAAAAATCCATAGTTCCTGTTTAAATTATAATGCACTCCAGTTTGTGGATAATTTCTTGTTCTGCAAATTCCTGTTCCAATTGTTTTTTAAAAGCTTGCTGTCTAAGAACAGCAACCCTGAGGTCAACAATGCAGTGTGCAGGGAAGTCAAACTGTTCTACCACAATCTTTTGTATCTTTTTTACATTCTGAGCTGAGATCAGACAGGTGTTCATTCATTCCCTACATGTGTTGATTTCCCCATCTCTCTGATATAGACAAAAGAGTAATACTGTAAGCAGAGGGATAGTATATCACTCAGGGAACTCATGGGCAGGATCCCTTGGGAAGCCAGACTGGTGGGGCAGGAGTCCAGAAGAGCTGGTTGTACTTTAAAGAACCCTTACTGAGAGTGCAGGAACAAACTATCCTGATGTTCAGGAAGACTAGCAAGTATAGCAAAAGACCAGATTGGCTTAGCGGGGAACTCTTCAGTAAACTAAAGCACAAAAAAGGAAGCTTATAAGAAGTGAAAACTTGGACAAACAACTAGGGAGGAATATAAAAGTATTGCTCGGGCATGAAGGGATCAAGTCAGGAAGGCCAAAGCACAGTTGGAGTTGCAGCTAGCAAGGGACATGAAGGGAAACAAGAAGGGTTCCTACAGGTATGTAAATAACATGAAAAAGATCAGGGAAAGTGTGGGTCCCTTACTGAATTGGGGAGGCAACTTAGTGACAGAGGGTGCAGAAAAGACTGAAGTAATCAATGCCTTTTTCACCTCAGTCTTCATAGGTAAGGTCAGCTCAGAGATTACTGCTCCTAGCAGCACAGTTTGGGTAGGTGGTGAGCAGCAAACAGTCATGAAAGAAAAGGTTGGGGACTATTTAGAAAAACTGGACATGCACAAGTCCATGGGGCTCAATGGGATGCACCCAAGAGTGCTGAGGGACTTGGCTGATATAACTGCAGAGCCGCTGGCCATCATCTGTGAAAACTCATGCTGATTGTGAGAGGTCCCAGATCACTGGAAAAGGGCAAATATAGTGCCCATATTTAAGAAAGGGAAAAAGGAAGATCCAGGGAACTACAGACCAGTCAGCCTCACATCAGCCCCTGGAAAAATTATGGAGCAGATCCCTCAAGGAATCCATTTCTAAACAATTGGAGGAGAAGAAGGTGATTAGGAACAGTCAGCATGGATTCACCAAGGGCAAGTAATGCCTGACCAACCTGATTGTTTTCTCTGATGAGATGACTGGCTCTGTGGATGTGGAGAGAGCAGTGACTGTGGTATACATTGCTTTTAGCAAGACTTTTGATATGGTCTTCCAGAACATTCTTACAGGCAAGCTCATAAAGTATGGGCTGGATGAATGGACTGTATAGTGAACAGAAAAATGGCTGGAGCATTGGGCTCAGAGAGTAGTAATCAATGGCTCAATGTCTAGTTGGCAGCCAGTATCAAGTGGAGTGCCCCAGGAAGAGCTGACCCTAGGGTTGTTTGGGGCCTGGGGCATATCAGCCTGTGCGAGGGGTGTGGTGAGTGGCTAGAGTGGGGGTGGGAGGGTGTGGTGCTGTCCATGGGGCCTGTACAACACTGTCCGCAGGGCTTCCCAAAGTGCAGGGCCTAGGGCAGTCACCCTAATTCCGCCCCCACCCTCCCAAGGGACAGCTTTGGCTCCAGGGCCAGTTTTGTTCAATATCTTCATCAATTACCTGAAAGATGACATAGAGTGCACCCTCAGCAACTTTGCAGATGACACCAAGCTGGGGAAGTAGTAGATATGCTGGAGGGTAGGGCTAGGATTCAGAGTGATCTTGACAAATTGGAGGATTGAACCAAAAGAAATCTCATGATGTTCAACAAGGACAAGTGCAAAGTCCTGCACTTATGACAGAACAATCCCATACACCAGTACAGGTTGGGGCTGAATGGCTGCGCAGCAGCTCTGCAGCAAAGGACCTGGGGTTTACGGTGGGTCATAAGCTGAATATGAACCAGCCGTGTGCCTTTGTTGCTCTGAAGGCTAATGGCATACTGGGCTGCATTGGTAGGAGTGTTGCCAGCAGAAATTGTCACCCAGTTTGGAAAAGCAGAGCTCCATGAGCACTTCTTGTTTTCTTGCTCATTTGCTCATATCCCTGGGTGGAGGGGAGGGGATCCATAATAGGTTTTTTTAAAGAGTTTATTTACCATTTACTATTGGTCTTAAAGGGTTGCCTTTGCATATACACACCACTTGCCGCAGTTCTACTTCACCCTGTAGTAGAACCATGAGACATTATAAGATTAAGACTATGGTAGGAGTGTTGCCAGCAGGTCAAGTGAAGTGATTATTCTACTCTGTTCAGCACTGGTAAGGCCACATCTGAAGTACTGTACTGTGTTCAGTTTTGGGCCCGCACTACTGAAAGGATGTGCACAAATTGGAGAGAGTCTGGCAGAGAGCAGCAAAAATGGTGAGGCGTATGGGAGACATGACTTCTGAGGAGAAGCTGAGGGAACTAGGCTTATTTAGTCTACAGAAGAGAAGACTGAGAGGGGAGGTTTGAAAGAGGATGCAGCTAAACTGTTTTCTGTGGTGGCAGATGACAGAACAAGGAGCAATGGTCTCAAGTTGCAGCAAGGGAAGTTCAGGTTAGATATTAGGAAGAATTTTCTCACTAGCAGGTTAGTAAAACAGTGAAACAGGTTACCCAGAGAGGTTGTGGAATCTCCATCCTTGGAGGTCTTTAAGACCTGGCTAAACAAAGCCTTGGCTGGGATGATATGGTTGAGAATGGTCCTGCTTTGTGCAAGGGGTTGGACTAGATGACTTCCTGAGGTTCCTTCCAACCCTAATTTTCATAATTGTGTAATGTTGGTAGAGTTGTATGTGAATGAACTTTGCATGTTAAAGTCCTTGTTATTTCGTCCAGTGATGGTGTGTTCTGTATTAGGGCTGTGCAAAATTTCTGCAGCTGTTTCATTTTGGAGGTGTTTCAGTCCATTTCAGTTCCTGAAACATCAAATCTGAAATGAAATGGAAGACTCCAAAACATCTCTGAAATGAAGCAGAACCATCCAAAATATTTCAGATGTTTTGCATGTTTCAGAGCCAGGCTTGCAGGGAAACAGGAACTAAGAAGAGAGAGGGGGAAGAGGAGCAGAAGGACTGCTCTGATATTGACATCTGTAGCTGGCCAGTGCCTGTGATCTGTCCCTGAGGTCCCTTCGAATCCCAGTGCTCTGGGGGAGGGACGACAGCCTGCTGTCTTCCCACATGCAGATCCGGGGGCCTGCGCCGTCCAGAAGGAGTCTGGTGCGGGCCCCTAGACCTGTATGCAGGATGACAGCATGCTGCTGCTGCTGCCTAGGGCCAGTGCAAACACCTGAGTCTGCTTGGTGCAGCCTGCACTGAGCACTGAAAAGAATCCAGTGCTGGTTCTGTCCCCAGCTAGCAGTGGCAACCTGCTGTCATCGCACGCACACATCTGAGGGCCCATGCCCTCAGGAAGAGTCCAGCATGGTTCTCAGCCCTCCTGGCAGGTGCGGACCCCTGGATCTGTGTGCGGCATGACAGCATGCTGCCACTGCCGGCTGGGGCCAACACTAGCAGCCCAGGCCAAGCCCAGCTGGAGGAGCTGGGAGATGCCCCCATGGCTGCCCTATCTGGCCCCAGCCTCCTGGCGCTTAAAAACACACACACACACACACACACACACACACACACACACACCCCCCAAAAGCCCTGCACTCACCAGCTGTAGCAGCAGAGATCAGGTTCTCTGAGGGCTTGTGGAAGAGCCCCCCCATGTAGCACATGGTAGTAGGGGGCAAGAATCCCCCCCCCCACCTGGTACCCACGTGGCAGCTGCCCCATGGAGTGGGTTCAGCGTTGCTCGGCATGTTGCTACATGGTGTCTGGGAGCTGGGGCCACTGGGGCTGAGTGGTGCCAGGGTCTGGCTGACAGGTGGAGCCACCCCCACTTCCAGACAACACACAGTGCCCTTCTGAGCCACTCTGCACCCACACCATGTGACTCCCATGTGCCAGGTTGGGGGGGCAATCCCTGCTTCCCCCCACTTTCCCACGCTGCATAAGGGGGCTCTGCTATGAGCCCCCAGAGGCCTGGATTGTCACTACTACAGCAGGTGAGTGCAGGGCTTTTTTCCCTTTTTTTCTTAAAGTGCCAGGAGGCTGGGGCTGGGTGGTGGATGGGGCCAGACAGGGCATCCATGGGGGCTTCTGCCCCAGAGGCAGGCACAGCCAGAGGAGCCACGGGAGAACTTGCAAGCCACCCAGCTGTGCCTGCGTCTCCACTGCTGATCCAAAACTCCAAATCGGCACCAAAATAGCATCAAAACTCCAAAACAGATTCAGCTGAATTGAAACAGAACAGTGATCTGAAACACTGAAACAAATCACTGTCCGTCTGAAATAGCCAAATCCAAAAGCAAAACAAAACAGCCGTTTTACTTCAGATATTTAAGGCAATTGTCCCAGTTAGTGGGATCAGAGCAGATACAATTGAAATGTAGACTAGGCTGTGGACAGTGGATCTAGTGCTGTGCTTACAAAACAGTCACTTAAACTGTAGGAAACATTGCTAAAATATTCTCTTTTCTAGATCTGTTCTATAATTAAGTAAATGCATCTCTAGTGATTCTTATGTTCAATTTAAAATGAAAGAGAATTCTCTACAAAAATAAACATCTATAAGGGTTCAAAATAATGTAGAATGTATCAAGAATTTTATTTAAATTTTCTAAAGGGAGATTATAACAGATGGAAATGAAAACTAGGAATTTTAATCACTACATTTTAGAAATAAAATCTTAAAAATGATTTCTGAATATTAAATGAAAAATGGAAGCATGCTGTATATGACAAATCTTACAGTCCATTTGGTGATAGAACAGTAATATGTCATGTATTTATAGCCTGTCACTTTTGTTGTTCCTAAACTAGTTTGCCAGAAATTCTTTTCTTTTCACATTTTGACATTCACCCTGGCAAACTGAGTAGGAGGATGTTCAGTTGCCCTTCCATTTTAATTCTTATTTACTTGAACACAATTTAATTATTTTTATTCAGCCCACAGAAGAGTATTAGTTGCACATATTGTGAGTGAATTCTGAATCACACTTGCTGTTAAGGAAGGCCTCTCTGCCTTTTTAGAGACTGGAATTCCTCTCATTCCTCTCAGAATACAATTCCATTATGTCTTAGTTGTATTATGATGATTTGTCTCCATTTTTGTAATGGTATCCTTACCTGTAATTTTTAACTATTGCACACTAAACAAAACAAGCAAAGACAGTGATGAGGAGAGCTGAAAAATATATACAAAAATTCCTTTTACATGTTTGTACTTTTTGGATAGAAATTCCATTCATTCATTCATTAATACTTGCTTATGGACATTATTATAACAACAGCAATCCCTGTGGTAGGGAACCCCAATCAAGAAAATGTACTTTCCTTTTGGTAGACCTCATGACTGATACAAGATGGTTTGAATTTTTGTCTTTCCCCCTCTTCCTGTCAAACTTCCTTTTTTCTTCAAATTAAGAGCTAAAAATATGTATTTGCCAGTAGGTTATATATGTCATATATTGAATGTGCATCGTTGTCCTCTCCCAAAAAACTTTACAAATCTAGAAAATTCAGAATTAGGGTTAGGCTATGGAAAAAGACACACGTTTTTTGCATAGAAATGCACAATCAAGGCACTCATGCTATCTTATAGCCTCATTTTTTAAGTTTACATGTCAACTCAGGTGTAATTATTTAGCTGTGGCTGAAGGTTCTGTATAAATTTGGTTCCTGAAACACCAAAATCTAATGGGCACTATATGAGACTTTCCCCTTTTTTCCAGTTTGAAAAAGAATACAAAGCTGGTGACTTCAGTAGAGGTAAAATGGTCCTAAAAAAAATAGTAACCCAGAGTAGATTTTTAAAAAGATCTATAAAATAGCCTGCTTTCGCTCTAAGTTACTGTGTCTTATAGTAGCTGAAGCAATCTCCAGCAGTCCTTCTCAGTCAAGAATGATAGTCTTCCATGAATATCTTATCTGTGGGTCCAAAAATGCCTGATGAGCCCAATCTGGGATTGGCAGGCTCTGTTGTAATTTAGGTACATTTTTCTGTGTGGTGTGTGTGGCTCTGGATTCTTGATTTGATCCATGACGCACTGTTTCTGCTGCTTCCACTTTTCCGTCTCCTGTTGTCATTGAAATGTTTCAAAGTACTAAGATGATTGCAGCAGACTCTTCTTCCATTTGGGACAGTCCAGGGTGATAGTCTCCCACGAGCTGATGTCAATGTTGCATTTTTTCATGTTGGCCTTGAGGACATCCTTGAAGCCCTTTCTCTGCCCTCCTCTTGAGTGGACACCTTGCCTGAGCTGAGAGAATAAAACTTGCTTTGGTAGTCTAGAGTCAGACATCCAGATGATGTGGCTGGCCCGATGAAGTTGATGTCAGATGGCCATCACCTCAATACTGATGCTGTTTGCTTGCAGGAGGATGCTGATGGTTAGCATCTATCTTCCCACTGGATTTGGATGATTTTCCACAGGCAGCGTTTGTGTTACTACTCCAACAACCTTAGGTGTCTCCTGTATGTTGTTCATGTCTCAGCTCCATACAGTAAGGTGGGGATCATGACTGCTTGATAAACTATGAGTTCAGTTTTGGATCTGATGTCATGATTTTTGAACACCCATTTCTTCAGGTGTCCAAAGGCTGCATTTGCACATTTGAGGCAATGTTGGATTTCCTTGTCAGCCTTCTGCAAGAGGCAGCTTTCAAGGTACGGGAAATACTCAACATTCTCCAGAGTCTCACCATGAATTTGAATTACCAGAGCTGAGGACTGCTTGTTAGGAGCATCTTGATGGGAAGACCTTAGTCCTCTGAATTTTAAGCATCAGTCCCATTTTCTTGTATGCCTTGGTAAAGAGGTTGATGATTGACTGAAGGTCTGTTTTTGAGTGAGTGCGAACTACACCATCATCAATGTACTGAAGATCTATGATTGAGGTCAGGGTGATCTTGGGTTTGGCTCAGAGTTAGCTAAAATTAAACCGCTTACCACCCATTCGGTAGTTTAGCTCCATTCTGACTGGTAGCTTGTTGGTGGTCAGATGTAGCATAGAGAAGGAATATCAAGACAAATGTTGGAGCAATCATGCACCCTTGCTTAACGACCATCTTAATCTCAAAGGGATCTATGATAAATCCATTACTGAGAGCTGCTGCTCACATACCATCATGGAGCAGACAAGGAATGGTGATGAATTTTGGTGGACATCTATACTTCAGAAGGATTTTTCACAGTGCTTCTCAGCTAACAGAATTGAAAGCTTTCATGAGGTCAAAAAAGGCAATATAGAGAAGTTTATGTTCCTGGCATTTTTACTGCAGCTGTTGAGCAGTGTCAGTTGTGCGTCTTGATGCCCTAAACCCATGCTGAGATTCTGGGAGGAGCTCTTCAGCAAGTGGAAGGAGATGGTTCAGGAGGGTTCTTGAAATTATCTTTCCTCTGGAGGACAGCAAGACCTCCCTGTTATTTCCACAGTTGGACTTGTTTCCTTTCTTGAAAATTGTCACAACCATGGCATCGTTGAGGTTGTATGGGATTTCCTCAATGTTCCAGATCCTTATGATGTGTGTGTGGAACTATGATATGAGCTTCTCCCTTCTGCCTGAAGATTTCAGAGGGGATTCCATCAGCTCCAGATGCCTTGTCTTTCTTCCTTTGCTTAATGGCTTTCCTCACCTTGTCAAGGGTTGGAGGGATTCTGAGATCATCTCTGGCTGGGTGTTGTGGCACATAGTTTAGGAATCATAGGTTTAAAGAATTAGTAATAAGAAATTGTAACTGGAATCTTAATATAGTCATCCCCTGCTTAGCACTCTTAATTGGTTCCTGAAAAACTGAGCGTTAAGCAAAATCAAGTGTTAAGTGAAACCTGGTTTCACTCCCATTTTTCACTTTCTAAAGCCACTGAAATAACTTTCTAAAGCCACCCAAATCACCAGAATCAGGGCTGTCAGGATCAGTGTTAGTTTCAGTGCCAAGTGTACAATGCCTATGAGCGTTACAACAAAACGTGCTGAGCGCTAATGGAGTCTGACCCCCATGGCAGGGGGTCAGACTCCATGGCAGGGGGTCAGACTTGATGATCTGCTCAGGTCCCTTCTGACCTTACCGACTATGAATTGGGTATCAATGTAAAATGAGCGCTATAGTGAAATCAGTGTTAAGCAAATCACTGTTAAGCGGGGGTTGCCTGTACTCCTAAATTCATCGTGCTAATATTTTTTTTTCCTTTTTGAAATAGAAAGTGTCAGATTAATGTATTTGTCTTAGTAGAAAATGCAAATGTTTATTGGTAAACTTGAAAAAAGTATTATCCTACATCAACAATATTCATTTAAATATTTCAGTTGTGGCTTAATAGTAAAGGCAAATGATTTTTGTACCACACTATATGCTCAGCTGTTTTAAAAATCTACTTTATTCACTTTTTTGATAATTTTGGTAAGTTTGAAATATACTCCCTCCCTTTCAAAATCTACGCACTTGAATTCCTTTTCGCACTTAAGTAGCTCTATTTAAGTCAATTGACATAGCTTCTGGGTGTGATGGTGTCAAGCAGCAATTTGGTACTAATGGGAGCAAGTTGAAACAAGAAAGTTAACTGAAAAATGAAAAGTACTATGGGGTTAGTCACAAGTCCATATCACTGCCTCATTCCCTAAAATATATTAAAATTACAGAGAAAACATGTATTGATTTCTGATCTGTTGGTTATATGTGATTAGGCAGAGATGTGTAGGTGGAATCACAAGTATAGATTGTAATTAATATAGGGGCAAAACATATAGAAGGACAAATATCTGTAGCACAAATTGTACTCTCTCA
>NW_005842330.1:565055-581155 GCF_000455745.1 Alligator sinensis | reverse complement strand
CTCTCATCCTGCTGAAAATATTCAGCAAACATTTTGAAACAAAATTTCATTGAACTAGAGAGAGATCTGAAAGTAAATTTTCAAAAAAAGGCTTAAGCTGACTCAGAACATACCTACAGCTCTTTTCTAGCTCGTTAAGCACATGTTTACAATTCATTCAAATCATTACTCAGTATTTAACTGAAAAGGTGAAAATTGACTAGATGAGATGCAAGATATTATTATTCCACACTTCACTGAATGTGATCTACCTCTGATAAAGAATCCATTAGCTGATGTGTTTCTACTTCACTGAAATCAAATCTGCCATTCAGAAACAACACATTATTGAACATTCTTCTGCATAGTGAAAATGGAGTTACAATATGTAAAGTGCCCTTTATTAAACAGGTTTCCAGTTCACTAAAAACAGATTTACAACTCACAAGCAACCTCTTATCTACCATGTTTTCAGCTCACTGAAAACAGATTTACTACCCAGAATAACCCATTATCTAACATGTTTCCAGTTCACTGAAAACAGATTTACAACCCATACACATGCCATTATCTAACAAGGTTCCAACTCACTGAATATTGATTTAGAATTCATAAACAACCCATTATCTGTCAGATTTTCAGCTCACTGAACAGGTTTGCAACTCATAAACAGCCCATTATCTAACACATTTCCAGCTCACTGAAAGTAGATTTACAATCTACAAACAACTTTATCTAACATGTTACTTGTTCACCAAAAACTCATTTAGAACTCACTAAGAACCCATCACTTGACAAGGTTCCATATCCATCACAAAGGAAGTTGAGTTAGAAATTCCGTTTTCCTGGTTTTGTGGCCGTTTCAGGGTACAACATTAACGTTGTTATAATATCTTTTTCTGTATATTCGTTCTATATCATTGTAGAGGTTTTTTTTAAATTCACAGGCCTGCAACCTTTTTCAATCTTTAGGTCATAACAACCCATCTCCAGTCCAACATCATCTGCATGGCTTTAGCAGCACATCAGTAGAAGGGGGATTTCCTCATACCTACACTGGGGCCAGGTAGCTGGGACCTGCTCCCATGACACCACTGCTTCTCCTAGTGGGGAGTTTTGCTGGGATCAGGTATCTGCAACCTGTGTTTGTACTGTCACTACTCCGCCCGACCCCTGCCACTCTCCTTCTTCTTCTCCCTTACCCCCACCTTCCAGCTGCTATTCAGGCACTGCTGAAAGCTGTGCCTGCCCAAGTACAGTTCCCCACTGGCTGAAGAAGTAGCAGCAGGATGGATTCAGCTTGCAGATATTTTGTCCTGACACAGCTCCCCCTGGGCTGGAAGCTACTCCCACACAATGAAGCCGGGGGTTGGAAGAAGCAGTGGCAGTGCAGGTGCAGCTTCCAGTTACTTTTCCCCAGTGCAGGTACTGGAAAAGCCCTCCACTGCTGAAACACCACTGAAACACTAGCCCATGTCAGACAAGAGCTGCAAATGTGGGAAGAAGCAGTAGTGGCATGGGCACAGCTGGAAGCTGCCCAGCCCTGGGGCGTGTACAGTTAAAGCCCTCCACTCCATAGTTCAGACCTATTGGCTCCAAAGACCTGATCTAGCTTGCCAGATATATATTCTGGCACCTAGAATAGGGCACTAGCTCTACACTTTCTTTTTCCCCAGAAAGTAGGATCTTTGGTCTGTGAGCAAAGATGTGGGGTTAGTTTTTCTTTTTCCACTCCTGATACCTATTTTTGTATGGTTTTGTTTTGTCTCTTTCTCTGCTGTAATTTCTTAAAGAAAGTATTTTAGCTTATGAATGTGCTATCATTAGAGTGTTTCCTTCCTTCTTACATTTTTAGGATTTCATTACATGACCATAACTTACTCTATTTTATATAGCTACTTTTACTATGGTAGTCACCATAGCATCTGAGTATCTTCTGGCAATGCCTTAAATGATGTGACTTCTTTAAAAAGAGCTTTCTGCACCTGAAAGTTGTTCAACTTTTCTCCTAACTCAGCAGTTGGTTCAGAAAAGATATTAGCCAAAAAAAACCCCAAAATTCTTGCCCCTCATACTTTTCCTGAACCAGCAATGCTCCAAACCAATTCACTGTATCTATTATGTAGCAGGAGCTATTAAGGAGCAGGAGAGGGACACAGAGTAATGAATTATTTTTCTTTTGCAGGGGAGGGGGTTGTTTAGGTTTTTTAATATATATGTTTTATGTGCATATGCAGGAGCAGCACCAGTTTCTGCTCAGTATGGGGGCTGAGGTGGGCTAGACAGAAAATTGTGGGGGCTGCGCTATACATCTTTGGCCCAAAAATACTTGTTCATTTTTTTTAACTTAAGGTGCCATGGCACTGTGGGCTGCGGGTGGGAGCGGGGCAGGCTCAGCTGCATGAGGCAGGTGGTGGTGGCCTGGTGGGGAGGCAAGGGGCTTGGACACGGAGAGAGGAGTGGCTATGGGAGGGGTAAGGTAAATGTTGGGGTGTCTGTAGCTCCCAAAAGCCCCT
This sequence comes from Alligator sinensis, assembly GCF_000455745.1. Lineage (NCBI taxonomy): Eukaryota > Metazoa > Chordata > Crocodylia > Alligatoridae > Alligator > Alligator sinensis. The sequence goes on along the minus strand of NW_005842330.1, from coordinate 578,660 downwards.
CCCCCCAGCAGTGCCCCGTGCATACATTAGAAAATGCCAGTTCAAAATGTGTTTTTCTCTTATGAAAGGTGGCAGAGTGTTTTGGGAGGGCCTGTAGTTTCTGTGCAGGTTCATTCCACAGTCTTGAGCTGATCTCTGGCAAAGCTCCTTCTTTCCTCCACAAATCACCTTTATTCTTGCTGTGTGCAGAATAAAAGTGTTGATCATTGTCTCTGGACCAGAACTATATGGAATATTTTATATATCCTGTGCTGTTCAGTACCCTAAAACAAGAGTAAAGTGTTGGACTCAATTTCTTGTTCAATGGAAAGCCAACGTGTGGAGACTCTGTAATAGGTGTGATGTGATTACAGTAGTATGTATTGTTGAAGAGATGTGCTGTGTGTGGCTACATTCACTGAAATTTCTTAAGCACTGAAGGTGTCTCCAAGTACATCATGTTGCTATTCTCTAGCTAAATGGTGAGTAAAGTATGAATAGCTGAAGCCAAGCCATCATATATGAGGTTGAATGAAACAAAGAGCTTTCTAAGTAGTTTCAGATGGTAAGTGTTACTTGTGGATATTGGTACCGTTAAGTCATATGGAACATGCTCATTTTGCAGTCAGAAAATTTCCTGTGATCCATGTTGTGCAGTCAGTTCTTCTTGCCTGTCTCAGTTGTTGTCAGCACTGTACTAACAGCAACCTAAAATTGATTACGTCTTTTCAGTTTTAAGGTTGCTTCTATTAGAAGCAAGATGCTCTGCCTAACTGAGTGATGAGTCTTGATGAGTTGTCAAGAGCTGAACAGAGACTTGAGTGCACACTATGAGTTGTCAGGGAAAAAGTCTAATAAAGCAAACAGTTTAGAGTAGACTGTTGCTACATAAATTACCCAGCATACTTAAATTGGTGTGTATAGTTTCTTTTATATTATAGTCAGTGGGATTTGGCAAAAGGCTCGTGCTATTTGTATGATTTAAATGGCTTCTTGCATTATCACTTGGTGACTTAAGGGTGTACTGTCTGCAAAACAGTATCAGCCATAAAGTCTTCAGATTGCATTTGCCAATTGTGGTGCTGTGTCTTAATAAAAAAGATACTCTATTATTTAAAGCTCTCATTTCACCCCTTTCTGCCTCTCTTGCCTGCTTGTTGTCCAGTGACTGAAAGATCAGTCGTACATTCTGGGTTCCCATATAGATTCCACCCACCTCCTGCGAGGATTGAGAGTCCATGACCTCTCTGGGTAACCTGTTCCAGTGTTTTACTACCCTCCTAGTGAGAAAATTCTTCCTAATATCTAACCTAAACTTCCTTTGCTGCAACTTGAGACCATTGTTCCTTGTTCTGTCATCTGCCACCACTGAGAATAGTCTAGCGCCATCCTCTTTCAAACCCCCCTTCAGGTAGTTGAAGGCTGCTGTTAAATCCCTTGTCAGTTCTCTCTTCTCTAGACTAAAAAATCCCACTTCCATCAACTTCTAATAAGTCATGTGCCCCAGCCACCTCACCATTTCTGTTGCCCTCCACTGGACTCTCTCCAACTTGACCTCATCCTTTCTGTAGTCGGGGGCGGGGGTGGGGGTGCGGGCAAAAACTGAACAGTACTTCAAATGTGGCCTCACCATTGCTGAATAGAGGGGTATAATCACTTCCCTTGACCTGCTGGCAGCACACCTACCAATGCAGCCCAGTATGCCATTAGCCTTCTTGGCAAAAGGGCCCACTGTTAGCTTATATTCAGCTTATTGTCCCCAGATCCTTTTCTGCAGAGCTGTTGCCACGAAGTCAGCCCCCAGTCCGTACCAGTGCATGGCATTGCTCCATCCGAAGTGCAGGACTTTGCACTTGTCTTTTTGAACCTCATGAGATTTCCTTCGGTTTAATCTTCCAATTTGTTGAGGTCACACTGAATCCTAGCCCTACCTCCAGCATATCAGCTTCGTGTCATCTGCAGACTTGCTGAGGGTGCACTTTGTGCCATCTTCCAGGTCACTGATGAAGATATTGAACAAAACCAGCCGCAGGACCAAACCCCGGGGCACTCCACTTGATACCAGCTGCAAACTAGACATCAAGCCATTTATTCCTCCCCTCTGACCCTGATGTCCCAGCCAGTTTTTTTATCTACCTTATGGTCCATTCATCCAGCCCATACTTTCTTAGCTTGCCTGTGAGAATGTTCTGGAAGACCATATCGAAAGCCTTACTAAAAGCAAGGTATACCACATCCACTGCTCTCTCCACATCCACAAAGCCAGTCATCTCATCAGAGAAGCCAGTCAGGTTGATCAGGCATTACTTGCCCTCGGTGAATCCATGCTGACTATTCCTAATCACCTTCTTCTCCTCCAGTTGTTTAGAAATGGATTCCTTGAGGATCTGCTCCATGATTTTTCCAGGGGCTGATGTGAGGCTGACTGGTCTGTAATTCCCTGGATCCTCCTTTTTCCCTTTCTTAAATATGGGCACTATGTTTGCCCTTTTCCAGTCATCCAGGACCTCTCCTGATCACCATGAGTTTTCAAACATGATGGCTAGCAGTTCTGCAATCACATCAGCCAGTTCCCTCAGCACCCTCAGGTGCATCCCATCCAGCCCCATGAACCTGTATATATCCAGTTTTTCTAGATAGTCCCTCACATGCTCTTTTGCCACTCTTGGCTGCTCACCTCTTCCCCAAACTGTGCTGCTCAGTATAATAGTCTGGGAGCTGACCTTGCCTGTGAAGACTGAGGTGTAAAAAGGCTTTGAGTACTCCAGTCTTTTCTGCATCCTCTTGTCACTAAGTTGCCTCCCCCATTCAGTAAGGGACCCACACTTTCCCTGCTCTTTCTTTTGTTACTGAAGTACTTGTAGAAACCCTTCTTGTTACCTTTCACATCCCTTACTAGCTGCAACTCCAACTGCACTTTGGCCTTCCTGACTTCATCCCTTCATGCCCGAGCAATACTCTCTATTTCTTTGGTACTCAACACTTGACACTAATTGTCATTTCTTTCATCCCTCTGCAGAGTGTGAAGGGAAAATCTAATCTTGAGTATCTGATTCAGCACTACTACACAGGGGTTGTAAACATGATTGGCTCTGAGAAAGCTGTCTAAGAAAAAGCTTTCCAATATCCATCAAAGTCAGGGGAAAAACTGGAATGTTTCCTAAAATGAAATTTTGAGATTTCTTATTACTTTTGGAGAGTTTGAGATATAAATTGTGTTCTGGCTACATTATTTAATTACATTACTCAGGTTCTGTGTTTTTAGAATTCAGACTTTGTAATTTCAGTTTTGGAAAATTGGCAGTTTCTATCTCAGGTGCATCCCATTGCTAAAGTGATAGGAACTTCCATTAAATGTTATAATAGAACATCTTGCTTTTATATGATTCCTGGTATCTAGAATCTTGTGGGGACTCTAAAGATATTAATAATCTGGTTTTCTGACAATGCATTGAGATTATTTGTATTACCATATTTATTTGGCTCCAAAATGAGTCCGCCCCCTGCAATTTGGCATGGGGAAAAAAGTCCCACATTTTATAATCAAGGAAATCTCACTGAATACACTGTCTATCATTAAACTGCAGCCAAAAACAGCATATGCTCAGCAATGGAAACCAACTATGAAGTTGATTAAATGCAGCCAATACTGAGCATGAGCACATAGCCCACATTAAGCAAATATGCTGACGGGAACCTACTACAAGGACAGGATCATGCAGCCCCCACCACCCCTTTTTTGGCTTAAGGCCAGATTAATTCTAAACTCCAAATGAACTGAGCTGAACTCAGTCATTCAAGTCTGTGTGGCTGTACCACTGGGCAAGTGTCTTCCCTCCCAAATGTATCAGTATATGCCTGCCCCAAATTCATGGTTGGCATCCTACATGCAGGCCCCAAGCACAAAGCATTGGAGATCAGATGCCCCCTAGTCACACTTGCTCCTTGCCAAAAGGCCAAAGGAGCAAGCAGGGGCAAAGAACAAACGCAGCCCCACATTACCACAAAATTGTGCAGTTGAGATCCCCATATTTGTGGAGAATCATAGGGTTCAGCCTACCTGGAGTACAAGGGACAGACCTCACCCTACACTTGATCTTAGCCCAAAAGGCCAGTACTTATTCTTTCATCGTTGGATACCGAAATGCAATACCATTTTTTTTTAAATTTCATTGTAAAGGGCCAAATCATTCTGAATTCTATTGGGCAAAGCCCAATAGCCAAGTTCCAAATTTTGATTGGGCACAGCTCAATTTTTCCAGTCTATGTCACTCTGTCACCAGGCAAGCATCCTCCATCCCAGATGCATCAGTTTAAAATTGAGGAGAACCAGAGAGCAAAGACCTATCAGATCCCTCAGATTTATTTTCCCTACTGTAGCAATACGAGAGGGAAAAATTCAAGCAAACCTCCAATAGTTAGATTCTATACCTGGAAAATTATAACAAATTTATAAAATTTCCCTCTAGAGTCTCTAAGTATTGGGGGTTCATCTTATAATCAGGGTCATCTATTTGAGTAAATATAGTATCTCTGTCTTGCAGATGGGACATTAAGGCATTGAAAGGTTGGAAGACTTGCCCAAGATCATACAAAGTGTTTTTCAAACTTAGGAATAAGGGCTCAGTATGATTTTTAAGGATATACTGGTGTAGTTCAGAACTTTTCAAGCCATTGCCCATAGAACACTCACTGGGGTCTGTAAATGTTATGTTATGTTTGGTTCAAAGGATTTTAAATATAGAGTGGGGGAGTGGAGCAGGGCATATGTATGTATATCTCTTTTTGGTCTAGAGAAGCTCTCACAGGGGAGGATTGGAAATTTTCAGCCACACCTAAGACCTTGGCAATGTAATAGGCAAACATCCTCATATGTTGCTGTAGGTTGTTATGCCCTTTGATGCAGCTAATGTCTTCAACAATTGTAGGTGGTTACAAAGCTTCTTCACCACTGTTTCCTCTTCCCTGGAATCTGACCCTTGAAAGAATGGCAGGGACACTCGCCAAAACATAGTAGAACTAATAGGTAGTAAAGAGCCTTCTGTCATACCACCAACTTCTTTTCAGTCTACCCAACCCATTCTAGATGGATATATGATTAATTCAAATCTAATTTGATGCTAACCACATTAACATTCATTAGATTATTTCCAGATGGCAAAGGAAGCATGGTTTCTAACCATTTTTTACCTGAAAAAGTAGCCTACATATTCAGGAGGAAAAAAAAAAAGCATCTAAAACCATAAGCCTCCATGTGATCTCTTCTAATATGGGGAGCTGAAAAGGTGGTAAATTCCCAGCCCTCAAAAATGATATATCTGTTCACCTCCCCATGCCCAAAGAGGCTGGGGCCAGCACCTGTTCTTGCCTCAGCATCCTTACCTGGTGTTCTAGGGGTCTCCTAGGGCAGCAGCAGTGCCAATGTGCACCATGCCCCTTTTTTTAGTGACAGGGGTTTTTTTGACAATTGAATTTCTCAGTGTCAAAAAACCCTCTGCACTGCAAATTAGCAGGGTTGAGCTGCCACAAATTACAGGTGTATGCTTGATGGGATGTGCCCAACTAGGATTATTTTTGCATTCCTCTTTTCCGTCTCTCAAGCTTTGTATATGATTGGCAGTTTGTCTTCAAGCATTACTCTTCAGTCAAGCCTAGGAACTGCTCCTAGGATCTCCCCCAAGTTTTGGGCAATATTAATAACTGCTTAAAGGAGGAAGAGTATTCACTCTCAGCTGTTCTGCTGATTAGCATTCTATGTAAACCAAACACAAAGTGATAGAATTTCATTGCTATTTTGCATTGATAATAAATACAAAGAAAAGATATACAAACATATGCTGTACATTAAGGAGTAAATGAACACCAACATGGAGTCGTTTACTAGGCAAAAACTAAATTATATGATATAGCCTCCAGCTAGAAGCATGCTTAGACGTTTTAGTCAGTTTTTTTCACACTAGTTGTTGATCTCTGCATTTGAGAACAATAAATTGGCTAATTACAACTCTGGATATCAGAGTTAGGAATATAAATTGAGGGACAATCTCTTGAAAAGCAAGGGTGATGGTATAATCTTTACCTTTACGCCATGTACTCAGGACTATGCGGAAGTTAGAAAAGAGAGATGCTGTCTGTACATTTATAGCTAACTATACTTAGTTACTTTTGGACAGGATCACCTTTGTATCTGATTTCTCAATGAGGCTGCCACATAACTCTATACCAGACATCAGATAGGTTGAACCTCTGGTGTCAGATAGATTGATCCTATCATATATTTGAAAAAAAGTTGCTGAAGCAAACATAAGCCTCAATTAAAATGACTAATTGTCTATTTGTCCTACAAAACTGGTTGGTAAAGAGCTTTTTCACTTATCAGGGGAAAGTTCGTAGATCAACAACCCATTGAAGGGAGTGAATCCTAATTCTGCTTTCTTTGTAGAGGTCTTTCTAAATGACAATCTAAATTAAAAAGGCACTTCTCCATTATTATATCTTCTCAGCATGTTGAAGAAAAAGAAATAACGTGCACATCTTATATCACCCATCATTACTCATTTTCTGGCTATTAATTTTCCAAACAGTTACCACCTTCACTACCTCCATCCAATAATTTTGGAAATATTTTTTTTTTCTCTGATGAGGCACTATATGTTATTCATTCATTCATATACTTATATATTTATGACTTAATACAAGGTGTTTATAAAATCTTTGTGCAAATTTCTATTCTAATAACTTTGGATATACACATGATAGAAGCAAACTGTAAAAGGCAATTGAAAGTGTAATTCATTAAGTTTTTTAGCATAGTGTAAGTTACGCATGGGGTAAGGATCACAAATGCAATTCATGAAATCACTCAGTAGCAACTGGAAAATGTTTTCTGTGAGTTGGAAAATTGGATTGAACAATGTATCACAAAAGTGGCTCCATTGCTCAGTGGTTAGAGCACTGGTCTCAAAAACCAAGGGTCATGCATCTACAGATGCATCACAAGCAGGTCCAGGGAGGTGATCCTTCCCCTCTATGCGGCACTGGTCAGGCCGCAGTTGGAGTACTGCATTCAGTTCTGGGCACCACACTTCAAGAGGGATGTGGCTAACCATGAGAGGGTCCAGAGGAAAGCCACTCACATGATCAGGGAGCAGCAGGCCAGGCCCTATGAAGACAGACTAAAGGACCTCAATCTATACAGCCTCCACAAGAGAAGACTGAGAGGGGATCTGGTGGCCATCTATAAACTCACCGGGGGGGACCAGCAGAAAATAGGGGAGGCTCTGTTCCCCCGGGTACCACCTGGGATAACAAGGAATAACGGCCACAAATTGATTGAGAGCAGGTTCAAGCTTGATATCAGGAGGCATTATTTTATGGTTAGGGCTGCCAGGCTCTGGAGTGGGCTCCCAAGAGAGAGGGTGCTCTCCCCTACCTTGGGAGTCTTCAAGAGGAGGTTGGATAGATATCTGGCTGGGGTATTATGATCCCAGCACTCGTTCCTGCCCAGGGCAGGGGGTAGGACTTGATGATCTGTTCAGGTCCCTTCTGACCCTAGAAACTATGAAACTATGAAAAGATGGCAGTTACAATGAAGTCTAGAAATTTGAGCTGTGTTGTGTTAAAAATTAATGAATTATGCTTTCAATCACTGTTGACATTTTGCTTCTATAATGTGTACATCCAAAGTTATTAAAGTTTAAAGTTGCACAAACACACTAAGCTAAGGACTTTATAAACACCGTGTATATGTATATATATGCACACTTTCATATGATAGAATATAATTAAATTAATGCTATATGAGTTCTATATGAATTCATACTATATGAAAGAATGACAGATATATGTTATATATGTGTGTGTGTGTCTGCATATATGTACATATAAATATGTATTTATGTAAATATAAATGGGTTTGTGGTTTGTGGGAGAGCAATGGGTATGACATTACCATGACCCTAGTATAGCTTTTAGCACTGCTTCCCATTACATTTTCATTAGTAAGCTAAGGACATTCAGTCTGGATGAAGCTACTGGAAAGTGGATGCAGGATCATTGTGCTCATAGTAGTCTGCATCTGTCTAGGAGGAGATATCAAATATATTATCTCAGGGCATCATCCCATGTCTAGTACTGTTCAATATCTTGATTAATGACCTTGGGGATAGAATTGTGACCAAACTTAATAAATATGTAGATGACACTAAGCTGGGTGAGGTAGCAAACCTTTTGCAGGATAAGATTAGTATTCCAATGACTTTGATGAATAGGAAAAAAGGGTCCAGTATTATTTTGGATGAAATTAAATAAGGCCAAGTGAAAAGTACTACACTTAAATAGAACAATCGAATGAACAAATGCAAAGGGACCAACAAAATAACAGAACTACTGGTCATATTAGACCACAAGCCAACAGTGTTAATAGAAGTACTGCATGAAAACAATGGGAAATAATCCTTCTACATTATTCAGCATTGGTTAAATCTCATCCGAAGTATGTACAGTTTTGAGAATTGCACTTGAAGAGAGCTTTGGACAAATTGTAAAGAGTCCAGTAGAGACCAAGAAAAATTATTAGAGGTCTAGAAAACATGACTTGCAAGGAAAGGTTGGAAGAACTGGGAAGCTTTACTATAAAGAAGAGCAGATTGATGGGCACGTTGACAACAGTTTTCAAATAAATGAAGGGTCGTTATACAGAGGATAGTGATAAGAGTATTCTCTGTATCCACAGAGAAGAGGACAAGAAGTAATGGTCATAAATTGTAACAAGGGAAATTTAAGTTGAATATTAGGGAAAACTTTTTAATTATGAGGATAGTTAAGCACTTGAACAGACTACCTAGGGATAGTGTGAATTTTCCATCACTGGATGCTTATAAGTATATGTTAAACAAATGCTTGGCTGGCATGGTTTAGACAGGGGTGATCCTGTTTTTTAGCAGGGAACCAGATGACCTCCTGGGGTCCCTTCAATCTCTATTTAATATGATTCTGGGAAAGGGAAAGCAAAAACAAAACAAAACAAAACAGGAATGTGGGAAAAGAAAAGTACTATTCATAAAAGTTTTTTTCCCCCTGTGTATGGACAGTGACATTGACACATTTTTTCGGTGTCGTATCTTTCACTGCATAAAATGAAGTGTTGCGTGTAGAGAAGCACTTCTATTTTGAACTGTAAGCATTAGCATCTATAGGGGAATATAAAAGAGCATTTAATCCTAATTTAAAATGGTAGATTCTGTGATGTGTTGCAGAGCTCACTACTGTCTATAACTGTTAAAGATGGTCTCATATGTTTTACTTTTCTTTCCAACTAAATGGTTCCAATTTAACTCTCAAAAAAGTCTTTACCATTGGTCTTTTGGAGCATTACATTTGATATAGTGTATTATGTTCTCCTTGGCTTTTGAGCTTTCTTTACAAGATGAATTTTCAAAGCTTTTAAAAATAAATACTTTAAAAGATTTTAATTCTTTTTTGGTAATTTAACTGTATCAATGGAAGATAAATCCACCGTGTTTTGTGGAAGCTGTATCCAATGAACATTTCCTTCAGGTTTCGAAAATAGAAGGCTGAAGATTTATCTCTGCATTATAAAGTGAAAAATAAAGTACACTATTACACAGTGGCATAACTAGGGCAAGACAAGAGGGATGGCCATCCTGGTCACTGGCAGGGCTGTGAGGTGAAAAACCTGGCTTACACCACAATGTGGAATTGCAATTATGGTGGCAGTGGCAATTTGGAAGTTGCCACTACTTCTGTGCTGCAGCTTCCCCCAGTGCCTAACTGCACTGTTACGCTGCTGCTATTACAGTCCCCACAGTGTTACCAAAAGCACAATTTCCAGTTCATTAATGTGGCCAACAAGGATTTTTGTGGGCAATATCTTTTATTGGGCCAACTGTATAATTTGGGAGAAATATTAGTCAGGCTTTTGGCTCACAAGTACCCTTTCAGGCATTTTTTGTGGACCATCACCACAATACTTGTTTATTAATCTAATTTGTTCTGTGATAATTGTTGCTCATTGTGAGTACTGTGCAGCTTAATAAAAACATATTAAGTTAGGTAAGCAATACGTTTTACATTTTTTCACAGTATTTTTTTATTTATGTGCCTGGATTGTATTCCAGATTCATTTTTGATAGGGAGTGACCCTCCATAATAAATCCTTCAATTTCCTAAATTGAAGGAAAAGTAGATGACTTCTTGGCACTGTCCTTACCTGTACTGCTGAGGATCACTTATCTAAGAGTTAGAAGGTTCTCATTCCATGTTACTGCTTGGAATATGTACAAAAATTGGTACAACTTGTGTTTGTATTGATTTTCAACAGTGCTTCTCAAGGCTCTGTGAGTCCCCTATTTCTCCCATTTTAAGGAATATAATTAATAGAAGGATTGGGAACCCATGGGCTGGGCACTTTGACTTGCACTGAATATCCAAAGTATATTTAGAGCACTAAAACTGTAGCTCATTCCACAAATAATGCAAAACTTTCCTCTTACCTAAGGGAAACTGTGCAAGGTGAAATCCCTGTGGAGATTTCTTGCCTGGGTTCCTACCTGCATTTTTTCTGTAGGCAGGCATGTTTCAGTAAAAATATTCTTGGATTATTATTATTTTTTTTTTTTGCAGACACATTTCCAATCTTTCTGTTGTGCCTATTTAAAACATAGTATGAAAGAAGTAATTATGTTGGAAAGAATAAACATTTTTGGAAGAAAATAAAGAAGAAACAATGCATTCTTTCTAGCATAAAGACTAATAGGAAAATGAGATGTTATGTTTATGATAGGTTTTTTCATAACTGCTCAGCATTGTCCAACAGCTTCAACAAAATTGTTGCTGTTTTTATTTGCTGATATAAAGTAGGCCATCTCCAAAGAACTCATGCATTGATCAGCACTGAGCACTATTTTACTGTGCAGAGAGAAGCTGTGCACTTCATTTATGTGAGGGGAGGAGGAAGGGCCTTTCCCCTCCCCAGATTACTATACTATTTGTTTGAAGAGCCCCATTGTTATGGGTAACAACTTATATAGATAGCTGTATATTTAAAATAGAGTGGATACTTAAAATTCTGCTGTTTATTTGGTTAAATCTTACTCCATTTCAAAAGGCCAATAATTGCACAACTTGGTAATGGAATTGTGAAGTGATGTTGGGCTCTTGATTTTGTTGTTTGCACACAAATACACCACGTGTTGTTCCATTATACAGCTGTTATCTAGAATTGTTATTGTTGGAGTCCTGAAAACAAACAACAACATTTGTTATAATTGTGTGGATCTGGAGCACTTTTTCTATAACAGATAGTTGGTTCTTGGGTCATGTTTAAAAATATGTATACTTGTAACAGGAGGCTTTCCCACCCACCTGTTTCTGGACTAACCACCTACCTCTCTCACCTGCCACACATTGATGATACAAAATTATGGTGTTAATTGGGTGGGAGGCTGCCCGTTTCCTGCCCCAATGCCAGAGGGTGTTATCTTCAGCTCACCTGCACCACAGCCCATGCCTCGAAGATGGCATCTAAATTCTTGATGTTTCTGGCTGCACACTGGGCTCCATAACCCTCCAGCCTGGACCTTCACTGGATCCTTCCTATCAGGCAGCCGACTACATCCTCATTGTGGGCTGCCTAGCTCCCTGCACTCTTCCCCCTCTCAGGTGAGGCTCCCCCTGGTACCTTTGGCCACACAGACCCTGGCCTCACCTCCAAGGCCAGTCAGAACCCCAGGCCCTTAGCTCTGGGTGTCCCTTGCAGTGGGCCCATGGCCCTTTTGACCCTTCTGGTCCTGGCCCCGGCATTGACCAGTTAAGGGTGCCTCAAGTCAGGCTTCTGAGCATCTAGACCACACTCTCTATCATGGGTCCGCCTTCTCGGGCCCTACTATGGGATTACCCACCTGGTTGTGGGAGCTGGGGTTATAAAGGCACCCCGACCTGCTTTTCACCAGGGTGGTAACTGGTTTGGCATTTCCTGGGGGCTCCCATGCCACTAGGATCTCCACCAGGTCATCCATTCCTGGCAGGGTGCAGTTTTAGGTTATGCCCAGGACCAAGAGCCTCCTACATTCCCATAGCCACAGCCCATAAACCTTCAAGCTGTTCCTGAGCCTCATCTCCACCAGCTGATGTTTCTCTCCTGGCTGCCAGCAGCAAACTGCTGCTTCACCCTATGGTAATTACCATGCTCCAGAAGACTTGATTAATCGAGTCTGCTCTGATGCACTGTAATTACAGCATGTTGGAGCAGCCTCACTGCATATGCATAGGTGCCCCATATGTCATCCCCACAGTGACTGATCTTGATCAGGGCCAAGACTGAGCAAGATTTCCCTCTGATTGTTCTTCCTGTTCACTAGGCAGTAGGCACTAAAACTAAGCAGAGACATGCTTTCTTTATGATTTAGATGGTAATATAACAAGTCTGACATGATTGCTAGGTTCATAGACCTAAATATGGTAATCTGTTGGTTTTTGTATACAGTGGCTAGTAGGGTACCATCCTGCACGTGGATCATGTTATCTTGAAAGTTGATGCTACCTTGATAGGATTTTTTTGTTAGTTTAGCCTGTGTCTGCTTCTTTCCCAAATGTGAAGAATGATGCTTTGTGCCCCAAAACTTATCAAACTTCTCCCCCAACTATACATCTGGTCCAATAAAAGAAAAAATACTATTACTGATAGCAATAAATGTTAGGCCTGTGTAAAGCTTTGGTCCTTGCTTCAATTTGGTGGAGGTTTGGCCTGATTCGGTGGCTGAATCTCTGAATCTGAATCAAATCAGGAAACTCTTTAATCTCTCTGAATTGAATCAGAGCCCTCCGAATCAATTCAGAAAAATTCAGATAGCATGGCCCCACCCTCTATGGGGTGGAGATGAACCAGGCAGCCCTGTGTGTCATCTGCATATACATTTTCAAAAGGTACCAGGACTTGTGACAAGAACAAGCAGTTCCAGTTTTGAGTTGCAGGGTTGGGGTAGTAATTAGCACATAAATCCTTTATGGCAGCTATCTGGAGTACACACATACTGAGCAGTGTTATGCTGAGAGGTCACCATGGCTTGAAATGTTGTTGACTCTGCTGGGGCCCTGCCCAATGAACTATATGATACATCATGAGCCTTTTGGCTCTGGACAAATATTATGTGCAATTGGGAAGAGGGAGAGCCTAAGGAAACACAGAAAATGGAAGAAGGAAGGAAACAGGAAGAATCACAACAGAATGACAATGAGAGGAGCAATGGAAGAAGCAAGTAAAATCAAAGAGGTGGAAAAAGATGGACTTTAAAAGGAAGAAGAGATGAGTGTGAGAAAGGAGATGAAAAGGCAACAAAGAGAGAGACTGTGGAGAGATGAAGAAGGCAAGAATAAGAGAGAGAGGAGAGAACAGAAGAAGAAAATCCAGTGCTGAATAGAAAGGTGAAAACCAGGCTGAAGATAATACAATGGCTGGAAGGAAAAGAATATACCACAATGACAGAGAGCAATAGTATGGAAGATCTCTGAGAAAGATCACAATGAAGGTTACAATAACCTCCTTAAACATACAAAGTGTCCAAAATAGGGAAAAAAGGGAAAAAAGGTAGAAGCCAATTTACAAGG
>NW_005842330.1:544586-564928 GCF_000455745.1 Alligator sinensis | reverse complement strand
GAATCTGAGAATACAGATAAAATAATTCCAGGAGATATTGTGCAATGGAAGAAGTGATAGAAATCTTTAATGTCTACATGCCCACCAAAAATGCCCAAAGATCAGAACTATTCCAGCAATTAGAATTATACATGGTGGGTGAGAGGAAACAAATGATTATCAGTGATTTCAGTTGTGTGATAGAAGCAGACAGGGAAGGAAGCAACACCAGCAAGGTGATGGATAAATTAGCATAACCCTAAAGGAAATTATTAAAAATGCAGGAGTGGTAGATGTAAGGGGGTCTTCAAGAATAGACCTAGTCCTATTATTAGAAAAACTGGAGGTGTTATGAAAAAAATGTAACACAGGTTGCAGTGAGTGACCACAGAGCACTAGAAATCAAACTAAGAACAGGCCAGAAGGGACAGAAAGGAATAGGAGTGTGAAGCAAAACATGAGAGTCTAGAAAATGAGCAACTGTGTAAGGAATATGCAATGCTATATAAAAGCTGGAAAACAGTGAAGAGATGTTTGAAGAACCCCAGAATTGGTGGAGAATGATTAAGAAATGAAAAGGAGAGTTCTTCTGCAAAGCAGGACAAAAGGAAGTGCAAAAGAAGAGGCAAGAACTGAGAACCCTACAGGAGGAATTAGAGAAGTTGTAAAAACAAACAGCACAAGGGGAAGACAAGAAAGAAGAGATTGCAGCAAACACAAGATGAATTAACAGATGGTTTAGGAAGAGGGTAAAAGAGAAGATCTTCTTGAGAGCCATGGATAGAAGAAGGAGAAACATGGAGTAAATATTTCTCAATCAAAATCAAAGTAGTGAAAAAGGAACTACAGACGGTGATGGATAATAAGCAATGGGACAGGAAGAAGTGCTGGAAGTGGCACAATCCTACTATGAAGAACTGTACAAAGGTAGAGGGACAGACGAAATGAAAGCCAAATCATTTGTGGAGGAAATTGTACAAAGAATAGATGAAGAAGGAAGAGTGGAGATGGAGACAGAAATCACCCAGAAGGAGGTGCGTGAAAAAATGGGAAAGCTGAAGAGAAGGAAAACACCAGGCTAAGATGGATTACCAGCACTAAGTACAGACAGTCAGAAAGCTTGAGGCTGAATTAATTTAGTCTTTGCAGGTTAGTCTAAACTGCAGAGATTAAATTGAGAAATGACAGACATTCACTTTTGATTCAGGAAATACAATCGCATACCTGCAGTGCCTTAGGCCAGGAGCCGGGGGGGCACTACAGTACAGCTCTCTAGCATGTAGGTAGCTAGCATGGACTGTATGTTTGCTTCCTCTTCTTGCTGCCCCTGAGGTCTCTGGGATTTGCAGTCCACAATGACAGCAGCAGGAGTCTGCACAGTTGCTTATCACTTCCTCTTCCTTGTATTCCTGCTTCCAGGTGTCTCTGGGACTTGTAGTCGATAGTCACAGTAAACAATACATTTTTAACAGGGCAGGGCAGCTCTGTACTTGGGGGAAGGGAAGTTGAACTGTCCCCCCCTTCACTAGCCGGGGTTTGCTTGAGGGGCAGACCCTGCCTCGCCTCTTCCTTCTCTCCTGGAGCAGATAGCACATCCCAGCCCAGGGCTGCAAAGCATGCTGTGATGCTGGGGGACTTTGATTTAACTTGAACCAGGAAGGGGTCTGGGACTGAGGTTTCAGAAACTGGTTTGACCCAAATCAGTTAAGTCTGATAACAGTCAACCAGGTTTATCTTAAACCAGTTTCAGCCATTTTGATACTGGCTTATATGAACTGAACTTCTGTTCCGTTACAGGTTTAAACCAGTTTCTGACTACTTAAACCAGTTTATGTATAATTTCTGTCCCTATTCCAAGTGAATTTTATGAGAAATTTTGGGGATGCCTAGACAAGGACCTTGTAGCATTATTTAACGAAAACAGGGAGCAGGGCGAAATGGACTAAAGGTTTGCAGGAGGAGTCGTAGTCTTTATCTTTAAAAAAAGGAGACAAAGAAAAACTAGAAAATTGGTGACCTATAATCTGCATTTAGCAGCATAATAAGATCTTCATGGAAGTGTTAGCCCAAAAAATGAGCGGCAACTTAACAGCTCTAATCTATGAGGGCCTGACGTGTGCCATACCCGGGAGAAGTATCGCAGACACATTATGATTAATAAGGGACACACTGGTAGACATGCAGGAGAGAAAGAGAAATATGGTGGTTATGAATATAGATTTGGAAAAGCATATGACTGAGTAGAGCATGGGTTCATGCTCGTGATCCTGAGAATAATGGGATTCCCAAAAAAGGAAGATCTGGGCAATACTATTACTGTATGAGACTACCTAGAGCAAGATATTGATAAATGCCTACTTGAGTCAGGAGTTTGAGTTACATTATCAGCAAGGCTCTTTATGTATGTCATAGAACTGTTGGCCCAGAAAATAAGAAGACACAAGCAGATCACAGGGGGTGCAAATCCCTGGCAGAGAAGAAATGAAGTTCATGCTATATATGGATGACATCACAGTAATAGGACAAGACATACGATCCATTGATAAAGTGTTGAAACACACAATGGACTATGGTAAAGCAGTAGGGACAAAAAATAACAAAAAGAAGAGCATGCTTATGGGAAAAGGGAACTGGGAAGGGCTGGAAGGCTGCAGTTTGCAGCTAGAAACAGAAGGAATGAAGATCTTGGGCTTACAAATGGACACGGAAGGGAAAGACGATGAGGCCTGGGAAAAGATAATTGCCAGGGTATGGCAGATACCAGGCCTCTGGAGAAAGAGAAAGCTGTCTAAACAAGGCAAAGTGGACCTGGTAAAGAGAGTATTATTACCAGTGAACCTCTATATAGGAATAGTTTTTCCTACAACATGGCAACAAGCATGAAAGGCACAAAGAGAACTGTGCACCTTTTTTCTGGGGCAGCAAAAGGCAGTATGTGCTGAGGCAAGAGATATATAAGGGACAACAAGCAGGAGGATGGGAATGCTGAACATAGAGGTGTTCATTTACACAAAATTCATCAACAGAATGTGTATGGTGGGAGTAAAAGGGGAAGGGAAAATGGTTGGCTTTTGCCAGTACTTAGCCAGAAAAGTCTTGAGATCATGGGAAAGGGAAGGACAGATAGAAAATACCCTGGGCTCGGACAGCCGCAGCCCACTATGCAAAAGCAGAGAAGTTCATGATACACTATGCATTGTTAGATGGGAGCCTGAAGAAATGGGAAAATAGTAAAAGCTTTGAAAGGAATATAAGGGACAGAGACAGAATAACAGAAGTGGGGAACCTGACCGAGAGTCAGTCAGCCAAAGTATGGAAGGGGATTTGGGAAGCACAGGTGAAGAGGGAACATGTAAAAATCACGTGGCAGAGGCTGCACAGATGGGAATTATACCTATCTGAAAAATGCTCGAGGGAAAACTATGAGAACGTAGAGTCAACTTATCACGTGTTCTGGGAGTGTGGGTATGCAGAGAAGGTGTGAAAGAGGGTGGGGAGGTTTGTGAAGAGAACCCAATGGTGTAATGTATTGACATATGAGATGGTGATGTATGGACTGAACCAAAGAGAACAAAAAAGCTGGCAAATGAAACTGTTGAGAACTGTTGCAGGAAGGTGGCCATCTGGAAGACACAGAACCTGTAGGAGCGCAAGGGATTGATTCATACCACAAGGATGTGTGCAGCGAGCCACGCCTGAAATGCAAACGTATATTGAAAAGGATGAAGAGGAGGTGGGAGCACTGAGTGCGGCAAACAAGTGGAAATTAAAAGACTGGGGAATGTTGTTCCAGGACAATTCTTAGCGGAGGGAGGGGGAGCAAGAGGAATAAGACAATGGGATAGGAGGAAACCAAGGAAAGTATGACAGGTAATGCCATTTGAGGAGAAGTGGGGTGGGAGGTTATATGAGAACCGGTATAGCAATTTTAATATGATGTGAAATTAAAGGCTATGTTGATTGTTTAAAATCAGGGGAGAGGGGATGTATTATGTTGAGGCTGTATGTAAACAAGAGGCAAATACTGCCAGAGGATAAGAAACACGTAGATGGGTGAAACGGTAGATGTCAAAGGATGTAAATGAGGAAATTCTATGATAGTTTGGGAAATGTTTTATGTAAAGTTATGTATACAGTTTTGTTTTTAATGTAGGGGAGGATTTTGATTTTAATTTTTTTAAATGTAGTGTGTATAAGGGAGTATAAAAGTGATGCTCAGAAGTGTGTTTTTGGAGTGCCTGTGCTGAAATTTTCAGCAGTCAGGGTTGGGGCTTGGGTTAGGCCCACAACAGTCTCCTGTTTCCCCCTGCAGTTTCTCCTCCCCACCCTCCCACTCCTCCACCCCCAAAGTTCATGTCCACATTGCGCTTGTGGAGGGAATAAAGCCTGGATGGGGGCTAAGAGTAAGGTAGGACAGGAAGGCTGCAAGCAGAAGGTGTGGGGGGAAGAGGGCAAGGGGGCCACCTGACCCTCCAGCTGCCCAACCACTCTTTTCCCTGCTGCAGTAGTGATGACATGCCAATAATTAGATTTTCATACCTGGAAAATTATAACAAATGTATACATTTTCTATATATGGAATCTAATTATTGGGGGTTGTTTTATATTCAGGGCCATCTTGTATTTCAGTAAATGTGGTATATGTTCCTTAACAAAATCCTTTAATTGTTTAAAGTGATTTAGAAAAAAAGAACCCAAAAAACCCTGGATTCATTAAACAGAGGAAAACTGACAGCAACTTTTTTGGGGGGGGAAAAGTCCAAATATATTTATATTAAGAAATGTATATGATAATCCTTCATTTGTTCTAGGATTATTGAGAGTGAAGGCATTGTTATCATTTTTTGGATATGAGCAGGACAGATGTGCTTTGATGTTCAGTTCAGGGTATTCCTGTGTCCCAGTACTGAAATATCTTTGTTGTTCAGTACTTTATTAATGAGGGTGATGTTTGCAATAGTTCCACAATGTTAATAATGATCATTAAGCATACAAATGAATAACACATCTTCAAATTTGTATTTGTAGTCTTTGACCACATATTAAAATATATTACAGTGTATATGTACAGAAAAGGAATGAAGGGGGAAGGAAAGGTTGTTTGTGTACTCCTTGACTTTTAAGAGCTCTGCTTTGGAGCTTTCATATTCTTACAACCTACTACATGAAAAAGGCAGCAAAAGAAAACAGTTAAAATCTGGAACAGACCATATTATTTTTTTTCAAAATTTCTGTTCCCAAAATTTTAAATAATGGATTTCTTGTTCACATATATGTAGATAGGAGAGATCAAGTATTCAGTTTATGTTGCTGGTGCTCCCACATACTGTGTTTTTGAATGTATCTGCTTTTGATATAAGTAGAAGAAGAAACAGTTGGAGGAAAGAGCAAAGAGAACAGTTTTCTCTAATCTTTCCATTTATTTCCCAAACAAAACAAAACAAAACAAAAATTCCTTGCAGTTTTGGATTAAAAAAAAAATAAGCATGTTCTTTTATAACTACTGGCTGCATCAGAAAATGCAAAGACTATAAATTGTTTTAATTGAAACATGAGGGAGAAGTATGTATGTGTTGATGAGAAAAAACTTTCTGTATATGAGATCTTTTCTAGGTTAGTTCCTTTTTTAAATGGTATGTTTTATATGTTTTACTTCAGTTGGAAGGAGAAAGGGCTCTAAATTTATGCTTGTTTATATTCTTTATATTTGCAGTACCATCCAGGCACTAAATTCAATTTCTGTAGTGAACCTGGCAAATGCAATGCTTCTTGGTATTGCAAAGTGTATACAGACTATGAAGTTTCACTATATGTGGTATGGTTTTACATTATTCATGTGGGGCTTGCTTGTTTGCTTTCTTGCTTGTATTTTTTAGCCTGTTTTTCTAATGTTGCACTATGCTTTTTACATTGAATTCTCACTTTTTTCCCCATTCTTTGTGACCAGGTCAATGTGTATGAATAAGATCTCAATGTCCTTGGGTCCTCAAAATAATTGAAGTATGTGAGCTGTTTATGTCCTGAATATAGTAAATGGCTTCTTGACGTTTTAAAATTTAAGAAAAAAAAAGAAAAAAATCAGGTCAAAGAATTCTTGCAGTGTTTCTGGTCCCCTTTATTTTCCTGAAATCCAGAAGAGAGCTACATCAACCTCTTTGAAGTGGAAGTGTTGATAGATTTCCAGGTACTCATGCAAACATATTAACAAGAGGGAGAGTTTCTCCTTAAGGAAATAATGGATATAGAACGGGATGTAGAATGGGATCAGCTGTCTGGTAGAATTAGGAAGCCAAATCCACAGCTGCCTATTTTGCCTGAACAGACTTTCTAAGAGCCTTCCCAAGAAAATAAATAGTCCACGGCAGCAGCTTTTGCATCCTATACTTCTTTACCTGTGCTGACTGTTGATGCCACATCTGTGGTAAACAGAAGTTTTGCATGGGCTGGCCTTTGGGTCAAACTGATAAAATGAGGCAGTAGGCAGATCAGTTGATGATATGGTAAAGATTTCACAAACCCTACTATGGTCTGGGGTTTTGCGGAGTGTCTCTGTTTTGCACTATTATGACATACGTGGTCTCAATTAAAAGACCTTATCATTCTGTAACCATTTATGTTATCATTGCATAGTTTATTTTATGCTGTCTATATGTATATTTATGTTTTTGGACATGGTTTAGCCAAGAAATTGGGAGCAGCATACAAATGGAGTGGTCAGAACTGCTAAGTATCTCTTGGCATTGTGTCACCAGGGCAAGAAGAATTGTCCACTCCCAGACAGAAGAAGACATTATTGGGTTGGGTATCCAAGGCATTGTGTATTTGTATTGGGAAAATCAACATCTCCATAGTGAAGGAATCTGAGAGAAATGGACCATTAACCAGAGGAACGCCAGGTGTCCCAGGGAGAGACTCTTGAAGGATTCTTAAACTTAGGAGGAATTGGGAAAACATTGATGGGGGTGGAGAGCAGCTGGGAGCTATTATGTGGACTCTTTGTAAGGTGGTCAAGGGTCTTTGGATTTTTCCCAGGCTGGAGAAGGGTCCAAGTCCTCAGCAACCAGTGCTGGCAGAATCAGCGAGAAAGGTAATTTCTGGAGGTACTTGCAGGACTCTCAGGGGGCTGGGTGGTAGCCAGAGGAGAGGGTAAGAAACTTTACTTGTTTTTTTTGGTCTGTCTTAGAAATTTATGGTAATTTTTTCTTGCATAATGTTTTTCTCATATATAATACATCTTTTGTCTATGGTGAAGAATGATCTTTGGGCAAATGATATTCCAGGCTACCCATTCTATGGGGACCTAATATTTCTTTAACAACCCAAAGGGAATCAACCTAGAACTGCCAGAGATTCCCCTGGTGCTGCTGTGAGGTCTGGCAGTGGAGCTGAGGTTTGTGAGAACAAGGGATTAATTAACTCAAGGCTGGATTTTTTTTTCAGATAAGCATTGGGAAAGATAGGAGAAACGTAGAGCTTTAGGCATACCCAGCAGATGGGGTTGGGACAAGGAGTGTAACTGTTTGGAGAGCCTCTGATTAAAGCCAGGCCTGAAATGAGGTGTAAAATGTTTCGTTTACTAGGTAGCCAAAGAAAGCTTGGAAAGACAAAGAAAGCCTTGCAGGTTCTGGCTTCTTCCCTCTCCCATAACTAGGGGAATCGCTTTAAACAAAAACACATTCAGAAGTAAAGTGCACCGTGTCGCTTACTGTATTGCTGGCAAATGAGACCATTAAAGAAACAAGGGTATTAGGCCATCATTGAAGTCCTGGTAGCAAGAGAAAAACACTTTCTGTATATGAGATCATTAACTGCTGATGCTGAGAAAAGAAAATATTATGAACAAGTTGCTCCCGTAGGTCTAAGAATTATTCACCCTATAAAGTAATATGAAGTGTAACTGCTGAACTTGAGTTGGATGTTGATTTGCAGACTCCAGAAGGTTGTTTTGTGATGTATGATCAGAAGGCTTATTGCATTAGCATCTGAAAAAGTTTTAATGTGACATGATATATAGCATGGTATTAAATTCTATAGCTCTAAAAATATGATACAGATATTTATTTCTTTATGACATCATTTTGCTTGAATTTCCATGGGGAAGAAAGTAGAGTAATTAATATTTGTTTACAGTTGTTTGCCTTAACTTTAATATGATTTTGGTTTAAAAGAAAACTTGACTAAGTCCCTGTTTTACAGCTGATTAGAAACAGAACCAATTATGAAATAAAACCAATCTCCAGTTTCAAGGCAAAGTATTGTTCTTCCTGCCAGTTATTCATTATTTTATTGCACCTGATTATTGTCTCCTTAGAATTTTACTTCTATCACAAATGATTTCCTGCCTCATGGGCACATCTGCACATTCATTAATGCTCGGTAGGTACTGTGCATTTAGTTTAGTACTTGCTCAATGAAGTAACTAAATGCACAGTAACCACAATTACTGCACAGTAGTGTCAGTGCATGGTTTTTTTGTGATGCTTACTGTGCAGTAGCCTAATACTACTGTGCAGTAATGTATTAGCCCAGTTTTTGCCTGGCACGCTGCTGCACAATCTTATTAGGCTACTGTGCAGTAAGCGTCTCTTGTAGACGTGCCCCATGACCACCTGTAGAGCATAGAAGAAGAGTGAAGTATTAATTATATTTTTGATTGTGCGGTTAGGAACATGTATGAACTGTTAAGCCCATCTCTTGAGGTGTTTTATTGCTTTTGAAGCATTATCTTAATTTCAGATATCAAATAGTGACCACCTGTTATCTATTGCAATAACATTATACAAGCAGATTGACTGAAAGCAATCTGGTCTCCTGTGAGTGGACTGCTAAAGCAATTGACATACTGTTTCTAGGAAGGTAAATTGTGAAAGCCAATTGAGAGATTACAATAAAAACTTGGGCAGGTGTTTAATGATAGGAACCAACTATTAAAACATTCCCAGAATGTCTGATAAAAATGTTAAAACCTCCACACAATGTCTGATAGAAATGTGTTTTTTGATGTTTTTATAATACCCACCCTTTCAGTATAACTTGCCTCCTCTTCCCCAAAATTTTACATTATTTAGTAGAAAAATGTTGTTTCCTGAGTTGAAGCACTATGTGTTTAAAGAAAAGGAGGTGGTCTACAAAGTGAAATTAAAGCAAGAAAACTTTGTCAAGGTCTGAGTTGAATCAAATATAAAAACTGTTTAATATTTTGAATGCAGTCTTTCTGGGAAACTTTAAATGGTGACTAAGATGAGCCAGAATTTTAATAAGTTAAGGGGTAGTGTATGTATTTACAAATCTCAGTGGTTAGCATCATTAGAACATTTCAATATTATACAATATTTTATCCTATATGCTGAATAACAAGGCATCTCTTATATGAGTTCTTCAGTTTATTGATTTGTAGCTTGTCTGTTCCCTGAGAAAGTCAGATGAAGATCAGCGTGACAGTATTTATAGGCTGCATCTCATCTGTGGGATGTCATCCATCTTCGTTAAGTTCAGTAAAAGTGATAGATGGCATTTGGCAATGTAATGATGTGATCACTCTACCATTGCCTTTGTAAATCATAAGCTGTTGCTTTCTGTTGTGTAGATATTTAATCAGTTATACACCCCATTACTGATTTAATTCAGAATGTCAGTAGCAGGTGAATAATGTGAGCATTTGTATATTAATATCATATTGTATTAATGTTCCTTTCGTTTAAGTGTGCTATTCATGTGAAAATCATAAACTGTTGCTTCATGGGTAGAATAAATTTAATCAGTGCTGTAGGCATCTAATGCCATCAATGTTTTAATTCAATGTGTCAGTAAAACAAATGTGTTTCTTTTCATTTCCAGTTTCTGTATGCTTTACTAATTCAGAATATTATATGATAGTATGAATGCATGAAACCCATAGTAAACAACAAAATCACTCATTTTCATCTTATTAAAAGATTTTGGGTTCGAGTCCCTCATTTTTATTGTTGAATGAAACTACCAGATAACTTTTTACATATTTCAGAGTGAGTGAATAACTGATAACAAATGTCATTCAACAGAAAATGTGTCGTGCTTTAGAATAATCCTAAACGTTATGGTAAATTAGTATTTTAAAGTAATGGTTTCATTACAGTATGATAATGGCTGATCATTGGAACACAAGTGTTTTGTGATCTATCTTAATGGCCTATAATTTCTCATATGAAGTTCAAGTTATTGGTTTTAGTATATACAACACCAAAAGGCTTAAGACTAGATAAGCAGGACCCTATCTCTAATACCATGTGAGATTTGCTATATCAGTGTTTAAAACAATTTAGTCAGGTCTAACACTAAAATAAATGCTTCACAGAAAATTTATGGCTGATGTCCATATCCTAATTGTGAAAGAATAGTGCCATTTTAAAAATGCCTGTCAACAAAATCCAATTAACATGGATTATTTTAAAGTAATAATATTTGTTATCCAGTTAATGCTAAGTACTAATCGAACACAAAGTTAATACCTTGCATTTTATACAACCAGTGTTTGTCAGCACTTAATTTACTTCTCATGTATTCACACAATCTCATGTGACTAACTTAAACTTATTTATGGGGCTTGTACTTAATAGATTGAACTTGTGAATAGTGTGAATGCCTTAAGTTTGTCATGAGAAGTATTTCATGGGTAAGAACTTGTTGGAAAAAAAAGGTTTATAATGACAGATAGGAGAAGTTATTCAGCATCAATATTATCTTCTTTTTTTTTGTTCTGCTCATATGGCATGTGTTTGGTATTGGTCAAAAGCAAAGACAATTTATATATTCTAATTAATGCTTATTTCTTCTCCTTAAGTCAAACATATTGGATTCCTCCAGGTGCAGGTGCTTGATTATTACTGAGAGCGACATAAGATCATTATTTAGCTACCTCCCTGTGTGGTGCTTTTGCAAATATAATTCTTACCTGAAAACGTGTCAATGGAACATTTTGGTAGATCAGCTCTTTGGCTGCTAAAAGATTAGAGGTATTCTTAGAAAAGCTTCTATGCTTAAGATTGTTATCCTCAGTTGCTAATTCCTGCAGGTTTGTTAGCTGAAAAACATGTTCCCAAACTGTTTGATTGCAGATTATATTCATAGAAGAGTCTTATAGTTTTCTGGGGTCTGTGCATATGGCAGGGGAACCCCTCCTCTTCCTCCATCTTTGTCTGTTTGTAGTCCTCTAACAGTATTTTGGTCTTATCTTTCTCATAGTTTAGCATTCATTATTTTCTGTCCTCTATGTAAAATATGAAATCATTATCGTTTCTTTCCTTCTTCCCATTAGATCTTCTCTCAACTAAGGTTTTGTCACCTTAGCGTTTTTTTTTCCTTTTGTTAAAATAAATAGGAAACTATCTACATTAACCTTTTTTCAGATTATGAATCCCATAGTAGACGCTGCAGCATAGACTTCCAGGAATCTTTCTTCTAATTGGCTAATGTATATTTTATAAATATTTACATTAAATTAAATTATAAATTATGATTAAACATTCATGAATGTGTTTATTAAATTATGTCTTTTATGTCAAAATTCATAGGCCCCAGGTCTGAAACACTATTAAAGTCACCTTTTAGTCATTCCACAAAGCAAAGGCTACCTTAGCATTTTTGTTTGGTATACTTTCCAGTCTAATAGTGGTTATGCACAATTTAATGGTCATTTATATTTGCTGTGGCATAAAGTTAATCTATGTCCTCTATACCGGTAACTTCTGGAGGGTTTCCCCTAGTATTCCAAGTGACCTGATAAGAAACTTTAGGAGATGGGAGGATTTGATCCTTAAAAGCTTAATTTCAAAGTGGCAAATACCTTGAAATAATATTTTATTCTAATCAAGAGTTCATTAATTTGTTTGGGTTGATGGGCACGTGTCTGAACAGTGTCTGATAGTATATCCTATTCTTAAATGTGATAACCGCAGTGTCCTCCATCCCCAAATCCCTCTTTCCCATCTGTTGCTTGACCACTGAGGGAGATTGAGATGCATTGGGATAAAGAGAAATTAAGGATGTGGATAGATGTTGAAATGAGTTAAAATGGGGTTGGGATTTACTGTGTGTCAGCTGATCTCCACTGCTAGTTTGTCTGCAATATCCAGTTGTAAATGAAAGACAAACCACAGTAATTTACCTATTATTTTACTTGGGGTAAACTCTGATTTAGCTTTCACTTAATGCAAGACAGAACAGACACATTAAATAATTGCTGTAGATCAACTAATATATTGTAAGCGTACCTTCCTCTCTAGCCTTTTAACTTGATAGCATTTGTTTGTCTTTGTAGACCCTAAATAATTTACCTGAGACCACTTAGGACATCTGAGATTAAACTAGATTTAGACTATTTCTATGCTGCAGACAACAATCTACTGTTGAAATACCAGAACCATCTTTAGTTACCTCAGGTACCTGAAGCAGTTTAACCATGGCAGCATCAAGCTCTGTGTAGGGTAATTTACCCTGCTTCATGGTATAAGTTTTGCCTAGGTCACTAATATGAAAAGCCCAAATGTCATTTACTTTGCCCCATAGACTTCTAACAAGAAGAATAAATTAGCTGTTGCTGAGTTCCACGGCTAGGCTTGTGCCAGAACCTGAGCAAGCATGCTTAAAAGTAACCACTGGAATCTACATGTCCTCAGCTGAAATACAGTGTCTTAACTGCAATCCCCTTCTTTTTTCTCTAGATCAGCACTTATCTCTTTACTAGCTTTAAATACAATAGTTCTCAGGAATTTCAAGTCACATATATCATCTTTCAAGAAAACACTTTCTTCTCAGTGCAGGCACCGATGGTTAGCTCAGGGGCTGCAACAAAATCCATTCCATCTTGACGTTTTCATTGCACAAATAATTTGTTTAAAATTTTCCAGTCTCTTATGTTTAAACAAATTACATTACAAAGGGTCAGAGGTGATGGAACTAAAACAATACATCAAGAAGATTAGATTTCTCGAGTTGTCCATCTAACTAAAAAATTATGATTTGCAGCAAATCTCAATTAAGCCCCTGCATCTCTTTCATACTTTTTAATGAAAAGTATAAAATCTCTTTTCAGAAACCACTGGTCATAAATCACTCTTGGCAGGTGGTGATCAGAAAGTACCACTATATTTTCTATTCATTCTTTCAGTTCTAATTCAGTAGATCTGAAAGGACTAGAAGGTACTAATACAAATTGATTTTAACTCATTGGAGAGATAATGAGTAGCCAGCTTCCTAGATTGTCTTTTGTGGTCTACCTTCAAGGAAAGACAGCATTTTGAAAGGTTTGTTCCTGTATCTAAAATCTTTCAATTTAAACAAAAGAGCATAAATTTCAGAAGATCATACAATATTGATCTAAGCTGTACTGGAAGGGGTGGGAGGGGCACATAAAGTCCATTATCATCCATCTCTATAACTGTTTGGATTTTTTTTTTTAACCAAAGGGGAAAGTGGGATAAACAGTCTTTTACAGTTTCATTTGCCAAATATATTTGTGGTGTTAGAGCAGAAAATACAACGCCTCAGAAAACACAGGAATCAAAGGCATGGAAGCTCATTCTTCAAGGAGAGAAGTATGCAAGTCTTGTATAGTCCTCAATACCTCTTTTTCCAGGCACTTCAAGTTCAAACTTCAGGATGCAGATATGTCTTTTAGAATGAAGATACTGTACTGAGTAGTCAATCTCCTGAGGGTTGAGTTTAGGGATTTTCTCCTATATTTAACCTATAACCCTTTCCCTTCCTATAACCCTTTCCTAGCATATGTTGGTTTTTTACCAAGGAGTCTTTGTGGAGAAGCTATTAATAATGAAAGATTTCTTACCTGCTAATATTCTCTGTTTCAGTAATGGCTTCACTAACTTTGAAACCTTTGTCATATAATGGTCTCAATGTACTTTACATATTTTTCCTACATCTTTGAAAAAACTTTTTAGTGGGTTGTCAAATAGCAAGACCAGTATGGCAAGGCCATAGTGACCTGTAAAAGCCTTTTTATTTCCACCACCTTGACTTCCTTTAGAGAATGGAAGACATCTGGAAAATGCAGAAATTAGGGGGAAAAAAAGGAAAAATTGTAAGATAAGACAATGGTCTATTTTATCCTCTTTTAGGGACTTGGGACCACACATTAGCCTAAATGGTTAACTGTGCATTTGCCTTAAGACCAACTACACATGCAAAGTACTTATCACATGATAGAAATCTCCAATCGCCTATAACATTACACCTCAAAAATGTATAGTAACTTTATAGCTGGTTGCCATCAAGCTTTAGTTTGCATGTGTACCAGGGTCTTCCATGTGGGGAGTCCCATCAGCTGACATGGCTTTCAGATGCAAGAGTGAAACCATGTCTAGTGTGAAACGCCTGGGCCCTGGGGATCCAGGCAGCTATGATCCCCAGGGCTCCAGGGTGCATGAAACCTCTGGCTCAGGGGATCATGATTGCTGTGTTCCTTAGGGCTTGTGTGTGCATGAAACCCCTTACCCCTGGGGATCATGACTGCCTTGATCTCAAGGGCCTGGGGGTGGTTTAAAAAATGTACAAGCTTGGGACATCATGGCTGCTTTATTCTTTACCCCCAGGGGTGTGTGGGGTGCCCCTGTGGCTGGGAGCCCCTTAACTCAGGGGGCTTTGAGCCATAGGAGCTTGCTTCCTGGCAGTTCAGGGGGAGTCCAGGTTTGGACTGAATCTGGATTTTTCCTATGTCTTTTTGTATATATTTTCTAAAATATATACAAATACTTTTCATATATTTCCTCAACAGTGATTCAGCTGGTTCTTTGCCAACATGATGTGAAAGTTTAGCCAGAATAAGATCTGCAATTGTTATTAGAATTGGTCAATTCATAGAAGAATGAACCTTTCGTTTTACATTTTTGTTTTCTTGTCTTGGTTTGTGATTATGAAATAGTGGTAGAATATATAAATTAAATATCTATTTTCTAAATGCTACTTGTTAGATGAAAATATACTCCTCAGAAATTCAATGTAAACAGTAACACTCACAATAATAAATACTATCTGTATATTATAAAATGCATCATTGAAGACAAAATCTAGAAATGTATTCAGGTATACCTAACTGATGGCTTAAAATTGCTTTTTGTGTTAAATGCTAAATAAGTAAAGAGATCAGAGCATTGGCTATGTTGCCTTAGTCATAGGAAAACAGGAAAGTAGAAAATAATTACTCCTGTTTCTCACGGTGTCACTTTTATATATTGGAATCAGTAGTCTGCAATTTATCTTTTCTTGACAGCATTAAAGGTGTGCTTTAGCTGGCTATTAATTTCATTTGCTTTTGTTTCTGTCTCTCATTTTTCATGTAGGATGAAAGAGCATGGTACAGTGGCTTATTAAAAAGGATGTATTTAATGCTGAAGGGTTTTTTTTAAACATGTTTAAATACCAAAAAGAGTGAACCTGATCAGCACTAAAAAAGAACTCATTGATCCACATAATGCAAATGAAAATCTGAATTTAGAACATATGTACTCAGATATCGTTACATAATAAGAGTAATTGACAAACACAGTGACCCAACACGCTACATTCTGTACAAGTCTGTAATTGCACTATATTATTTCCTGGTTGTATAAAACTTTGCTGTTGTAAATATATTGCCTGGCAGTAGTGTATTGACTTGTAAAGGGAGTTAACAACTGATAGGTGTTCTGTATCATGTGTAATTAACAGTAATTAGTAATTGTTACTTAACATTTTATTTTATTTTATTTATTCAGTGGGAAATGTAAGTGGATAACACCACTGAAAATAAGGTCATAAAAAGAAAATGGGAAATCAGAGGCAGAATTTTATTTTATTTAGTTGACAACCAAAGTACTACTTGTAACCAAATCTGAATTGCCCAACTGAGCTATTCTGTTACCGCCTCCTGGTGCATAAGTATCCTGCTTATAAGAGTAGGGACATGACTGTATATCTCTGGACAGTGACCCTATTCTTGTAACAGGGACACTTATGTGCCAGGATGGGTAGTTTAAGAGAATAGCTCCTACCCTTTACCCCTTAGCTTACACAAACTTTTTTCTAACTAGTCAGTTGGACTAGTAAAAGGTATCACATCTGCCCAAAGAGCCTTTCCACCCTTTAGTGAGGCATTTCAGAGTTGATTATGAGATGCATTTTGATTGTCCACTACATGCAATAGAATTGTGTCTTTAGTATGCTAAAATATCTGAATAAGTTTGTTTTTCTGCAAGTATCTGTTTTGGGGTGGAGGTGGGAAGGGGAGGGAAAAGGAGAAAATACACTTTGCTAAGAGTAATCAATTTGCTTTCTATGTGATTTTCTTTGTCAGATGTAGGCTCTGTAGAAGGACTTGCCTATCATAGAGCTTGGGACACTCTGTATTGGACCAGCTCTACTACATCATCTATCACAAGACATACAGTTGACCAGAAACAACGAGGAGCTTTCAACAGAGAGGCAGTAATAACAATGTCTGAAGATGATCATCCACATGTATTAGCTCTGGATGAATGCCAGAAGTATGTATTGCATCTACAGTTACGGTTGACTAAATTTTTTCCAAAGTGCTGTGTACTGCCCAGTAGGGCTGCGTGAAGCTTTGGATGCTGATTCGATTTGGTGGAGATTTGGCCTGATTTGATGGCCAAATCTCCAAATCCAAATCGAATAAGGAGACCAATAAAAAGGTCAAAATTGATTTTAATCCTTCAAATTGATTTGGAGAAAGATTCAGAGATTCGGTGATTTGGGCAGTTCCTGCTTGCCACCACAGGGAGCTGAACCTGGGCTCCATGCTGGTAAGTAGGAGGCGGGGTGGGGGCTGGAAGAAGGGGGAGGGGACCATGGGGATCCCCTTCCAGGCCAACATCCCCTACTTGCTCCCCCAGCCCCTCTGAGGACTCCTGACCACCCTCCCCCACTCTCCCAGGCCCGTCAATGGCTACCCCACCAGGCCCCAACATCCTGACTTTTTTTTTAAAGCCCTGCACTCACTGGCTACTGCCAGGCAGGGGGCGATCTCTGCTGCCCCCCACTTCCCCACACTTCATGGGGGGTTCTGCCACAAGCTCCCAGAGGCCCCAACAGCTGCTGCAGCAGCCAGAGAGTGCAGGGCTTTTTTTTTTTTTAAAGAACCAGGAGCTGGGGCCAGGTGGGGCAGCCATGGGAGGGCTGGGAGAGTAGGTGGGAGTTGGGGGGTGCTCAGGGGGGCTAGGGGAGCAGGAAAGGTATGGGGTCCCCCATGGTCCCCTCCTCCACCCCCCCCCACCCACTTACCGGCACAGAGTCCGGGTCCATCTCCCTGCAGCGGCAAATGGGGACTGCCCAAATCTCTGAAGCGCTCTAAATCTTTCCCAAATTGATTTGGATAGCTTTGAATTGATTTGGACCTTTTTATTGGTCTCTCAATTTGATTTAGATTTGGAGATTTGGCCACCGAATTGGGCCAAATCTCATCCAAATCTAATCAGCACCCCAAAGCTTCACACAGCCCTATTGTCTAGGACTAGGTCATTATGTGGGTGTGGAGAGCTTTGCATTATCTCTTGTTGGAGAAGGACTTGCCTATCATAGAGCATGGGACACTCTGTATTGGACCAGCTCATGGGAGACAACTTGCATCAGCCTGGATTCTTTTCCAAAATGATCTTGCCTATGAAGGCATCTGATTCAGATGGATGCCTTTTGTTTTTGTTTTGTTTATAGATTCTTTTACACTGCTTTCATTCCCCAAGCTTCCTATATCAGGTTCCAATTCAGTATGTTCCCATCACTTGACTATATGATTGCGGGCAGGGGGCTCATGGAAGAACACCCCACACAGCACAGGGCAGTGGGGGATCGCCCCCTGCCTGGCAGGAGCCGATGAACCTGGGTTTTTTTGGGGAGGGGCTTAAGTGCTGGGACACTGGGGCTGGGCAGGGCAGGCCATTGACAGGGCTGGGAGAGCGGGCAGGGATGGGGCCTGTTTGATTCAGAGATTTGACCAATTTGGTGGCGGTCGAATCTCCAAATCAGATTCAGCCGTGTCAATTCAGGACAGTGATTCAAATCACCAAATCGAATCACTGTCCTCCAAATCGGCCAAATTTAAATCCGAAGCAAATACCAGCTGCTTCACACAGGCCTACTGTCCAGGTGCCATTTTCTTCAGAGGAAAGTTGCTGCTCAGCACTTAAAAATCATGCAGTTGCCTAAATATAGTTTCAGGGACTGAACTTTGTTTTAAGTTTTAAAAGAATTTCCAGAAGTTCTATTTTTTTTTTAACATAAATAGTGTTTTTGTTAAAGGTTATTTTATATAAATATACATCTTTTATCTATAAATGAAGGTACTTTTATATTAAGTGTGTATCTATAAACACACATATAGGCTAGGGACCTGTATGAAAAGATGACAGGATTCAAGTGAGGCCCAGGGGCAAGTAGGCGTTATGAGGAGTTCTGGGTATCCTGTTAGGATGGCTAGAATACCCATCTGTTGCCTCAGCCTTTTGTTAACAAGACCCTTAAAAGTTTGAATCACCCTCAATACAATTCTGATTGCTATAAGGGAGGAAGATCTGAATCTCCTTCCATCTTCCTGCTAGTTTTGGTGGGAAAGGAGAGTCTTTCCCTGGCAATCTATTTAAGTTTATTCCCTGGCAATCTATTTCAGTTTATGTTAATGGAACATCTCTCATTGAATTATTGAAGTGAGGTAGCTGAGAAGTTTATTTCCATATACAACTTAGTTACTCTGAAGTAACTCTATATGTATTCAGAGTCATAGTTTATTGTAGTAAAATATGTGTTATCTACATAAAGTAAACAGACAGTCTGTGGATGAGCAAAATCTACCTTTCCTAAATTAAGTTATAGCACAGAACTTAAATTCAGCTCCCCATTGATTTCATAGTAGTTTTGCCAACCCATGGGTCACAATAGCAAATGTGGCCACTCCATACCATTTGTACAAGTTAGGATTGCTAGATTCAGAGTTGTTTATGCTCAGAGGCTTCTTTTGGCCCACACCTAAAGTTGTGCAGATACAAATGTGTATGGGGCTAGGCAAGAAAGCTCATTACATCACCTCTGCTGTAAATCTGTCTGCAGCACCCTCTAAGAGCCCTACCAAATGGCTTAAGTATGATGAGAAGGGCCTTGCCCAGGGTAATTTCACCATAAATTAGAGAAAATGTGTCCTTAGTAATTGGAACACGCGCACAAAAGAAAAAAATGTGGGAAGACTAAAACAGCAAGTTTGTGCATGAGCCAGAACCTATTGTATGTCATAAGTTATTGATTGTCACGTTTATTTCCTTTATTATAAATAATTTATTTTCATAATCTGGAGAAAAATGTGCTACTTGAATTCAGTTCTAAAACAAAAGAATCACAATGCTCATGGGAGTAGCACGATACATTGTAGCAATTCATCTTCATTATTATTAATTGGAACTGCTGTGCATATTATAACTATCTTTGAAGTCTCCTTTTCAAGTTCTTAGTTTATAAATGTAATTAAAACACGAGCAAACTTGACTTAATTATTTTTGTTGCTGTTTTGTTTTTAATAGTTTAATGTTTTGGACTAATTGGAATGAGCAAAATCCCAGCATCATGAGATCTACCCTCTCTGGAAAAAATGCACAGGTTATCATCAGCACTGATATCCTCACACCAAATGGACTTACTATTGACCACAGGGCAGAGAAACTCTACTTTTCAGATGGCAGCCTCGGAAAAATAGAGAGGTGTGAATATGATGGATCACAGAGATATGTAAGTAAAACCAAAAATTCCTCAATACTGATTGAAGGAATTAAATATCTCAATGCTCTCATTCAAAAGTCCCTTTAAAGCAAACAAAACTTTAAATTGACTAAATTAGGCTTTCCTGTGCCTCCCTGTGGATGGATAAATACTACAGGGCTGTATTCCATTTATTGTGATATGCTTATTATGTCAGTCATCTTAGTTACAGCTTGTAATTAGACACTTATCGTGTGCCTGAGATTTGGGGGTTTATTTTTTAGAAATTTGACAGAAAAAATCCTTCAATTGTCTTTTTTTTTTTTCTTTTACAAACACTGGGGTAGAGAATAAAAGGGAAGAGTTAATCAAAATGCATGTAAATATTCCTTCAATTTCTTAGCCTGGAGAAAATGTTAAATTTAAATTATATTTATATTACATTGGTATAGGCACACAGTTGGATATAGCTCTACCTCATTTACAAGATCACAGTACCCATGAAAAATGTGTCATGAAAAAAACACAACACAGTCCTCCAGGAGAATGAAAAGTGAATTTTGAATTTCGATTGTGTATGTATTGAATTTTCAAAGACACTGTCAAAGTTTTCAGAAAAGCACTGCTGCTAAATG
>NW_005842330.1:507988-544555 GCF_000455745.1 Alligator sinensis | reverse complement strand
TCGGAAGAACAAAAGTGAAAGTGTGTTCCCATCTGCCTTACCCAATATATTTTAAATGGCATGTGTTTCAGTACCCATTGTTTTCTCTTTCATGCTATTTTCTTTGAAAAATAAGGAAGGATTTCAACAGGAGAAAAAGTCCTGTAATGTCTAAAATAAATAAAGATTTTCTTGGGGTAATACTTTTTATTGGACCAACTCTGCAGTTGGGATAGTTAGACAAGCTTTCAAATACAAGACGTTCTTTGTCAAGTCTCACTAGAACAAACCAGGCACAGGACAGATGTGGTAGGGGAGATAAAGTCCCAGGATTAGCAGACACAGAATTACCAAAAGAGAAGCTAATTACTAGGAGATCAGTAACCTGAAGATCAAGGCCTGTCAAAAGGGAGGAGGGTCATTCTCACTTTTCATGTGTGGAAAGAATATAGGGGTCAGGTAGACTATAATATACCATAAAACCAATATCACTGTTAAGTCCTTAGTTCTTAGGGTGTCTATAGACAGCAGTGAGGTTGCTCCAATGTGCTATAATTATGGCATGTTAGAGCAGATTCTATTAATTGAATCTGCTAGAGCCTGCTAATTAGCATGCTTCCAGCCACCACCATTTTGAAGCGCAAGGATGCAGGTACATGAGGCACTGTGGGTACTTTAATTAGAGCATCTCTCATAGCTGCTCTATTTAAAGTACCTCACTCCCCCTCCAGAACACATGTAAGGACACCCTTAGCATCCAGCAGCTAACTTTTATTTCCAAATTTGCTTTTTAAAGGCGTGGGTTAGAGACCTTGAGTATGAGGACACTGAAGTCAGAGAGGCAGTGGTTGTTCCATGAGAAGTGTACTTCTAATGGTGTGTCTGTCTCTGTCCTTTATATTTTTTTTATTGTAAGAGTTCAGTCTGCTGCATAGTTGCAGTTTAATTTAACTGCATATTGCCATGACAGCATTTGGTACATTGGATCAGGTGTATCATGTTTTGGTAAAGGCATGCGTCAGAACCATGGATTCTAATGTTTTTGTTTTGTAGAGCTGTTGGTTGTCGTAGCAGTGGAAATGTGTTGTCAGGTTAAGAATTTCTTGGTGAGGCAAGGCTATATCCCACTTGATGTCTGTTGAGCAGTGGGGAGTTTGCTTCTGACAAACTCCCCAGGAAAAGTCAGGAAAAATGTGTTGTTCAAAGCCAGGAGTGGAGGGGCTGGGAATATTCCACTTGCACCAAAATAAATAAATCCATAAACCCTATATTAATACAAGTGTTAACTTTTCAACTGTATGTACTTCACAGTTTTGATTACAGTGATCAAAAAGGCAGTTTTTTCTCATTGTAGCATTAACTTAACTGCAGTATATGTGCTTTTTATTGATTAATAGACTTTATTTTTAGGTTAAAAAAATCCAGAAAGCCTGTTAATCTACATCCACACACAAAAGAAGGCCTTGCATAGTATGTTTGGGGTATTACTTCATCTAGCGGTCTGTGCTTTGGAGCATGTGTAGTGGGCATTGTTCTCATAGGCAATCCCTCAATTCAAGGATGATCACCTATGGCTCAAGGACCCTTAAGTCATGGCTCACTGATGGGTCTTGAGATGACTTAAGAGTCCAGTCTTTGAGCCATAGACTCAAGCCACAGAAGTTTCAGATCTTTTCACAGGGAAGAGTAGGCCGTAAGTTAGGATTTCTCTTCATCTCCTTCCTCTGTTTGCTTTTTTTCTTTTGCTGTTTTTCTTTTCACCTTGGTTTATGGTCTTTGCTGATCAGGTTTGTCCTGACAGCTTCTGTAAGAAATCTAACACACACATCTTTTATGAACTAATCTACAGCTAAAACATTTGCTTACATGAATTATTACTGCTAATGTTTTTTAGCTATGTGTGGCATGGTGGGGTTCCCCACCGAGCCACAGTGCTAGGTTCCCCACTTGCCTATGGAAACGCCACCCACCTGACTCTCCTGCCATGCCTTGTTGGTAGCTAATATGATGTTAATTAAGCAGAAGGCTGCCCATTTCTGCCTCAATGCCAGGGGTCACTATCTGTGGCTCCGAACCTCTCCTACACAGCAGCGCATGCCTCACAGATGGCATCCAGATGTTTACAGTGCTCCCGGCCTACAGCCGGAGCAAGCTTAGGCTGCGCTATCAGGCCTCAGTCACATGCACATTCATACCACCCGCCTCTCACTCGAGCCTCAGACACTCTACCTTCTCTCACACGGCCTCTTTCATCCACTATCAACTTATGCTGCCTTGCTGCCTCTTGGAGCGGGCCCCTTCAGCCATAGGCTTAGCTAGTCCATTCCTTGGCAGGCAGACGTACCGTCTGTTGGGCTTCTTCTGCAACTCTCACTGGGGTAGTGGCCAGCCAATTACCCGACTGGGTCTAAGCTTGCTCTATCCCCTTCCGGGGGCAACTCTCTATTTATAAACGTACTGGGCCCTCAGCCCTCTGGGTCTTCTCCCCCACACTGGGGTACCTTGTCTCTGCCCCCTTTTCTGGGGCACCACACTGCCCCCTTCACTCGGGACTACTCATCTCTTCCCCCTTCACTTGGGGCTCCACACTGCCCCCTCAATTGGGGCCATGGGGTTTCCCTCCCCAGTGGGCTCAGCTGGATGCAGCCGTTCCTGGCCCCCACTCTCCCTCCTTGGGATCTTTTGAGGACTTGCACCCCACAGGGCTAAGGAGGCTGTAGCCTTGCCTGGCCCCAACTCTCCCTCGTCAGGGTCTCTCACCCCACAGGGCTCAGGTGGCCTCAGCCGTGCCTGTCCCCCACTCTCCCTCCTCTGGGTCTCCCAGGGTCTTGTACCACACAGGGCTCAGGGGGCTGCAGCCATGCCTGGCCTCCCACTACCTCTGATGTTACCAGACCCACCCAAATGTGAGGGCTATGGTTAAGGCACCCCTACCTGCCTTTCACCATGGTGATAACTGGCCTGGCATTTCCTGGGGGCTCCTGTGCCACTGAGAGCCCCACTAGGTACCCACTCCTGGCTGGGTTCAGTTTTAGGTCATGCCCAGGACCAGGAGCCTCTTAAACCATCCCCTACAGCTCCTCCCTTATCTACAGGATGTTATGGAGCCTTACAGCCAGACGGTGTTACTGCCTGGCCTGCCAGCAGGGAACTAATCTGTTTATATGGGTGGCCAGAGATCTAAAATGGCCATTGCAATCAAGCACCTGCTAGCTGCTTGGCCCCGATCTTAAAGTGGCAGGCACCAGCAGTGCCCTGCCACACACCTTCTCCCTTAAAATGGTATCTGAGGAAGGTTTCCCCATCTGCTCCTCCAAAGCAGGCTCCCCTCAGAGTCTGTGAGAGCCCTCAAGTGGTAAGCACCACCAAAGGTCCTCCACCACACGCCGCCCCACTTAGAATGGGATTTGGGGGGCTTCACTTGGCTGCCTTCCCTGCTGGGCTCTGCCCCAGCCTACTGCAGCCCCTGCCATGTGGCAAGCACCCCAAAGGTGCTCTGTCACACTATGATAGTATATTTAGATTGTATAACTTGAGGTCTTCCTATACAAGGTCTTCATCCAGGCTTTGTTTTGTTTATCTTTTATCATCAAAAAAATAAAGAAAATATTTGTTTCATATTTTCCTCAATCCTTCTAGTCAAGGGCAAGTGCCCTGGCAGGAGCAGACACATGCTACAGATCAATGCATGGCTGTGCAGGTGATGTTGCCAGCAAGGATTCAGCTTCTTTGACCATGGGATGTTGTTCCAAGATGGGATCCACCTGATGGAGGAGCATCTTTGCGGACAGGCTCGTTAACCTAGTGAGGAGGGCTTTAAACTAAGTTCACAGGGGGATGGAGAACAAAGACCTGAGGTAAATGGGGAAGCAGGCAACCTGGAGGAAGAACAAGCAGGAGGGGGCAACAGGAGAGGCCTCATTCTTCCTCAGAAAGTAGGGCCATTGGCTAGTCACCTTAGGTGTCTGTACACAAATGCACGGAGCCTAGGAAACAAGCAGGAATAATTGGAAGTCCACACACAGTCAAGGAACTGTGACATGATTGGAATAACAGAGACTTGGTGGTATAGATCACATGACTGGAGCACTGTCATGGATGGGTACATACTGTTTAGGAAGGACAGGCAGGGAGAAGAGGAGGAGGAGTTGCACTGTATGTAAAAGATACATGATTTCTCAGAGTTCCAGTATAAAACTTGAAAGTTAGAGGGGAGAAAAACAAGGGTTTTGTCGAGCTGGGTATCTGCTATAGACTACCTGACCAGGAAGATGAGGTAGATGAGACTTTCTTCAGGCAGCTACAAGAAGTTTCCAGATCACAGGGCCTGGTTCTCATGGGGGACTTCAGTCACGGGGGGGGGAGAGGAGTGGGAAAAGTCAATAGAGCAGAACAGAGGCAATCCAGAAAGTTTTTGGAGAATGTTGGAGACACCTTGCTGGTGCAAGCATTGGAGAGATCAACTACGGGCTGTGCTGTTCTTGTCCTACTGCTCACAAGCAGGGAAGAATTGGTGGGGGGTGTGGAAGTGGATGGCAAGCTGGGCAGCAGTGACTATGAGATGACAGAGTTCAGAATCCTGACAAAAGGAAGAAAGAAGGGTAGCAGAGTATGAACCCTGGACTTCAAAAAAGCAGACTTTGACTCCCTCAGGGAACTGATGGGCAGGATCTTCTGGGAAGCTAACCTGAGTGGGAAGGAGTTGAAAAGAGCTCGATGAATTTTAAAGAAACCTTACTGAGGGCACAGGAACAAACCATCCTGATGTGCAGGAAGAATAGCAGATATGTCAAATGACCAGTTTGGCTTAGCAGAGAAGTCTTTGGTGAGCTTAAACAGAAAAGAAAGGTTACAAGAAGTGGAAGTTTGGACAAACAACTTGGGAAGAATATAAGAATATTGCTTGGGCATGTAGGGATAAAATCAGGAAGGCCAGGTGAAGTTGGAATTGCAGCTAGCAAGGAATGTGAAGGGTAACAAGATGGGTTTCTACAAATATGCTAGCACAAGAGGAAGGTCAGGGAAACTGTGGGTCCCTTACTGAATGAGGGAGGCAACCTTGTGTCAGAGAATGCAGAACAGGTTGAAGTACTCAATGCCTTTTTTAACTCGGTCTTCACAGGCAAGGTCAGCTCCCAGAATATTGCATTGGGGCAGCACAGCTTGGGAGTAGAAAATGAGCAGACTCAGTGATGAAAGAACAGGTAAGGTTCTACTAAGAAAATCTGGACATATACAAGTCCATAGGGCCAGGTCAGTGCATCCCAGGGTGCTGAGGGTGTTGGCTGATGTGATTCCAGAGCTACTGGCCATTATCTTTGAAAACTTATGTGATTGGGGGAGGTCCTGGACAACTAGAAAAGGGCAAATATAGTGCCCATCTTTAAGAAATGGAAGAAGGAAGATCCAGAGAACTACAGACCAGTCATCATGGGTGGTAAACATCAAGGGCTATAGGCTGTATAGACGGGGATAGAACAGGGAGGAAAGGTGGGGGTGTGGTGCTCTACATCAAGGAGCAATACACATTCTCAGCAAACAGCACCGAGTCTGAGGTAGGGCAGACTGAGGTGCTCTGGGTCAGAATACAAGGGGGTCAGGCGGGGTCTACTACAGGCCACCCAACCAGGGGGAATAGCTGGACTGGGAATTCTCAGGTCAGCTCGCAGATGCAGTTAAGTCAAGGGATGTGGTCATCATGGGTGACCTAAACTATCCAGACATCTACTGGGAAGAGCAGTCAGCCAGGTTCAATATCTTGAACCGCCTGCATTCTTCAATATCTTCATCAGCGACTTGGATGAGGGGGTGAAAAGCACCTTGTTCAAGTTCACAAGATGACACTAAGATGTGGGGAGAAGTGAGCACACTAGAAGAGAGGGACAGGCTACAACTAGATCTGGACAGGTTACAGAGGTGCGCGGATGAGAATAGGATGGGTTTCAATATGGACAAGTGCAAGGTATTGCACCTGAGGAGGAAGAACCAGCAGCATACCTACAGGCTGGGGAACTCCCTTCTTGTCAGCACAGAGGCAGAAAAGGAACTTGGAGTCACTATTGCTTCCAAGATGAACATGAGTGGCTAATGTGGGGACGCAGTCAGGAAGGCTAACCGCACTTTGTCATGCATCCATAGATGCATCACAAGCAGGGCCAAGGAGGTGATCCTTCCCCTCTATGTGACATTTTTCAGGCCATAGTTGGAGTACTGGGCGCTGCACTTCAGGAGGGAAGTGGACAGCATCGAGAGGGTCCAGAGAAGGGCCACTCGCATGATCAGGGGGCAGCAGGGCAGGCCTTATGAGGGGAGGCAATGGGACCTGAACCTGTTCGTCCTTCACAAGAGAAGGCTGAGAGGGGATCTGGTGGCCATCTATGAACTGGACAAGGGGGACCAGCAGACAATGGGAGAGTCCCTGTTCCCCCAAGCACTACTGGGAGTAACAAGGAATAACAGCCATAAGTTGACTGAGGGTAGATGCAGGATAGACATCAGGAGGCACTACTTCACAGCCAGGGTGGCTAGGAGCTGGAACCAGCTTGCCCCTACCCTGGGGGTCTTCAAAAGGAGGATAGATAATCACCTAGCCGGGGTCTTTTGACCCCAGCATTCTTTCCTGCCCATGGCAGGGGGGCAGACTTGATGATCTGCTTAGGTCCCTTCTGACCCTACCAACTATGAAACTATCAAACTATCCTCACCTCAGTCCTGGAAAAAAACATGGAGCAGGTCCTCAAAGAAACCCTTTTTAATCACTTGGAGGTGAAGGTGATTAGGAATAGTCAACATGGCTTCACCAAGGGCACGTAATGCCTGACCAACTTGATTGCCTATTATGATGAGAAAACTGGTTTTCTGGATGCAGGGAAAGCAGTGGACTTAATGTACCTTGACTTTTAGGAAGGCTTTTGATACCGTCTCCCACAACATTCTTGCAAGCAAGCTGTAAGGTAGATAGAAAGCTGGATGGATTGTTGGGCTCAATGAGTAGTAGTCAATAGCTCAATGTCTAGTTGGCAGCTGGTATCAAGTGGAGTGCCCCAGGGGTCAGTCCTGGGGCTGGTTTTGTTCAGTAACTTCATTAACGGTCTGGAAGATGGAATGAATTGCAAGTTCATGGTTTTATTCACTTCCCATCAAGCTGGGAAGTGTAGTAGATAGATATGCTGTACTGTAGGGCTAGGATTCAGAGTAACCTAGACAAATTAGAGGATTGGGCCAAAAGCGATCTCATGAGGTTCAACAAGGCCAAGTATGAAGTCCTGCACATGGGATAGAAGATTCCCATGCACTGCTACAGACCTGGGGACTGACTGGCTAAGCAACAGCTGTGCAGAAAAGAACCTTGGGATTACAGTGGACAATGAGATGGATATGAATCAGCAGTGCATGATTGTTGCCAAGAAGGCTAACAGCATGCTGGGCTGTATTAGTAGGAGCAGTTTGAGGGAGGTAATTATTCCCAATTATTCTGCACAGGTGAGGCCACATCTGGAGTGTTATGTCCAGTTTTGGTCTCCCAGCTATAGAAAGGATGTGGACAAGTTGGACGAGTCCAGCAGAGGGCAATAAAAATGGTTAGGGGCCTGGGCACATGTTTTATGAGGAGAGACTGAGGGAACTGGGATTATTTAGTCTGCAGAAGAAAAGACTGAGAGGGGATTTGATAGAAGCCTTTAACTACCTGAAGGGTGGTTCCAAAGAGGATGCAGGTAGACTGTCCAAGTCCTGGGACAGTCCCAGTCTGAGGACTACAACCTCAAAACTGCCAAATGATGATCAGAAGATAGGGACACTCCTGGGGTTTAAGCCTTGGGGCTGTCTCAATCTCCCAACAGCTGGCAAGGCCTGGGCCTATCCCAATCTGTCAGCTGGCAGAGACCACCCCAGGGCTTCAGCTCCCAGGCAGTTCCTGCCAACTGCTACTGGATTGGGACAGTCCTAGGGTTTGGTCCCTGGGAATGTCCCAGTCTCCTGTCATCTGGCAGGGACTGCCCTAGTTTTCAATGCTGAGCTGATTGGGACAGCTCCAGGGTTTGAGCCCTAAGATTGCCCCAACGTGTCATCAACTGGAAAGGACCAAACCTGGGCTCTAGTCCTGGGGGTTTCCCTGCCCATGAATGATCAGC
Organism: Alligator sinensis; assembly: GCF_000455745.1. Classification (NCBI taxonomy): domain Eukaryota; kingdom Metazoa; phylum Chordata; order Crocodylia; family Alligatoridae; genus Alligator; species Alligator sinensis. Next base: position 536,444 of record NW_005842330.1, on the reverse strand, counting down.
TTATCAGGACCACTCTGGGGAGGTTCCTGTATGGCATGCTTCATGTTCAAATTATGGCACCACACACCCAGCCAAAAAGATATTGCACATTATTTGAGTAATATGTTTGTGACTCGTTTGTGATTTTATGGCACCGTAAGTTCTATGAATAGGTGGTCAGTTGCTATTTTTTGTGCAATTAACACCTTAATTGTGCCAGAAAGGACACATGCCAGGGGCTAAAGGCCAGAGTGACCAGAGAATCCTTGAAAGTAGGGCCTCAAAAATCTAAGTGTCTTTTTTCAGTGGACATATTTTTTGGTTATCTCTCAGAATATCATTGCTGTATCTATGTTATGAAATTGTAATGAAAGTTTTGACTCCCGAATTGTTTAATATAGTGGGTGCTTATTTCCTGTGTACACATTGGCTCAAAGCCTAAGACAACTCAGGGGCAATCAGCATGGATTTATTAGGGGGAGATCATGTCAGACCAACCTGATTGCCTTTTATGATCAGGTCACAAAGGCCATGGACGCAGGGGTCGCGGTGGATGTAGTCTTTCTGGACTTCAGTAAGGCCTTTGACACCGTCTCTCACCCCATCCTAATTAATAAACTAGGCGACTGTGGCATAGATGCCTACACAGTCAGATGGATTGCAGATTGGCTGAAGGGTCTCACTCAGAGGGTGGTGGTGGATGGATCATACTTGACTTGGGGGGAGGTGGGTAGTGGAGTCCCCCAGGGCTCGGTCCTGGGGCCTGCGCTGTTCAATTTCTTCATCAGCGATCTTGATGCTGGGGTGGAAAGCAACCTGTTTAAATTCGCTGATGACACCAAAATTTGGGGGGAGGTGAGCACGCTAGCAGGGAGAGAGAGATTGCAGAAGGGTCTGGATAGGTTACAGGGGTGGGCAGACAGGAACAGGATGCATTTCAATACGGACAAGTGCAGGGTGCTGCACTTGGGTAGTAGGAACCAGCAGCACACTTATACGATGGGGAACTCCCTACTTGAGAGCACGGAGGCGGAAAGGGATCTTGGTGTCATTATTGACTCCAAGATGAACATGGGCCGACAATGCGAGGTCATGGTTGGCAGGGCTAACCGGACCTTGTCGTGCATCCACAGGTGCATCTCGAGTAGAGCCAGGGAGGGGATCCTCCCCCTCTATGCGACGCTGGTCAGGCCGCAGCTGGAGTATTGTGTCCAGTTCTGTGCGCCCCATTTCAGGAGGGATGTGGACAACATGGAGAGGGTCCAGAGGAGGGCCACCCGCATGATCCGGGGACAACAGGGCAGACCCTACAGTGAGAGACTGCGGGACCTGAACCTATTCAGCCTCCACAAGAGAAGGCTGAGGGGGGACCTGGTGACCGTCTATAAACTCACTAGGGGGAACCAGAAGGGTTTGGGGGAGACGCTGTTTCCCCTAGCCCCCGCTGGCATAACAAGGAGTAATGGGCACAAGTTGATGGAGAGGAGGTACAGATTGGACATCCGAAAAAACTACTTCACAGTTAGGGCGGCTAGGAGCTGGAACCAACTTCCAAGGGAGGTGGTGCTGGCCCCTACCCTGGGGGTCTTTAAGAAGAGGCTGGATGCCTACCTGGCTGGACTCATTTGAGTCCCGTTTTTGTTTTTAGGGTTTTTTGTTGTTCTCCCGCCCTGGCGGGGGGTCGGGCTAGAAGATCTATTAGGTCCCTTCCGACCCTAAAACTATGAAACTATGAAACTACTATGAAGCTAAACTGATGTACTCTGCCTGACAGTTCAGATGATATTTGAGCATGGGTCTTTGTTGGGACTGTTTAGAGCATTTGTTTTGGATGCCTTAAAACCCTACAACTGAATGCTGAGGGTGCATTTAATGGATGAAAAGAAATACCATACCCAGTATAGGACAGCTTCTTCCTAACAAGTTTCAATGAATAAGCTTCTAGTTTTGAAAAGTAAGCCAGGAAACAAAGATGTGGCTTTCCATTTTGTTTTGTAACTTGCTAATACTGAAATTTAACAAGCCTGTTCAAATGTAATGTTTTCATCAAACTCAAAAGCATTTTTTTTTATTACACTACCTCATAAGTGAGTGTAATCACAATAAAATACTGGTCTAGACATCTGTTATTTTTTAAAAATCAAAATATGATAATTACTTGGGATTTTTTTCATGTTATAAATATGATAAAACTGGGTTATTATTCCTTCAACTTGAATTTATGTTAGTACAGAACATCGAAAATGCATAAAAAATCCCTAAACATGCTTATGATGTATTTAGTGAGGGAGGGCAAAATTAACGTTAGCGTTTGCTTTTATTTAATATCTCTGAAGCATGAATCAACATCCCTTCTATAATTGGAGAAGAACCAGAGGTTAAAATGGAAGTAATTGGTTGTAAATGGAAAAAATGGAAATAATTGATATTCTCAAGGCACCTTTTGGAAAATGTCAGCACTTAGTTTTCTCTCAGTTTTTGACTACAGAAAAATAAATAGAACAATTCTGTTTCAAAGAACTCTCAAAAACCACAACAGGTCAGAATGTTCTAACACAATGAATTCCTATTTTAAATCTCTGGGTTTTTTATCTGAATCATTTATGCATACTTAACAGTGCTAACATTGCATGTCACCCCACAATATCCTTGAAAGGGTCCTAAGGTACCCCAAGGAGCCGTAGCACCCTGGATAAGAATCACTGGCCTAACAGAAATGACTAAGGTATCCCCCTTGTTCTTGCAAAACAAACCAAAGAGGCCTAGAACACAGAGCTGTTGTAGAGCTTTTATTTATCTGGACCCTGGATCACTTACGTTAGGGACAGAAATTACACACAAACTGGAATAAGTGATTGGAAGTCAATTGAAATGTGTAACGCAAGCCTGTTGCATCAGAGGAGCTGCCCCGCTCCTCCAGCCCTGCCTCCCTCCTCCCAGTGCTGTCTGCAGGAAGGGAGGGGGCAAAGAGGAGGGAGAACAGAGGACTGGGGTTTGCCCAACCTGAGCTGGAGGAAGGGGTTGGGAGGGCCAGGAGGTCGGGAGCTCTAGTCCATGCCCCGCTTCCAGTTCAGGCCAGGCAAATCCCAGCCCTCAGCTCACTTACCCTTTTCTCTCCACTGCTTCCAGCAGACAGGCCTGGGAGCAGGATGGGCTGCATCAGCCCAGCCCCATCACATGACAGATTAACCCTAGGCAACACAAGTTCCCTAAGGCTTTCCAAAATGGAGCACCTTCATCTGATCCCTCATTAGATGAGGGTTAATTTGCCGTGTGATAAGCCACTTTAAAAATGCTCTGCAGCCATGCACATGTGTCTCGGCCTGCCTGTAGAGCACCCACAGGGGGCCGATCACACAACAGATGTAACGTCTGCCTGTGCCCTAGAGATAAACTTGGATGGATGTAGTATTAGATTTAACTGATTAGGTTAAATGGGTTTATGGAGTTTCTGTCCCAGATCCCTTCCAGATTCAAGCTGTCTGCTTCAGACAAGCGGGGATGGATGCTCTAGCTTCACCCCCCTCCCCGCCTTCCTACCCCCAGCTTCTGACCTAGGACATTGCAGGCATGTGGCTGCATTTCTGGAATCAAAAGTGCATGTCTGTTCACTTCTTTATTAGTTCAAGCTATGTGGGTTAGAGTAACCTGCGAAGATTGAACTGATTCAGCCTCGGGCTTTTTGACTGTCTGTACTTAACCTTAGAGTTAAATGTTTAAGTGTCAAAGCAGAAATGTAGATCAGCAGGGAAAGATTATCCTTAGAACTTCAGAAAGTGTTCTACCCAGAGTAAAATTTTTCTTTCCATATTTCTCTGATTGTTCTCCCGATGCTGTCATAATCTTCAGCTGTCCTTGCAAAAGTTCTGGTCTAAAAAGATGTTTATAGAAACTGAATGCTATGCCACAAGCATGTTATGCAAGTATGTTAAGCACAAGGATATACATGTTTATCACTGTACCCTGTTTTTCTCACTCCATCCAAAATACCAAGGCTCTACAGCTTCAGAGGTGGCAAAAACAAAATTTAAAAATCTTAGGATAACTAGCACAGGACTAGCACTGAGGACATTTTTCCAGGAGGAATCCAGGTTTCCTATATAAAGTACCTAGAAACATTAGGAGTAGAAAACATCTGAGCTTCATTCTGGGAAATGTACACAGCTGCATTAAGATCTTCATGCAGTGCAGTTGGCAAAGTCTATAAAGTAGCTTTCCATTTCTCTGAAGAGGCAAAAGAGTAAGGATAAGGTGACATATTTTATGTTTTCAGAGAACTTTCTTTTCTTTTTTTTCTTCGCTTTGCTTTTCTGTTTTATTTTTCTGAGTCACTGCTCACTCTATCCCCTTATGTCTCAGAACTGGGGACTATAATGGACTGTAGAGTAAGACATTTATTTCATGATACTTTCTAGCATTGTCTCTGCTTATTCTGTTTGTTTCTCCATCAATAATTTAGATGGTGGGAGAAATTTTCCATATTGTTGCCTAAATATCTAGTTAGTTGTCACCTCAGTAATGTCTTGCTGCAAGTGTTTTCTACAGCAGTGCATATCGTCTTCTGGCAGGGTGTGCCACCCACACTGCATGAGTAGGTTTTACCTAAAGTGATAACTTAGCAACAGTACTGAATCAAACTCCATATGTGCAGAGAAAAGGGATATCCCACTGAACATTACGGCACAAAGAATACAAGAAAAAAAGAGAGAAATGATTTATACATTTTCTGATCTCTACAATCACCTTATTCAGGATATGGGATAGTCTTTGTATTTGTTTGCAAACTTGCCAATGCAATGGGAATCTTATTCCTGTTGGGGAGTTCTTTAATTGATGGAGCAATACACTCTTGACTAGCGAAGTGGAATTGGTTGTTTGTTTGTAACACTGGATTTCTTTTTTTGGATGCTGTAACCAGGGATCAAGGACTTAGTTTGCTGAAATCGATACCTACCACAAACAGCTAACAAGCTGAAGTTCAGATTCCAAAATTGACTCCACAGGGGTGGCCTGATTAATTTCAGTGCAGTTCTGTACAGGTGCAATTTTTCTGTTGAGATAACAGATGTCAAGGAGTTTAAAAAAACAGAGAAACACAAGGCAACAGTTAGATGATTTTGATTAGTGTAATAAGCAGTGGTGATAGGTCTAGGAATGCTATAACAGATGTCAAACAGATCTTTCTATAATTGTTTGATTGGTAGTTTGTAGTGGTAGCACAGAAAGGTCTTCTGTTTTGAAAGATTTAAGGAATCATCTCTCTTAAAATGGAAGAAAAAATTTAGTGCAAGCATTAGATAAAGACCTGTATAATACATTCATATATCTTGCATGTGTATGTGTATTTAATTCCAAATAAGTGATATTAACATAAATAATGCAATTTTTAGCTATTTCATAAAGTCTGCTATCACTAGGGACACATGACAGCCCTATTGTACTTCATTGGCTGTTAAACAAAAAGAAATTGCAAGCTGACGAAAAAGATGAGAGCCTAAAATACAAATACACATTAAGGCTAAATTATAAGGGATATTGCAAGGCATTTTGTATTAATACATAAGGTTTAGAAAAGAATATATAAAGTGTGGAAAGTATCCTGAAATAATCCCTTAGAATAATAAGTATCTGTTGTGTTCATGTTATGTTGTGTAAGGTATAGTTTGAGGACATATCATAAATTTTGTGTTTCTTACATTCAGAATGATAAAACAAAGATTGGGTGTTGCTTAATGTGTGAATTTTAAAGACCAAAATAAACAATACAGAAATAATATATTATTTCACAAAGTAAATGTTGAAATTACAAATGATATCTGTGATGTTTGCAAACTCATGTTTTAAAATAAACTCTGACTGTTTTTATCATCACTTTTCCTGACACAGAAAAGTACCTTAAGTCTAGATATAAGAAGGTTGAAATTTGAAATCTGTTTTTTTTAAATTTATTTATTTTTATTTTTGCCTCAGTTATTTATGTAGTTATTAGATCTGTGTGTAAGGATTGGAGGCCACAAAGTAAGCATTTGTAATCCCTTCTGGCCTTCGTGTATGCTTTTATATTTCATTTTATTTCTATCCCCCTCTTCCCTCCCCATATTGATAAGTGTTCATTGCTCAAGCCTTTTGGCTTGTGCAGTTTCATCCCTTGCTTCCGGTTCTTTATTTTAATTCTTTTTCCTTTTTTCTTCACATTCTTATGAAGAATTTCTTATATTCCTTCTTCAAGTTTCTTGTTTTAAATTTCATATTTGGAAATTCAATTTGGTGTTAACATTAGAAGGCTTTTCTTTTGATGCCCATGTAGGTGCAATTGGGTATTCTCATGACCCTTCCCTCCTCTACTTCAACCAGAGCACAGAATGAAACAAGTAAGACAATGTATTACTCTGTTCTTTTGACCTTGGATGGACTACTCAGTATGCTCTTTGCTGCACTGCGGCCTACTTGTGGGATTCCTGCACTTCCATAGGTTATGAGATCACATTCCCTTTTAATTCATTTTAATGTTCAACTTGTTGGTAAATTTTCAAGAATACTTCTCTTATTATTGAATTATTAACTGTATTGTTTGGCAAAGGACTGTACTGCATGATTTTACAGAGAAACCTAGAGGAAGATTCTTTATTGTAAAATGGAGATACAAGAGAACTTTATGCAATGAACTTTGCAGGGTGTCCTTTGAACTCTTATTTAAAGAGTTCCAAAAAGGAAGAAAGGTTCCAAAGCCAACTGTCTGCCATTACATTAAATCATCCAAATTACATTGCATTGGCAGGTATGTAGCTTTGTCTTCCGTAACTGCTAACATTGCTGTTGAATTGAGTTTCTCTTGGCCAGTTGTTTTGCACTTTTAGTCTGTTGGATGGGATGCAGAAAAAAAGTAAGAACTGACATATTGCCATAAAGAGCATTAACTCTTGTGCCGGCACAGTGTTCAGAAAGAACTATTTGTCACAGCGGGGTCATTCAGGAGGGCCGTGATCTCCTTACGGCCCCCTCACCGTGCCAAGTCGGCCCAAGGGCACCCTCAAATTCTCGCCCACCACGTCTTTGATGGTTAGATAAAGTTGGGAGGCTGTCTTACGACTCCCTGGGCACGGTTAGCTGGGAGCTCTGTCCCCGTGTGTTCCCAGACCCCCTGGGGGTCTCCCGGTATGATGGGTGCTCCCCAGGCCCCCTAGCCTTATGTGCTACGCGTGGCTCCTACCAACCCCTAATACCACGCCCCAAGCCTCGCAGATGTGCTAGATGTTGGTCTGTCACGATACACGCCCGTTCTCCCGGGCCTCTTCTGTAATCTAGCCCACTCGTCAAGCCCACTCTGGGCCTTCTGTAAAAGTGTTGTCCTGCTCAGGGACCCTCTAGCGGGTCTCCGGTCCTTTAGGCCAACCGCACGGCTACCCTCTCTGATCCCGGCTCACCGCACTGCTATCCCCTTTCTCCAGGGACCACCGCAGCACCTTGCCTTTCTCCTGGGGCATCGTACTACTAACCCCTTCTGTCGGGGTCCACCGCAGCACCCTGCCTCTAGCTGAGGACTGTTGCCGCACTAGCCTACAGCCAGGCTCGCTATGCCCGTCGCGGGCTTCTCACTAATATCACCCCCTTTCTGAGGCTCACTGTGCCCACGCTGGGCTCCTTAATAATGGTGCCCCCTCTCTGGGCTTGCTGTGCCCACGTAGGGCTTCTCTAAAATGCGCTTCCCCTTCCTGGGGCTCGCCGCGCCCACGCTCGGGCTCCTTAATAATGGTGCCCCCTCTCTGGGCTTGCTGTGCCCACGTAGGGCTTCTCTAAAGTGCGCTCCCCCTTCCTGGGGCTCGCCACCCCCACACTCGGGCTCCTTAATAATGGTGCCCCCTCTCTGGGCTTGCTGTGCCCACGTAGGGCTTCTCTAAAGTGCGCTCCCCCTTCCTGGGGCTCGCCACCCCCACACTCGGGCTCCTTAATAATGGTGCCCCCTCTCTGGGGCTTGCTGTGCCCACGCTGGGGCTTCTCAAAACGCCCCTCTCCAGGGCTGGGGTCTACACACCCCGCAAGTTGCACCCTCACTGGCGCTAGGCTCTCACCCCCTGTGGGTCCCTATGAGGTTCAGCCGCTCCTCTCTGAGCTTAACTGACCCCACAACTCTGCCCTGCAACTCTCAGGGCCTAGTGCGCCCTCACTGGCGCCGGGGGCCCCACTTTACCGTGAGCCACCCTATGAGGCCTCCTCCAACCCCTACAGCCTCGCCCAAGCCACCGGTATAATATCAAAGCCGAACATAAACTCGAGCCTCCTGGCTATAACTCAAACATAAGGCACTGGGCCATAACAGCATAAGCCTCCTGGCTGTAACCCAATATCATTGTTCCAGCCTCTGGAGCTCTTGCGAGCTATACTTGCTGTTAGGCTTGTCCTCCCATCCTAACTGCAGGAGCTGGAGCTCCTGCCCCTCTAGCTGCTGGCAGGGAACTGCTAGCCTGGCCTCAGCCCTGGGCTTTATAAGGGCCAGGCCCTGCCTCCTACAGGCCAGCTGACTCTCCTTAGTTGCCCCGGCAACCCACAGCTGTGCTTGTTAATGTCCTGCCAGGGCTCTCTCCCTGGCAGTTTCTCCTCTCTAGGAGCAGAGCACCGAGGTGCCCTGCGACACTATTCTACAAAGTGCTTTAGCTGCTTTATCCCATGCTGGAACAGGAGGTCACCAAATCCACAAAGCCAGTGAATACTGGAAAATTAAGAGTTGTTTCCTATAGACAGACCACAGTGGCTTGAGTACGCAAAATATTTTCCCTTCCTCCTGTCTTCCATATTCTTCTTGCCTCTTGTATTCAATAAAATATAGCTGAACATGCAGTACAAGGCGCTCATTGATGAAAAGTGCCAACAAAAGTTTAAAAAAGGGGCAGTGTACCAGAGTAGTTGGCTGCAGTTGCAGGGTGAGGCCCAATGGAGTGTGAGATTCCTGGAGGAGTAACGAGACCCATATTATGGAATTTTTGCTGTCCATAAGTAGCACTGAGCCAGTTCAAAAGAGTACTTGATTTTTCAGGTACACTTTTAAACCATTCAATATAGCTTTAAACAGGTTTAATAGGCTTGTATGTCTATCCACTTCAGGTTTAAACCTCATTTAAACTGGTTTAACTGTCTTGCATGTCCATGTTCTCAGTGTTTTAACCTTGATCCTTGATATCATGCTTGTTAGGACCCTTTGTATTGTTCCAGGGCAGTTCTCAACTCCCCCCTTTTTCTTTCCTTCAGTGGTATCATTTTAAATTATTATAAAGTTTAGGTTAAACAGTATCTTTAATTTATTATTAATCAGATGTATTCAATACAAAGGCTTATTAGGGTTGCAAAGTCAGGTAATCAAATGACACTAAATGGGAGAATGAAGGCTGTCCATGCAATTTATAGTGTTCCCCTTGAAAATATGCATTTTGATATAGTCTTGAATTGCATGACCACCTGCTTCTTTTATGACTGGATACATTTTAACAGGGATTTTTGTCTTTTCTTTTTATTCAATTACAAAAATTAAAAGAATTGTAACAAACACCAGGATGTGATAAAACCTCAGACTGTGTAAAACTAATGCCAGATATTTACATAGTGACTCCTCAGATATTCTGAGCTACCCATAGCCATTTTTGGTTTAGACCCAGCTTTAGGGAAATGGAAGAAAAGGGATTTGAAACATCACCTCCCATCCTAAGCTTGAGATTTCCTCCTGCCAGCTACTGAACACGTTAACCTGATTCAGCCGGACGTTCAAGCACATGCCTAATTCTAAGCATGTGATTAGTCCCATTAACTGAAGTAGAAATGCCGAGGTCCTTAGTTTTAAACATGCGGTTAAGTACTTTTCTGGTCAGGGTGCAATTTTTTAGTATATTTTTCATGTTGAACTTTGATATGCTTAATAGAGCTCGAAATCTGGTGCCTTAATTTTGAAACGTACAAAAACATGGAGACTGAATATTCACTTGAACCCTGTATTTTCTAGCATTTCAGTGACTGTCTATTTAATATTACAGTTTCATTAATATTCATAAATTATGAACTGTAGTAATTAATGCTACTTGTGATTTACCTTATATGACATTATACTATCTTGGATGAAATGTACAACATGTATGAATTGCCACAATAGTACTTTTTTATAGTCAGGTTCAAGCTTATATATATCTTTTCCTAAGTAGATTTGGTATCTTTAGAAGTAGTAGTTGTGAGAGAGCTTTGATACAAAGATATATTCATTTTATCTTTCATTTCCAAAGTTCTTTGAACTTTTTGGGTAGAACATCCAGTCCTTCTCAACAAAGACAAGGGAGTCTAATTCATACCTGAGCTTTGAAATACCACCTTAGTAGAAGACTAGAACAGAACAATTAGAAAGAATCTCTGCTGATTCTTTATGCACTTTTGTATCACACAAAATTCTTGTGACTTTTCATACTGAGTTAACATAACACCAAATATGTAATGAACATTTGCAGTGAAAATGTATTCCATCATGAATCTTTCTGTCTCATAAACTAAAACAACGGGGACCATTTTTTTTTGACAGATGTGCCACAAATTAAGCCCTGCCACTCCAATCGCCTTCCTGGGTGCATCCAGACTAGTGTGCATGTGCCTCATGTGGTGTCTGAAAGCAGTTTGAAATGCTGCAAGAGGCATGCTGGGGACAAAAAAAATGTTGCAGCACTGTTACTAATTTGATACTGGGAAATTTTGATATAAAAAAAAACCCTACTGAAAAAAGTGGTGTAGGTCATGCTCCTGGAACATGCCCTGAAGCAACTGAAGGCTGAGACCTATGCTCTGGCATGTGTTCTGAGTGTCTCTATGCCTGCCCCCTTCCCCTACTGCCCCAGCATGCTGCCTTTGCTTGTTGGGACAAATAGGAGTGGGTCAAGGCTGCAGCAGTGACCCAGACCCAGGCACTGTCCCTGGTAAGTAGGGTGGGGGGGTTGGGTTGGGGGTTGTGTGTAGGGGAGACTGTAAGGGGTTGGGAGGGACTGCTCAGGAGTGGGCCCCCATTCACCCCCTACACAGCACACAATCCCCCCGCAGCAGCAGTGGGCATCAGTCACTTAGGGGCCGCTGCTGGCAACAGCACAGCATGACCCCAACCACCTCAGCCCATGTCACAGCTGCTCTTGCTGTCATGTGGAGTCCTGGCATTGCAAACAAGGGCTGCACATCAGGCCGGGCCAGGCCCTGACTCCATTGAGCTGGCCTGGCCTGATGGTGCACAGGGCATTTGGAGGCAGGACCCAGACTGGCCCAATGTGCAGCCCCTGCATGCAGTTCTGGGACCCTGGGTGACAGCAAGAGCAGCCTGGTCATGCCTGAAGGCACATGGCCCCAGGTTTGGCTGGGCCTGTGCTATGTGGTACAGGCAGCACTGGGTCTCAGGTGGCCAGGGCCAGGCCGTGTCACAGAGAGGCTCTGCCAGCAATGGCCCTTATCACCCAATGGGTGCTGCTGCTGTGGGGGGTGGGGAGGGAGGGGGCTGTGCGTCATGCAGGAGGGGCTGTTCGTGGTGCAGGGGGTCCAGGCAGGGAACTGTGGTCAGGGGTGGGGGGAGTACTCCTGGTAGGATAGGATGCCAGAGTCAGGCTTAGAGCCCCCCTGCCCTCCTTGAGCAGCCTGTGCAGGGGGAGGCTGGCCGGGAAGGAAGGACTTGCCCAGCCTGGTCCCTGAGCCCCAGTCGAGGGCTTCCCAGGAACAGCATGGGGATTGCTGGGGCCTGGGAACAGGTGCAGGGAGCAGAATATCAAGGGCTGGCACTGCTCAGACCAACAAAGCAGTGGGTGGGACAGCTGCAGCTGGACTCATGCCCTGGTGCTAGGATGGAGCTACTGCCGGGAGGGAGCTAGTGGTGGGCAGGCAGGGGCTGCAGGTCAGGACTGAAGGGACTGAGGGGGTGCTGTGGTTCGAGAGTGAGGGGAAGGATCAGGGGCAGGGCCACTGGCATCCCAGTGCTGCTCAGCACCCTACATCCTGGTGATCTATGAGGGCAGGGACAGGTCTAAGTTTTCTGTGATAAAAAAGCAAAAGCAAACACCAAAGTGTATAGATATTTAGAATTAATTTATTATGATGATAGAGGCACTGGTAGGCTTCCAAATTACTTAAAAAATGTAAATATATCAATAAACCATTGCCCAATTGATCTCTCTCTGTATAGTGATGTAGACATTTAATCACAGAAGAACACAAATTTGGGGTATTTTAATGAGAGAATTTGGGGATTTTTTTCAAAGAATTTGCAATTTTTAAATGGGGAACATGAGAATCTCTGCTTGTAAGACAAGTGGTGAGACCCAGCCAAAGGAGCCTGCCCAGGGCCAGTACTGGGGAAGTACCTGGAGGGCAGATGAGGTGGCTGACCTGGCCATTTTGGGCCAGAAGGACATGCTTTGACAGTTCAAAGTGGGCCACCACAATGAGCACATCTTCTGGGGAATAACTGCCCAGATGGTAGGTCAGGGGCACCAGAAGACATGACAGCAGTTCTACATGAAGGCCAACTGTGCAGACACACACTGGAAGCTGCCCAGAAGTGCAGGAGACTCTGCTACAGTACCCATACCACAGCCCACGTGTCCATGTGGTCCCTGTCTGGGCCTGGCAGGCATATAGACATGGGGCTGCAGGTTCAAGGGGATGGATGCTGTTGTAGGTGGCAGCAGGTCACAGCCAGGCAGCAGCCTCCACTGCCAGACTGCTGCAGTGGGTAGAGGGTACAGGGAAAACTGTAGGTTAGGGCTGCTCCAGCAGTCCAGCTGGCACAAGAGGCTAGTGTCCCTAGATACCAGCTGGCTCGGCCTCAGAAGCTCCTGTCTATTTGTCTTTTATTTTTATTGTTTTACTTTTGTTTAACTCAAAATTAGTTCTCAGTATTCTTTGCCATCATGTCAAATGATTATATGGTAAAAATTCAGAGCCTATTCATTGCTATTTTTTAAAATTAGATCATGAAATCTCCCAGTCCTCCCTACCCTGTTGACTTGAAAACAAACATTTTGGGTTATTTCTTATATGTTAAAACATAATTAGTCATTTTCAAATGTACACTTCTCACAATAGAATTTGCTCCTTTTAATTTGATGGTTTAGAAGGTACTAAATATGGCATCTTTCAAGCTAGCTGATGCTTGCATAGCATTAGATACTCTCCCTTTTTTGGCTCAACAAGATGGAGATCAGGGGGGTCCAACTCATCTGGGACTGTATCTGAATCAAGACAATGGGGCTCCTTGCAGGCCAGATTTAGCCTGGGGCATGAGGACTTCTGTGGTGCAGCAATGAGTGGTTTGATGTCAAGGGGCTCAGCAGTAGTGAGGGATCTGAGGCAGCAAGTCCAAGGGCAGTGGGAGTGAATTTGTCTTGCCACTAATGGCCATGACCAGTGGGTGCAAAGGGCCCCAGATTCTATGATGGGCCATGCCCTCCCCCCACCAAATTCTGGTGTCCACAGATAGTCCAGGAGGCCAGATACAGAGGCTCCCTGGGCTGGATTCAACTGTATGTTTGACACTCCTGATGTAGATGATCAACTGTTACATCTTACAGAGCTATCTTCTATTTTGATTTGTGCATGTAAGGTAGTGAGTACAAGGCAAAAACTCTTTAATTATTTTACTCCATAATCATGACATAATTCTTAGATTGCAAGCACTCTGACTTTCTGTAGTAATAGATTGTATGTTTAAGCATTTATTCTTATGTTCATATAATTCTTATGTAGAAAGTCAGAGTGCATATAACTTGACTCAGAATTCTTAAATATATTATTCTTCATTATAAATGTCAAAAAAGTATTCTTTACAATTTCTTGATATGGAAGGCAAAATACATCTTTCAGGACACTGAAAAAAGTCTTATTATTGATGATTAGTCACTCATAAGTAATTAGTCACCATTACCAATCCTCTTAGAGTGATGAATTAACCAGATTTTACTGCAATTATTTTTTTTAGGATTGATGAGATTCATGTTCATCTCGAACTTTATCAAGAATTTTCTTGGAAAGGCTGAGTGAGAGAGAGGCTATGGACCAGCATAAATTCCTTATTATCACAAGATTTTTCTATCTTTAAAACTAAACATAGCTGGTAGGAATGGAGAGCCACTCTATACATAATTTGTAAGCAGATGAGAATAAAACACTATGCCAGTGGAGGCCAACCTTTTTGGCAGGTGATCTACAGATTAGCTCTGCATCCTCCTCAAGTGCCTTCCCCTTCCTCTGCCTAACCTGGTGCTCTGTTTTCTGTTTCCTTCCTTGTGTTCCCTGCCTGATGTGCAGGCCGGGAGCGGTTCGAGGCTTTCGGGGGCGCGCAGCGGGCTGTGGCCAGCAGCCCTGGCACGTGGGTCGGGGAATGCAGGCTGGCAGACTAGAATTATGCACGGATGCGTAGCGGTTGATTAAAGATTATTTTACTTACACTGTAGATGGTCGCGGTGCAGGCAGGAGAAAACTTCGCTTAAGTTGCAGTTACAAAACTCGTACGAACAAGACCCGTAGAAAAACTCAAGCCTCTTGAAATAACTCGGAAAGAGCTCTGGATACACACACGAAGTTTACTAGGCTCTGTGGACCGAGCGCGCAGGGAAGGGTTCGTCAAGGGATTAGGCGGTGACGGGGAGAGGTTAGAGGTTGATCAGGCCCCTATATCCTTCTTAAGGCACACGCTGGGTTTGTTAGGCTCCGCAGCGCTTAGAGTTCTTCACAAGATGTGAAGTCCTCCTTCTCCTCCTCCAGATGGTTGTGGAGTCCTCCCTTGCGGGGTTCTCCTTGGAGTTCTCCAACTTGTGCAGAAACCGCTCAAGCCTCTTATACGGCTAGCAAGCCAATCGCTAGCCGCCACGTGGGAATAATTTAGAAACAGCCAATAGTGGGGAACAAATTTGCGTGTGGGTGGCAGGAACTCCTTTGCACCGGGGTTTTCTCCATGCAACTGAGAATTGCACCGTGCAAAGAAAGCTCCTCGTGGCGGGAAATAATTCTGCAGTGCCAAAGCACACACAAAATCATACCCTTGGGTTATGACACCTGACACTTTCTGCTTCCTACTCTACCTTTTTCTGTGCTTCTTCCCCCCACCCAATCTACCATATGCCACATAGAGGTTGCCTTTCCCACTTGTAGCACTCCTGTCACCAGTTGGCCAGCCCTGCTTTACACAGCTCCTAATGCTAAATGTTTAACTAGATAGTTCATCTCTGAACTGGGTGGTTAATGGTTTTTTTCCTATTAAACATTACCAGAAATATCCCTAAGAACGTAAATTGCTCAAATGATAGTTTTTTAAGAACCTGAGTCAATACCAAGAGAAGATTCTGTTCTTCTAAATGTATTTAATTTCATTCAAGGAACTTCATCAAATCCAATCCAAACTTTTACCTATGGACTCAGACAGATGTTAGGCCCCCATTGTAGTTCATAGTGTTGTACACAAAGCACCATGAGGTAGAATGCCCCCCCCCCCAACTAACAGATGTTCACCTGTTGAGTCAGCGAGAGGGGTGAGGCTGGAGGCAGCTTTCACCAGCCAAGACCAGCAGACAGGGGCACTTCAGCAACCTCCCAGAAAGCTGCTGAACTTCCTGCCCCCCCCCCCATCTCCAGGGCTGTCAGGAGGGAGCTGCTGGTTGCTGGATGGCCAGAGCTTGGGCTGGGGAGATGGGAAATGGGGCCTTCATAGTTCACAGTCCCATTCCTATACCCTGGCTGGGGCATTAGGGGAAGCAATATCAGATCCCTGAGGTGATGGGGCTCCATTCCCTCCCACTTCCCCTCCCCTTTCCCCCTCAGCATTTACCCAGGGAGCAGCTAACTTGGAGCTGCTGGCTGCTGAATGGCCAGAGCTAAGGGAAAGGGGCTGGGGAATGGAGCCCCCTCACCTCGTGGCCCTCCCCCATCTACCTCAGCTGAGGCACAGAGGGGAGTTGTGTCAGGCCCATAAGGTGAGGTGGCTCCATTCCCACCCCCAGCTCTGGCCATTCAGCAGCCAGGAGCTCCACTGCTCCCAGCTGCTGCACCAAACCAGCCCTGCCCCCTGTACAAAAAGTTAACACTGGAGGGAATACAGGTTCCCTAATGTGTTCTGCTTTTGAGTGCCATAGTATAATACCTGATTTAACCAGGGTTAATTAATCAACCATTTTTAAGGCACTCTGCAGCCGTGCGTGTGTGTTAAGTCATGATTGTAGAGCACTTTCAGGGGCCAGATCACTCAAAAACTGTCACTTCTGTCTGCACCCCTTATGTTATAAATTGTATGAAGAATTAGGAGAGCTCACCTTTATTACAGAAGCAAGTCTGTAGGAATGTACTATAGAAAAGGAACATACTGTACAAAAGATCATGATTAAAATGGCATTTATCCTGCTACTTGTGCCAATGTGGTAGACCCAGTTTAATAGATAACAATTAAATACGTGTAATTGTTTATTTAAAATCCTATTGAACCCAGTAACCCCACTGTACTTAGTCTAAAGGGACCAAAACTGCATGCCATTAGCTACACAAACTGGTGTGGCTTAACTATATTAGCCTGAGATGCTGCTTGGTCACAGGATGAGCCTTGTCTTTCAGTGCAAGTCTAGAACAAGCCCTTTGTATTCACAGCTAGGTTAAGCAAGGGAGATGTGCAGCTGCAGTGGGCATGGTTAAAACATTAAACACTTGGAATAATGAGGCAGATAATTACCATAAGTGTGATCCAAACCACTCTACTTGAAGAAGCATAGTTAATGTAATGTAAGTATCCCCCCCCCCAATATCTAGATTTGAATGTGTTTAGTTTTGTGAAGTTTTTAATAAACCTAGGACTGATTAAAGAAAATGTCTCAATTATGATAGTATAATAAGAGCCATGTAGAGCAGATATGCTAATAACATTGTCTACAAACATTCTGAAGGCTGTTTGATTTCTTAAATTAGCTTATGGAGATGTTCAAGCATTAGAATGCATCAACTGTTCATATATCTCATATTTATATCCTTGGATAATCTTCACCATCCAGCTTATTGGAGTATTCCAATCATCTTTCCTTTGAAAGGTGTTCTATTTCTTCTTTTTGGGGGTGAAGGAGGCATGGAGGACACTGATACAGAGCTCATAATATATATTAGAAGTAAAATTTGTTTTTCATCACTTTGGGGTGAGCCACAGAATGTTCCTCTCTATATGCCCAATCATTCAAAAGAGTTAGAGAAATTCATGGTGGACAATTTCACTGAGGACTACTAAATAGAACACTTGGGAGCATATCCTTTGACATCCTTAAACCAATTATGGTTGATGCTAGAGATGGTGACAGCAGGGGTGTGTGAAGCTTTGGTCATCAATTTGATTTGGAGAAGATTCGGCCCGATTCGGCAGGTGAATCATCGAATCCAAATTGAATCAAGAGACCCATAAAAAGCTCCAAATCAATTTGAAGCATCTGGATCAATTTGCAAAAGATAGTAAGTTATAGTAAGCAGATAGAAGATACAGTAAACACATAGAAGAAGATATAATAAACACATAGATGCTGTATTATACACACACGTGCATGCACGCACGCGCACACACACGCGCGCGCGTGCACACACACACACACACACACACACACACACTCATTTTCCAGCTTGCAAACATTATGACACGTGCTGGAAAGGCAGGTGCCAGGTCTTCTGGCAGGTGGGCTTAAGGGAGTAGGGGGAGAACTGCAAGTTCCCCCACCCAAACTTAGACACACCCTCTTCCCTAGCAGCCACGAGATTTCTGCTGCTAGTGGGAGCAAGGAGGTGGGAGCACTACCTGTTCCTTCACCTGCATCACCTCCACTAACACAAGAAATAGCCACCAGCACCAGCATGACAGTCTCCTCCACTCCAATTTCAGCTCCTAGCATGAGCCTCCCAGTGCCAGAGGAGGAGCCGGATTTGGAACCAGGGGAGTGCCATAGCCAGGGATATTCTGGGGAAGGAGGGGGAATCACCTGAGTTTGTGGTCCACACCCCTCAAAGTTACCCTACAGACAAGTCCCTTCTGGAAGGCACTTTGGAGGAGGTTGTGGGGTCAGGTGGCTCAGCTTCCCCTGATGTGCCTCTGCCTGCTGAGGAGTGGGATAAGGCAGGATTCCCCACCCTAAACCCAGAAGTATGGGAGTAGTGTAGTGTGGTATTATTTTGAGGTGGCAGATGATCCCCGGTATGCTACCTGTCAGCATTGCCAAAGGCAGATCAGCCAGGGCAAGGAGGTGAAACTCTTCACCACCATGGCAATGCTGCTGCATCTCAGAAGGCAGCACCCCCTTGCCTTTGCTTTTCCTCAGCCTGGCACCAGTGGGAGCATGCTGACAGGGAAGCCCCACTCTCTCTCCAAAGCCCCCATCCCCATGAAGCGGAGGCAGGCCACCCTGGAACAGTGGGGGAAAGTTGAAGAAAAAGAGAGTGTTGCAAGGGCAAGCGAAGTCATGCAGATCGTTGGGAAGATGCTTGTTCTGTATGGCCAGCCCTGCTCCTTAGTTGAGAGGCCAGGGTTGCCCTGTATGAAGCATGCAGGGAGTACTTGAGTGAGGAGCTTCACAAAGCAGGTCCACAGGTGGCCTTAAACTTCACCAGGGACATCTGGAGCAGCTGGAGTGGAGATCACGCCTACCTCTCCCTCACAGGGCACTGGTGTGATCAGACAGGCTTTTGGTGGGCTCTCCTTCAAGCAGAGGTGATGGAAGAGTCTCACACAGCAAAGACGACCATGGTGTCCATGAACTGTATGGTGCAGGAGTGACTCATTGGGTAGGGCGAGCTTACTTGTGGGTTCATAGTCACTGACAATGGGGCCAATATGGTCAAGGCACTCCGTGATGCCAAATTTGTTGGCATCTGCTGTGTGGCAGACAAGTTCCACCTCATAGTCAGGGATGCCTTGGAGGGGGACAGGGCTGATTGTGACAGCACCTTCATGACCGACCAGCTCATTTCTAGATGTAGGAAGGTGGCAGGCTACTTCCAGTGGAACATCAAGTGAGGCAAGATGCTGTGGGACAAACAGGCAAAGCTGAACACCCCACAGCACAAATCATGCAGGATGTGGAGACTTGGTAGAACTCCACATACTCGATACTCGAAAGGCTGGTGCAGCAACAGAAGACCATCCATGAGATGCCCTTGCTCAGGGAGATTGGGATCAGTGGCCCCCTTAAAAAAATGGAGTGGGTTCCCATCTCTCAGCTCTTGGTGGTCCTCAAGCCATTCCTCAAGGCCACTGATGCCCTCCTTATCCAAGTGATTACCATAGTTAGGGAGCTTGAGAACCAAATGGAGATGTTCCAGGGGATCAGTGTTCCTCTCTGGGGCAAGCCATTTTCACCAGAGGTGAAGGTACGGGTGAAGTAGATGAAGGAGGGCATCAAAAAACATCTGGGTCCGTTGTGGTCCAGTACAGTCCACATGCTGGCAGTCATGTGCAACTCAAGGGTGAAGGGGAGTGTGTGTGCCAGCAAAACCCTCAGTCACTGGATGGAGGTGCTGGTGAACAAAGCCAGGGAGGCAGAAGGGTGGAGGTAGGGAAATGTGGAAGAGGGGGATCCACTGTCCTGTGCCAGCATGCCATCCACCAGCCAGTCTCTTCCTCCACCACAGGCGCTGCCAATGTGGGCCAAGGGCATGGCTACCATGGTGGGGTCCAGAGCCACCAGACCCCACCATCAGGCAGGTAGCGCTCAGGCCTTGGTGGCTTCATAGCTTCATAGTTGTTAGGAGCTGGAAGCAATCTTACAGATCATTGGGTCCAGCCCTCCCACACTTGGGCAGGAAATGCCTCTGGTGTGGCTGGCAAGGACATGGTGGTACCCGGACAGAGACCGGAGTGGAAGGGGCAGGACTGGACCGGTTTCCCCTACTAGCATCAGATCCTGTTCTGCCGCATCCCTTGCACACAGCCCACCTGCGCTCTCCCAGCCAGTGTGTTATAGCCAGCTGATAAAATCTTGTTCAACAGCTGCTCAAGCTCTAGACTCCCCATTTTATTCCTGAGGTCTCCTTTGGTTAGGGGTTTTTGTTTTTAAATGCATGCTTTTCTTTTGAGCGCAGTTCCCATCCTGCCCGGCTTGGCATGCATGGTGCTGAATGCAGTCCCACTCAAGATGCTCTCTTCTTACACCGCCTTTGCTAATAAACCCTCACAGGTAGTTGGGTATTCTTGTCTTTGATAGATTCTGGCGTGCAGTTTGTCGGGGTACTGGAGATTGTTGGGAGGTTTTGTGTTTTGAGCTGTAGGAATTTGGCTTCTGGTAATGAGGTTAGCAAGGTTCGGGGCTTGTTTGTATTTACAAGCCATTTTTCACAGCCAGGCCTATGACCTTCACTTCATCAGCCTCCTAGGTACAGAAACTCATAGATACAATACTGATATTGGATTTATGACATACTACAACCTGCCAGACATCTGACTTCCCAGGTACCTCTCCACTTTTACCTGCTACATACCCCTTCTTCTCCCACCCCAGCCTGTCCATCACCCCCTGACACTTCAATTTCCATTTTCACTGACTGGCTTTCTTGCCTGCATTGCATGCCAGCCTCTAGCTTTTTCACTATTCATTCCATCCAGGAAGAGCACTGACACTGCAGGTGCTTCCTCAGCCTGACTAATGGTTTTTAAACCGGAAAGCTTGCTAAGAGATATATTTCTCCAACTATTCAGCTGGTCTAATAAAAGATATCAGAGGTACCCTTGATTGGTCGAAGCTGGGGCCAGGACCCAAAGTCGGGGGGGGGGGGAGATTAAAGGGCCAGGGGCCCACTGCAAGGAATGCCCAAAGCAAGAGGCTTGGGATTCTGACTAGGCTGAAGGCAGGGCCAGGGCCTAGGGGAGACCACAGGTCACAGAGAGGGGACCACAGCTAGAGGGGGTAAAAGGTGCAATGTGCAAGGCATGAGCCACAGTGTTAGGGGAGGTATGGAGCTGTGGAATGGATGTCACCCCAAGACACCTAAATAGCAGCCTCCTGCCTGGGAAACATCTGAATCAGTTTTCCATCAAGGCATGGCAGGAAAAGAGGGGGCAGGCGGTTGGCCCCAAAACAGGTGGATGGGCAGAGATCTAACTGGCACTGGCAACGCCCCCTGTTACAGGCTACCATCCCTGCTGGTTTCATCCTGCTGTGCCTTAACACACACACAAAGTCACACATGTCATGAATTTTCCTTTGAACAGTTTGAGGTACAGTTTCACAGAAACCCCTGTACCTATCTCCTTGAAACCTGGCAGACTCCAATCCCTCAGAAGAAGCTACCATGCATGCAGTTTTCATCTAAATCTGCCCTAACACACAAGTGACACGACTTTTGCTTTCAGGAGTTTGAGGTGGAGTTTCCCAGAAACCCCTGCACCTATCTCCTTGAAACTTGGCAGACTTCATGCCCTCAGAAAGGGGCTACTATTGCTGCTATTTTCACCCAAATCTGCCAAAAAAATGACAAAGTTATAGATATTTCAGTGATTCCCCATTATAGCCTATGGCTGAATCACCGAATCTCTCTGAATCAGTGCCAAATCTTTTGAAGGCAATTCGGCCAAATCAATTCAGGATAGTGACCCAGATCTCCAAATTGAATCTCTGTCCTCCAAATCAGCTGAATCTGAATCGAAATCTGAATTGACTACTTCCCTATTTGCACCTGCCTAAGTGACAGGGAATGGATTAACCTCGACATGCCCTGTAAATATGTTTGCCCTCTAAAGCATCAACTACTGCTTCTGTTTTAGACAGGATGTGGGAGTAAATGGATTATTGCTGTGACCCAGTATGGCATTATCCCAGTAAGTTGGATTTGAGTCAACAGTGTGGCGTTGTTGCCAAGATGGCTAACGGCATACTGGGCTGCATTACTAGGAGCATTGGCAGCAGATTGAGGGAAGTAATTATTCCCCTCTATTCTGCACTACTGGACTACATCTGGAGTACTGTGTCCTGTTGTGGTTCCCCCACTATAGAAAGGATGTGAACAAATTGGAGAGCATCTGGCGGAGGGCAACAAATATGGTTAGGAAGCTGGGGAACATGACTTCTGAGGAAAGGCTGAGGGAAATGGACTCATTCAGTCTGCAGAAGACAAGATTGAGAGGGGATTTGATAGCAGACTTCAACTACCTGAATGGTGGTTCCAGAGAGGATGGAGCTAGACTGTTCTCAGTGGTGGCAGATGACAGAATAAGGAACAATGGTCTCAAGTAGTAGGAAGAGAGGTTTAGGTTGGATATTAGGAAAAACTCTCTCACTAGGAGGGTGGTGAAACACTGGAACAGGTTACCTAGGGGGGTGGCAGAAGCTCCATCCTTGGAGGTTTTTAAGGTCCAGCTTGGCAAGGTGCTGGCTGGAATGATGTAGCTGGTCCTGCTTTGAGCAGGGGGATTGAACTAGCTGACCTCCTGGGGTCCCTTCCAACCATAATTTTCTATGATTCTATGATTGAAACTCTAACATTACTAAGTAAGAATGTAAATAAATTCTCTGACAAGCTGATTGAACAAGGTGGGCATTTTGATGCATTTTATAAAAGACTGGGGATTAGTTTTACTAGTATATTTTCTATTCAAAATTGTGATTTCAGGATTTTATTAGAATATGGTATACACTGGCTGTATAGATATGCAGCATAAGTTTCTGAGAAGGCCACCATATACTTACTTTCACTTACAAGATTCAAATATTACAATGTTTATGTTCATTTTTTACTAGAATATAAGAACAGAAATGTTTATATTTGAATTAAACATGTCTCTGCTAATACACCTTACTTTGAGTTTTTCGATCTCCCTGGTCAATCCCTGTTTATAGTTACTTTACTGGTAGCTGAATGCTTCCCATTCCCATTCAGTGTTCCAAATTAATTATAGGGAAAACAGGTCAATATCCTTTTTTGTGCTTTGAATTTTATTAGCATATAATTCAGTTTATAAATAAGCAAACATAAATATTAATTAATTCCTTTATCTCTATGTGCCAGCTTTCTTTTTTGTTTAAAGAAATAACAGTGTTCTGCAGTTACCACTATATGTAATATGCCCACATTGAAAACAGACATACAATTCAGCTACATAAATATTCAATGAAATGAATACTTAATTCCTTGCCTCAAAATGTCATTTTAGTTGTAATCTAGAGCCATTCTAAAGTATGGAATATTACTACAGTTTGATATGACAAAGTCCACTAAGAAACACTTCCCAACTTGTCAGCCAGATCTCAGCTTCTGTTATACACACACATTATTTTTCTCCTTTTGCAATATCCTCTATTTATTCCACTGGGGTTAAAAAAAAGATGCATTATTAATCTGAGGTGGCCAGTGCATCTTTAACTTGCAGTCAGCCTTAGTATCCAAGCCAATATGCTACTATAGCTGCTTTCCCTGGGCTGTTCCTGTTGGTTCAGGAACCTGACTGCTCTTCTACCTGTCTGCTCCGTGTCTCTTACTTCCCAATGGACCATCTACTTCTTCTTTATGACTTTCCCTTCTAACTCTCACCTCCTTCATTGTCTTTTCTTGTCTTACCCTTTCAGTTCTGAGTCCTTACTAACATTATTCCCACTGGTTCAAATTCATAAAATAATATTCTGCTCCAGTTTGTTTGTCAATATATTTGAAAGCATTTAACAAAGTTAGGCAGTTATCCTCAATGTCTTCTTTTATTGATAGGGAAACTGAGGCTTAGTGGGTGCAACAATTGCATATTAGGTCAGCGACAAATCAGGAATAGAACATGAGGAACAGAATCAGTTAAAGAAAAGGATGCCTGATTTACCAAAGCAATGCTTGAGGCATCTATTCAAAAGTAGAAGAAAAAGTGGAACCAAAGGCTTAATTCTAATTAAGATCATTTACATGTATGTTATAGAATGTGCACAGAAATACTAAAGAATAAATGCATTTGTTTCTTAATTTGTCTTTTCTTTTTCTTCTCTTTTGGGGCGGGGGGGAGGCGGAAGGAGGAGAGGAGAGGTGCTATTTCATCCTTCTGATTAGTTATTGCAACTTTGGCAATGAACTTGTTGAAGGAAATGTGATTCTTATGTACTAATTAGTATTTCAAATGAGTTCTTTTCTGCTATTTTTCAAATTACTGTATACCTCTTTTCCACATATATGATACTCAAAGTTTCTTTATAGCTTGTATTGTAAATTCCTTTGTTCTTAATGGGAGAAACCCAGTTTCCAGCTGTTAATGAGAAGATAATCAGTCCATCACTTGGCCAGAAAATTTCCATGCTGATTAAAAAATGTGCATAGTTCCTGTATGTCCGAGGCATTTATTTAGTAGAGTTAAAAAAAATAACCTCCAAATGCTGTACAATATGTACATATGAATCTTGGCTCCATACATTTTCATTTAGAGAGAACTACCAAGCAACAAGAGAAAAAGTAAATTAATATTATTTACAATGGGAGATTTTTTTATTGCAGATAATGTATTTTTATAAAAAATTGAGCAGCTTTCTTGTCTCTTTTCATTGTTAAAACACAGAAAGAGCAGTTTGTCTTGATTTCTCCCTTTTACTTTCTTTCTAGTGAAATATGATGTTTCAGTTTCCTGTGTAAAAAAAAAAATGTCATAATGAACATCATTTCTGAATTCAGTAAAAATCATCTATAGCCTGTAAACAGCTAGTGTTTTATACCAGCCAGAAGTATGTCCTATTTTCTTTATAGCCATTTGGACACACAGTTTATTCCCTGGTATTACAGAATATAGTCCATAGATAAAAATTTGTATTAAACCTAAAATCCTGCACCTGTTTTGGGGTTTTTTTTGTATGTGGGCTGATAAATTCATGCAGAGTATCACTGAAAAGATAGAGCTTTGTATGGGTGAAGTAGTCTCCCTGCAGGATTGAGGCCTTAGATAACAGATAAGAGAAAGAACAGATGCTAGCTATCAGAGTCTTACAGACTAATAGGGAACTGTTAGTGAAAGTTCAGATTCTTCAGTCTCCATAAAAATAGTACAGAGAGACTATAACATTTGTACTGCATAATTATAAGGACTGTGGTGAAAGTAAAGAAGTAAGCATGATCTAGGCATGCTTCATATGTTTATGAGAAGTGTACGAAGCCCAAATTTATAAGTCCGAAAAATCCAAGTAATTTTTAACCCGAATACTGAAGTACTTTTTAAAGCTACCTGTAGTTAACTTTTGGAATTCATTGCTACAGAAGACGGTAGAAACACAGCCTGATTCAAAAAAGGGACTAGAAAATAAATGGGTAATAGATTTATTAATAGCCATTGCATGAAATGGTTGGAGATGTTTTTTCTGGCACCTCTAAACCAATAATAGTGGATGTCAGAAAGGGCAATGATCACTCTAGATCTATCCAGTTCGATGCATCCATTGGTCTGACCCAGTTTGGTACTTTTTATGTTCTTAATGTAATAGAAAAGAGAACTTTAATTACTGTAACTATAGAAGATACCATTATGATAATTCTAGTTTATTTTTCTGTATAACCTCATCCAGTCATCTCAGAATTAAAAGAAGAGTTCTGTTTACGCTATTACAGGGGTTGTCAACCGGGGGTATGTGTACCCTTGGGGGTACTTTGGAAGGCCCCAGGGGGTATGTGCAGTGACATAGAGAAGCCGCTGGCACTTCCAGTTTTGCTTGTCACCTGGCTGCCGCCCCCGTTTACCAGCCGCTGGGGGACTCCCTGCTTCTCAACCAGCCGCCAGGGGTACACCGACCAAAAAAGGTTGAAAACCCCTGCTTTATAATATGACCTTAAGAAATATATCCAGTCTTAATTTAAAAACTTCAGATGGGGAGAATCCAGCATATTTTTCAGTAAATTGTTCCAATTAATTACTTAATGACTGTCTTAATTAAGGCTTTGTTACACATTACACTTTAATGTTCTCAAATGCTGATTGGTGTTAGTGTTAATTTGAGTTTAGAGAATTCAGGGTAAAAACTTTCTTTGACTGTCCCCAGCATACACAACAGTGACATGCTACTGGTGAGCAGGGGCCTGACTAGAAACTACAGGTTTCCTTGTTCTAGGTCAGGGTGGGTTGGAGAGAGAGTTTATAGGGGTGGTTGCATGAGGTTGAAACAGGGGAAAGAATCTAATAATGGATACTGGGTAGGGAAATGGGAAGAGAAGAGGCACTAGTTGGGAATGGCAGCTGAGGCCAGCTGGGGAAATGAAGGAATTGACTGAAAGTACTAAAGGGTAAAATAAAAAGAAGGTGGGGGGAATAATTTTAAAAGAAATAAAGAGTAACTAAATTAAAGAAAGTCCCATGTTTAAAAAAAAAAATATATATACACACACACACACACACACACACACATATATATATATAACAAGGCCCTTACTATCATTATTAAAAACATGGCCTTACCATTACTTTTTGTTGACAGCTATTGGATTTTGTTATTGAGATTACTGCTAGATTAAACAGCCTTTTGTTATTGTCAATATTTTCCCCAATAGTGAAAGGCTCTAGTTGTTGCTAGACCTTTAATGTCACCTTTTCTATGAAAAAACAAAATAGATTGATCTTTTTAAGTGTCTTACCATTAGGCATGATTTCCAGAACTCAAAATAATCTATTTTTTTTATTAAGCCCTTTCCAGTTTTTCCATGTGCTTTGTGAATTATGGACAGCAGAACTGAGAACATTCCAGTTATGTCTTCTAGTAACCACTTCACTAATAGGGTGTGTCTACATGACACACTACATTGCCGTATCAACAAGTTACAGTGACATTGCATTGGCAGGCATGAACCATGATGCCACTGCTACTGCACGGTAGCAACGAACTGTGCAGTTGGAAACGGCCCGTGCAGCACTGGTACTGTGCAGTACCAGCAGTTGCTGCGCAGTCATTTAGGACTTGCTAAGTGTTAAAGCAAGTACTAAGCGACTGCACAGTAATAACTGCGCAGTCAGGCGCATGTGTAGACGTACCCACTGTAACTAATTTTATCCTATAGCCTTCTTCTTGTTATTTCTCTGCTTATATGCTTATATATTTGATCACTTAGGCCCCTGCTACACATTACATATTTTATAGAATTAACTGGTTAATCGTGCAATAAATTTAGACCAGACGCACATTCAGAGTAATTATTACATGATAAAAATGACTAGCCAGTTATAACAAGAGCCAATCAACTATAAAGTGAGTGCTTCAAAATGTATAACAGCTCTGTAGCCAGTTTCTATCCAGCATTATTTTTAACTTGTAGCAGAGCTTTTAGCTACAGCATAATATTCATGCAATTTCCTTTTTAGCTGCTTGTCTGCGATGACTCCTGGACCATTTTCAATGTCTTAGCATTCCATGACATAGTCAATGATATAAGTATCGTATCTTCTTTGTTCCTAGGTACTAGTCTCATCTACAGCCAATTTAGCAAACTATCCAAGTTGCTTGTACAGCTGACCTGTCTTGAGCATTATTGACCACTTAATTTTCTTTCATCTGCAAATTTTATCAAGGGTTACTTTATCTTTCCCTCAATATCATTTCTTTTTGTGAGTTATCACAATTATGGCCACACAGTTACTGTTAGCAGTCAAACATGCAGTTTTATCCTAAAATGATTTCCAGTTTGCCTGACAGGACCCATTTTCCACAAAACCATGTTGATTGGCACTTACTGTGCTATCGTATTTTCATTCTTTACTAATTGTATTCCAGACTAGCCTTCCCACAATTGGTCTAGAACTGATGTCAAGCCAACCAGCCAAAGTTGCCCAGGTCGTAATTTTTACTTTCTTTAAATCTTGGAATAATTTGTTCATTAAGTGGTAGTAGTTATTTTTTCCCCCTTTCTCTATGTATTCCTTTGGAACGCCCCCTCAGTGTTTTAAGGTTAATTAAAATTCAGTATTACCAGTTCAGACACCTTGTTGGCTAATTCTTTTAATACTTTTCAAGGAAAACAATCTAGTACTGAACACTAAAAATATTTCTCTTCAAATGATCATGTTGTAACAGTTTAACATCCTCCCTAGTTAACAGAACAATAGGCACTATCACTGTAAAATATCAATACGTCACCCTGCTCTTTCCAAATCCAGAACAGAAATATTTCTTACATATTTCTCCCTTTTCCATATAGTGATTACCAGATTTGCCATCCTTATTTACTACAGGCATATAAGCCTGTTAAGATTTCATTTGTGTCTTATAGTTGAAGAATTCTTGCTTTCTGATCTTAATTTTATAAAATGAGATTTTCTAAGGATATCTCTAGCTTGCTTTATATACAGCAGTCCCTGGGTACTGATTTATATGTACTGCTATTTGTTCCACTAATTTCTATTTGTTTATATAAATAATGTGTTTGCATGGGTACTTTTAATAATGTTACTTTAATAACACCCTTTTAATCAGGATGTCTTTACCCAAGGAAGACTAAGTCAGGCTGGTTGACCTAACTATCTAGCAGGACATTATGGGTAGGG
>NW_005842330.1:507731-507957 GCF_000455745.1 Alligator sinensis | reverse complement strand
GGAAAGAGGACTTGCACATCTTTTTTCCCCTTAAATGTTTGTTTAATCATTTTCAGTAATTGTTTGGTATAATGTATATCTAAAAGAAAATCCTTGGACCAGGGTCTAAAATCAAGGACTTCATCCTTCCATTTGAGTGTCCATACCAGAAGGCTGTGATCAAGTTTTATTTTTCTCCCTCTGTCTGGCCCAATTAATCTTACATTCTTTTATGAAAAAAATAGAA
>NW_005842330.1:504099-507700 GCF_000455745.1 Alligator sinensis | reverse complement strand
TCAGCAGGAGGGGTTGGGGTACTTCTCATATCCCAGGATGCATACTGTAGAGTCTGGTGATTAGAGCCATCTCCTGGCAAATGAGAGAGAGATGTTTTCAAGTTCTCTGGAGCAGAGGGTGAATGCTCTAACTATATATGTTAGAACAGTTATAGGCACCTTTCCCTGTTACCTTCTTTTCTAGCTATCTTAAAAAAAATAAAAGAATAACCCTGCTCTGTTTTTGAAAGACAGGTTATAACCATCTCTATTCAGGGGAAGGGTTCCTAGCAGCACAACTGGAGGGAGACACCCACGCTCCAGAAAGAAGTGGGATTCAAAATACACTCTCATTCATAACTCCATAGCGACTTGCTCTATGTAGCTCCCTGCTCAGTGTGTGATTTTTTTGTCTCATTCTGAGGCACTTAAATGTTCTCCTGCTTTGCTTGTGGAACCCAGATGCTGAACCTAGGCTGCCTAAAAGTTACATCTGACATTGCTTAGTTTTCTGGTCCCCCTGTTCATTTTTGGATTTGGACCTTTTTCTTGCACCCTTGATCTCACAGTGCCACAGTGCCTACTTCTGTTGACTTTTAGCACACGTTGTAAAATCTATCTAATTTCACGAACCTTATTTTTAATACAATACAAATTTATGTGGTCGTGCATAGGTGTGTGTATACACACACACACACACACACACACACACACACACGCTTTATGAACTAGGGACATCTGTTACAAAAAGTAATAAGGAGGGAAAAATGGAGGGAGGTATAGAAGAAGGAAAGTGAATTGTGCAAGGACTACTATTGTAATTACCAAAATAATCCAATAATCTTTCCAAATTGTTCTGAACTTTCCAAAACAGTTAAATCTGCCAAACAGAACTCTTTCCATAGATGCCAGAGTTGCCATTTTATTATACTAGATTTCAACCTTCGGTGATGTCCTGCTTTTCCAATGGAGTAATATAATCCTGCGTGTCACTAATAAGAGTGCAATCTGGGAAGCATTCCATTTGAATTTCTTAGGACTATACCCTAAAACACATTTGCCAAAATAATGGTGTGTTCAAAACCATGTTAACTCTAGTTATAATTTCTTTCAAAAAAGACAACAGGACATGACTAAAACATGCAACTAAGCATTGCCATCAGTGCATCAGATCTCTAACATGCATCTACTGGCAGTGTTTTCAATTTGTTAAGTTTAGGTGGAGCCTAGTACTGACAAAAATGACTTTGGTTGTGGAAAATGAAATCCAAGATGAATTGTTGACGTTTGAATATTTTCTATGGATTTGCTGACTTCTGCTGGGATTCTGCCACTTAAATGCATAGGTCTTCATCCCATTTCAGTTGTAAATAGTGTAGAACAGTTCGGTTATGTGACACTATATATTCATAGAGTGATAGCACAGAATGTGGAAGAGAATCAGATTTCAAGCCAAAAAGATAATATATCTGGAGTGTTTTCTATACCTAAACCTTCCAGTCCAGTGATTTAATGATAGGTGAGCAGGAAATGATCTCTCAGGCTGTGACAGAAGTATTAGTTCATCATCGACATGTAAACGCATTGTGTGTTTACTTTCTCCTACCTTACTGCCTTTTATGTCATCCTTATTCCTTATAGCCATAGCCAGTGGATCCAAACAGAATTAGACAGAAGGTGGGGATAATAGGTAACCCTGTTGAGTCCCACTTTGCATGGGAAATGGATTAAGTAACATATTATTGGTCACAACTCATGAAGTGTGGCTTGTATATAGCAAATGTGTTCATCTTACAAATTCTTTACCAAAGCCTAACAAGGTTCTTTGGCTAATCTGATATCTTTTATTCAAGATATTAGATGTCTTTTATTAGATCCTTTATTGGTCTAATAAAAGAAACTGGATTTACCCAAAGACCCTTGTCTCCCTATACCCCTTATATACAGCTGTAACTTATACACCTTTACCAAAGCCTACCTTATGTTATATACAAAAAAATACCTCCAAGAAGCCCAATCAAAGGCCTTCTCTGTACAAAGTGCTAGCAGACATCAGAATTTTGTACTGCTACTAGGCTATCAATAGCCTGATGTACATTGACTGATCTCTGGCTTTTGTTTATTATTTTTTTTTATTTTTTGATAAATCCTACTTGATTTTTGTAAATTAACTTCAGGAGAACCCACAGCAATCTGTGAGAGAAAATTTTGGCTAGGATTTTGGTATCTATATTCATTAAGAAATTGGTCTATAGCTAGAACAGTTAAAAGAACCCTAGCCTGGGTTAGGACTTACAGAAGTAATAGCATCACGTAAGGTGGTAGGTATTGTACCTTGGTTTTCACTATCATTGTATGCATTCAATGATTGAGGTAAAAAAAAATATTTATATTATTTATGAAACTCCACAAGAAATCCATCACTGCTTGGAGATTTATTCATGTCCTTTAAGGCCAAAGTTATTTCATCTTATGATAAAGAAGTATCTAATAATTCCTTCTTCAATTCTGAACATTGTTTTATGGGTATACAGTTCAGGAACATACCTATTTTCTCACTAGTATCATTCAGATTTTCTTTGTACAAATTAGAATGGAAATGTCTCAACTGCTGATTAATTTGTCTCCGTGTCATATGCATATCCCAGAGAGTCTCTTTTGGCTGATATTTTATTATGGTTGGATTTACTCTTTAGTCTATATGCCCTCCTGCACATTCCCCAGTTCCCAGTAATCTTGGCATAATCTATATAAAGCATACTCCACCTCCTGGGACAGTAGTAATTTATTCATTTCATATCTCATATTAGTAAGAATGTGTAGTTTGTCAGGCAAAGGATTTGTGACATCATCCACAGATTTAACTTTTCCATTAAAGTATCTATTTCTGCATCCTCTTTTTTTTTTGCTTTTTTGCAGACGTGTAACAGACTGGTCTGTTTCCTCAGTACCAAAGTTGTGGGCAGACTGCTGTTAAGGGAGTGGCTCACTGGGAGCTTAAAACTCCTGAGAGAAGAACAGCAGGGCAGCAAACTGAGGGGACATTGGTGAACCAAAGGCAAATAGTGGCTTGAACTGCTGGCTGTACAGAAGGAGAAAACTGCTGTGCTATGGCCAGAGTCACAAGGGGCAGCTGCACACGTGCCTAATGCCTGTCCTGATGTGTTCTGATTAGAATACATCGGAGCAGACTCGATTTCTGCTCGAGCGTGCTAATTAGCATGCTCCAGCAGCCTCAGCATAGTGTGTGTTTAGTGTCCCTGCACTTCAAAATGGCAGCAGGGGCACTTTAACTGAAGCTTGTTGCACAAAATTTAGTTAAAGCACCCTCACTGCCATTTTGAACTGCAGAAACGCTGAATACATGAGGGACTGCAAGGCCACAGAGTCCCTTCCTAGTGTCTGGGACAAGACAGCAGTGTTTTGTTTGCTTAAAGACTGCTGTATTTGTGTGGACTGGCTGAAGAGCTGCAGGGGACAAAAGCCTGCTTAGAGAAGCCCAAAGGTGAGGCAACCTGATTACACAAAGTATATGATATTTTACATCCTTGTAAGAATATTGTAGTAGTCTCCCATAATATTGAAGCAGTAGTTTTATTAAACTCTATAAAATTTCTCAACT
>NW_005842330.1:493456-504068 GCF_000455745.1 Alligator sinensis | reverse complement strand
AAAGAGTGTTTCACATTCATTGTCATTTAACATGAGGGTGTTAAGTTGCCAATAACTATTTCATAGAATCATAGAATAGTAGGACTGGAATGGACCTGTAAAATCATCAAGTTTGGTCCCCTGCCATGAGCAGGAGGTAGTTGGGCTCAAACAAGCTCAACGAGGTGCTTGCCCAGCCTCCTCTTGATCACCTCCAGGCATGGCAACTGTACCACTTCTGCCGGGAGTGTGTTCCCGATTCTAGATACCCTTACAGAAAATAAGTTTTTCCTTATGTCCAGCCTAAATTTTTCCTCAACTAGCTTGTGCCCATTGGACCTTATCCTCCCAAGGGGTGCCTTTCTGAAGAGATGCTCCTCTAGATCTTGGTGTTCGCCCCTGACATACTTGCAGGTGGCTATCAAGTCACCTCTCAGTCTTCTCTTACTCAGACCGAACAAACCCAGTTCTGGGAGTCTCTCCTCATAGGGCCTATTCTCCAGGCTCCTGATCATATAGGTGGCCCTTCTCTACATCCTTTCAAGCTTATCCACATCCTTCTTGAAGTGCGGTGCCCCGCTGTGGCCTCACCAATGCTGAATAGAGGGGGAGGAGCACCTCTCTAGATCTGTTGGCAATGCATCAGCTGATGCACACCAGAGTTCTGTTTGCCCTGCTGGCAACTTCATTGCACTGGTGGCTCATATCTATCCTCTGGTCAATTGTCACCCTCAGGTCCCTTTCAGATCCACTGTCAGCCAGTAGATCACCACTCATCGTATAGTTATGCTGAGGGTTCTTCCTACGCAGATGAAGGACCCGGCACTTGTCCCTATTGAACCTCATCTAATTGTATTGAGCCCATAGGACCAGCCTGTCAAGGTCATTCTGGATCCTTACCCTGTCTTCAGATGTGTTTGCATTTCCCCACAGCTTGATGTTGTCCACAAACCTAATCATTGTGCTTTCCACTCCCCCATCCAAGTCATTGATAAAGATGTTAAAGAGTACAGGCCCAAGCACTGATCCCTGGGGGATACCACTTGGCCCTCCAGGATGAGGCCATCCCATTAGTTACAACTCTCTGGGATCAGCCTCTGAGCCAGTTGCCAACCCACCTCATGGTAGACCAGGGTAGTCCTGTACCCTTCAACTTAACTGAAAGAGTCTCATGGGACACACTATCAAAGGCCTTGCTGAAGTCTAGGTAGATGAAGTCAACCACATGTTCCATATCTAGCTGGTTAGTTACCTGGTAAAAGAAGGACACCAGGTTTGTTAGGCATGACTTCCCCTCGACAAAGCCATGCTGGTTGTTTGTTAATACCCCACCAGTTACAAACTTGCAGTTGATGGCCTCCTTAACAATTTTTTTGAAGATATTTCCCAGGACCGAAT
This sequence comes from Alligator sinensis, assembly GCF_000455745.1. Taxonomy (NCBI): domain Eukaryota; kingdom Metazoa; phylum Chordata; order Crocodylia; family Alligatoridae; genus Alligator; species Alligator sinensis. The sequence goes on along the minus strand of NW_005842330.1, from coordinate 502,691 downwards.
TCAGACTGTTTGGTCTGTAGTTGGCAGGGTCATCTCTCTTCCTTTTCTTAAAGAAGAGTACCATGTTAGCCCTCTTCCAGTCATTTGGGGTGATTCCTAAGTTCCATGCCTCTTTGAACAGCCTTGCCAGAGGCACCAGTTCTTTCAGGACTCTTGAATGCAGGTCATCTGGCCCAGCAGACTTGAAAATGTCCAAATGTTCTTAGAGTGTTTTCACCTGTTCAGGAGTGATTTTATGTAGACTGCTGTCTTCCTTATATTCTCTGGGCCTCTGGACAGGTGACAAGTTTCCATCTGATTTCAAGAATACTAATGCAAACTAAGTATTTAGGAGCTCTGCCTTTTTGCGGGGGATCAACTGTGGGCGGCCCCTCCATATTCAGTAGGATTCTGAAAGTGGAGCTTGATTTTTTTCTTGCTCCCTATGTACCTATAGAAGGACTTTTTGTTGTATTTTAATTCGGTTGCCAGTTTGATCTCTATGCATGCCGTGGCTTTCCTTGTCTTGTACCTGCAGACCCTGGCCATAAATGTGTATTCCTCTCTGGGTGCTGTACCACTTTTCCATTTTATGTATGCTCCTTTTTTCTTTTTGAGAAGTTCTGTACTGTCCTTGCTGAGTCAAGTGGGTCTCTTGGCCCCTCTCCCTCTTTTTGACCATGTGGGGATGACCTCTTTTTGAGCAGTGAGAATTGCCTCTTTACGGAAGGACCACCATTCCTGAAATCCCAAATTGTCTGGTTGCTTGTTGCGAAAGGCCTTTTTAACTAGACTCCTGAGTTTACCAAAGTCTGCCCTTCTGAAGTCTAGAAATTCTGTTCTGTGGTAGGATTCCTAGCCTTTCAGTGGATGGTGGATCTGCTCAGATCATGATCACTGTTGCCCAGAGTACCTCCAATCTTAAGGTCACCTACCATGTCTTCCCCTTTGGTCAGCACCAAGTCCAGAGTGGCTTTACCCCTAGTCAGTTGCTTCACAGCCTGTGTCAAGAACAGGTAGTCTATAGCTTCCAAGAAGTTGGTTGATCTACTAGAGCTGGCTAAATGATCTTCTCAACACATGTCAGGGTAGTTGAAGTCAGCCATGACCATCAAGTCTTTAGTGTTGGCTGCCTCGGTCAGTTCCCTGGAGAATGCTTGGTCACTTCCCTCTTCTTGGTAGGGAGACCTGTAGTGGACATCCACCATGAGGTCCCCTTCTCCTAAGCCCCCTTGTATCTTGACCCAGAGGGTCTCAAGGGGCCTCTCCATATAATCAAACATAACCTGCAGAGATGGGTATCACTCTTTCACATATTTACAGCTGGTCTATGTGCAAGGAAGAGCTGAAGCTCCACCTCAGAATGGGCATGGTCTAAAACAGCTATAGAGCCAAAATATATTTTCTTCTTCTTCATAAGATATATGTATATTGTTGGCAATTTTTTAGTTTATTTAAATCAAATGTATAATTTTTCCCCCTATATAGTGCCCTAGTTTGTAATATTGATAGTCTCCGGTTCACAATAACATGCTCTCCTAAGCACACTCTTGAAACTTTTATGAGGCAGGAGGAGGAAAAGAAAGAAAAAAGAAAAGCAAAATAAATATCAAGTACAAGAAATACTAACAGTAAATATACTATATGACATAGCATGTCTGCAAGGAAGGTTGGTCAGATGTAACCCAAACCTTTCTACGGTTCTGTCAATAAAGACCAAGCCATTAACAAAAACCATATGAATGCCCTTCATTGATAAGCAGTGTTTAGCTTTCTCTCCTTTTTTTAAAATAACAAATTATTCCATAAAATTGTCCTTTCCAGATAGTATCAAAGAATAAAGGTTTCTGCTTCCTTAAGGTCAGATAAACTGATGAATCAATTTCAAGACAGCAGGATACTTCGTGAAGCATCTTAGCTGGTGCATCTGGGCTGTACTTTTGCTAGTTTGAACAGAGCCAAGTCTTCAGCCACCTCAACAGGAAGATCAGGAAACAGCATTATATGAATGCAAAGGCTTATCCTGTGTCTGCTTTCCTAATTTGCTGGCAGCTTTGAGCACTCTCTCTTTGGTGGAAAAATATCACAGTGAAACATGGTGATGATAGCCAAGCTGGGTTTTTTTCTCTCAGGCCAGGCTTCCTTTAGTGAGCTCTGTGGCCTATATTCTCCCTTCAAATCAGCATCTGAGGGGAGTATTAACACACTGACAAGTAGGGTTTTTTTTGTTCACATACCCAGTGGGATTACTTTTCCTGAACACCTCAGACACTCCAACAGTACAGATATTAAATCTCCTGGATCTGCCTTGCAAATCCAGCACTTTTATCTCTCTGAGCTAGCAGCTCCATGCTGTGAGAGCCTGTCTGCCCAACCATTTCCACAGCCCAGTTCTTACAGGCAGCAACTCAGTCCTCCATTCCCTGAAACCACTTCACCAGGATGTCCAAGATTCAGCAAAGCCTGAACATTCAGAACACATTCCTGAGTCTTGTTCACTGTAATTTTAAAGCTTGATACTTCTCTAGCCAGGCCCTGCATCAGGGAGGCCAAGACCTCTGTCTTACCTGCTGATCTTTGTGGTTTTTGGATAGACCCAAACAACAAACAGGAGTGCGAGTTTTTCCCAGCCATAGAGAGGGATCTGTAATAGTCCCAAGTAAAATTTTTATAAGAGTTTGAAAAAAAGTAGCAGAAAATATTGCAACATTGTGGAAGCCTGTTAGATTTACATCTGCTTCACTCCACAGCACCCCCTGGCTCCCTCCCAAGCCTTTTCCCATCTAAGATGGTATAGGGATTGAATGAGGGAGCTGACACAAAAAATATGGTAATATAAAATGTAAGTGTGCATATGTGTAAATCTCATCTGGTGAGAAAAGTTGTTTTGTGCTCCTGTCAAATCAGTATTTTCCACCACTTATTTTTAGAGACATAGAATAGACTTAGCAGCGATGAAAATATTAGGAGAATATTTTCATTCTCAATCAAACACTATTAGATTAGAGAGCTAACTCCAAATTGAATGATTTGCTTTAAATGAGGAATTGTGGATTGTAACTTTCAGCATTGTTGTAAGAAAAAAAATACATATATATGTTTATATTAGAAAAGTTGTGAGCTAATTATTTCCGTCTTACTCTAGAACAGTCTCTTTGAAATTGATGTTTCCTCACTCTGAATCAGAAACTGTATTTTCACTGAGGAATGCAATATCATAATATATATGTTGTATTTAGGTGACCTTTTCATTTGGGAGTTTCAAAACATTTTACAAATGTTCATTGAATTGGGCTGGAACTCCTGAGTGGCTGACCCAGTGAGCAGGCTCCAAATTTTAAAACCTGCTCCCCTCCTTAGTTTACCAGAACCCCGATGTGTAATACTTCCAGGCATACTTGTCTGTGTTTATTAAGGCTGTTGAGAAGACTGTGGATAAAGTGGATATTTTTATTAGTATTTGTCAATGTTGCTGTTCTGCTTTTATGGGCTATGCGCCAGACTGCTATGGACCAGATTCTGTTCCACCTACTAGGTGCATAAGTGGACTTAGGAATGCAGATGTGATTCTATAGCAACCTACTACAGTTCCTAAGCAACCTTTGATAAATCTACTTTTGTAACAATCACTATCTTCTCCTCAAGACTGAGTCACAAGAAAGCAGTGAATGAGGAGGAGGACCTACCCTACTCTTGTGTTAACATTTTTTCAGATAACTCTAGCAGAGTGGAACAAAATCACACTTAAGTAAATAAGTCCATTTAAGTGCCTAATAGGTAGGACAGAATCTGGCCCTGGATGAATACCAGTAGTTGAATTCTAATGAATTGAAAGAAGAAATAATAAAAAAAAAGGTTACAATTCACAATATTTTTGTAAAGCACCATAAATAAGTAAATAATTATCCCTAGTTTATCAGCTGGTAAACTAAGGTATCATGTGGGAGGTGGTTTCTCCCAAGTCATACACTGAGTCAGCACAAAGCCTATTTTAGTTTCTTACTGAAAGCACCAGATAATGCTACTTTTCATATCTTTCATTCTTTGATTTCAGTTATATGTTTGAAATTAAATCTCTTCCTTAATGTTTATTTTTATTTATTTATTTTTATTGAATGCATAAATATATATCTTGTTGCTAACTGCTTTTCTTACATATTTCTGTACTTCAGGTAATTGTCAAGTCTGGACCAGGTACCTTTCTCAGCCTCGCTGTACATGATAATTACATCTTCTGGACAGACTGGGTGAGAAGAGCTATTCTGCGCTCCAATAAATATACAGGTGGAGATACAAAGGTCCTTCGATCTGATATACCACATCAGCCAATGGGCATCATTGCTGTTGCAAATGACACTAACAGTTGTAAGTTGCTTTCCACTGCCCAAATATAATGGATCTTCAATTATATATCATTACTTTTAGAAATTCAGACATGTTTTCACTAAATTATTTTAAGGCATTTTATTATGTGAAACTGTAACTACAAGATGGGGATATTCCCCTTTCCACACTTGATTAAATGCTATTTATGTTTACAGGAATGAAAAGTAGTTAAGGCTTCTTTGCAAATAGAGCTATGTTATGTTTTTAATCTTACCTTTTTTTTCTTAGTTGTTCTTTTACATGTGTACTAGCTGGAGTGCCACTGTTTTATTATTTAATACGTCAACTTCTTTAGCATCATGATAATCCTGTCTAATTAATATAGAATTAGCATTTATCTTAAAAAATCATGGAATTATATCAAAGTAGAGCTGGAAGGGACGTCCAGTAATCATCTAATGTGTGTATCATAACATAGTTACCAGGAAACTGAGAGGTAGTGAAGTCTGATCTTTTAAATGATAGCAAGCATTACAACAAAGAAAATAAAAGATGGACTATTTTAACTTGATAACAAAAAGAGTTAATTTTTTTCAGGTGAACTATCTCCCTGTGGACAAATGAATGGAGGCTGTCATGACTTGTGCCTTCTGACTCCTGATGGTCGAGTGAACTGTTCATGTAGGGGGGATCGAATATTGATAGATGACAACAGATGTGTGAGTAAGTAATATTAGCTGTCATTGTGAACTCTGTGATGTGCTCTAGTCAAATGCCAAAAGCAAAACAGACCTATCCGAAGCTATTACTTGGATGTGAGACTTCTTAAAGACAGGGATGGCCAACCTCTGGTAGTCATGTCATGGTGGATAGGGCAGGGAGCAGAAAGCAGAGCAACAAATTGGGCGGGCTGGGGGATTGGAGTGGCACTTGGAGAGTGCACGTCACTGGGAGAGGGCATGTTTACTTTTTTGGCAGGTGTGCCACAAGGTAGGCCTCATCTGTTTAAAGTCCTTCTTGTTTTTTAAAAAGTGACCGAAGTAATCCAGTAGATGTCACTTCATTTTTTTTTTCCTCAATCTGTTTTTATCAAAATTCCTCTGAAATTTTGTAAATGTAAGTACACCTTAGTGCCATAGCCATATTTCAATTTTGGTAATTATATTGTTTACATTTCCTGTGGCTTTTTAATATTGAGTAGTTGAGTACAGTAATTTTCACTTTCTGTTGTAAAACATGTAATATTGTTGTAATATATTGTCATGCATATCGCAACCCAGAGATGGTATTTAAACAGTTACTGCCCATATCATTTCAAGTTTGGCAAGTGCTTGAGGATGCTTTGACATTAAAGTATTCGAAACAAGTTATTTCAAAGTGACTCAAAGGGATCTTTCTAGTGTTCCATCAGGCCTGCACACAATCCTACTGGACACACAATTCTTCAAGGAAAAGGAGAGAACTAACTCTCTTGTTAAATGATTATAGAATAACCAGAGATGTATTATGGCTGTTATGAATCACATTGGGGCTTGTACTAAATTGGTGTGCAAGTGAATATAAGTAGGTACTATGTAGCATATGCACTCTTTGCACTAATTCGGCTTTGCTGTCTGAATTTGAGGGAGAGTAGTGCTGTCTTTAGCCTGTATGCCATTTTGGGGATCCTGTTTTCCCTTCACATTACTGTTGTGGTTGCCCTTGGGAATAGGAAAAGAGGCTTGCGTCCCTCTACTGAGACATTCAGAATATAGAACTCTGCTATGCCTGTTAATCCATATCAGTAAGCAAAGCTGGCTTGATTTGTGGGGGAGCATATGCTGTTCCTTATGACTGAAGAATCCCATGCACCACTAGAGGCTTGGGACCAATTTGCCAAGCAGCAGCTCTGCAGAAATGGACCTGGGGGTTACAGTGCACAACAAGGTAAATATGAGCCAGCAGCGTTCTTGGCAAAAAGGGAACACTAACAGCATAGTGGGATACATCACTAGAAGCATTGCCAACAAATTGTGGGAGGTAATTATTCCCACATCTGGAGAACTGCATCCAGTTTGGGGCCCCCTCACTACAGAAAAGGATGTGGGCAATTGGAGAGAGTCTCATGGAGGGCAACAAAAATGGTTAGAGACCTGGGGCAGCTGACTTCTGAGTAGAGGCTTAAGGAATTGCGCTTATTTAGTCTGCAGAAGAGAAGATTGAGAAGGGATTTGATAGCAGCCTTAACTACCCGAAGGAGGGTTCCAAAGAGGATGGAGCTAGACTGTTCTCACTGGTGGTAGATGAGAGAACAAGGAGCAGTGGTCTCAAGTTGCAGCAAGATTTAGTTTGGATATTAGGAAAAACTTTCTTACTAAGAGGGTGGTGAAGAACCGGAATGGATTTCTTAGATAGGTGGCAGAATCTCCATCCTTGGAGGTTTTTAAGGCATGGCTCAACAAAGCCCCGGCTAGAATGATCTAATTGGAGAAGGTCCTGCTTTGAGCAGGGAGTTGGACTAGATGACCTCCTAAGTCTGCCTTCCAACCCTAGTTTTCTATGATTCTATGAGTCTTTGAATTAAGGCCTATTCATAGATTCATAGACATTAGGGCTGGAGGGACCTCGGAAGATCATCGAGTCCAGCCCCTTGCCCAAAGGGCAGGAAGTCAGCAGGGGTCATAGGATCCCAGCAAGATAGACATCCAAATGTCTCTTGAAGGCATTCAAAGTAGGTGCTTGAACCACCTCTGGCAGCAGTCTATTCCAAACTTTGGAGGCTCGGACAGTAAAGAAGTTCTTCCTTATGTCTAGCCTGAAACGGTCAAGGACGGAGGAGTTTGTGACTGTTCAATCTTGTCATCCCTTAGGGCACTGTGGTGAACAGACATTCCCCCCAGATCCTGATGAGCACCCCTGATGAACTTATAGGTAGCTACCAGATCACCCTTGAGCCTGTGCTTTTCCAGGCTGAAGATTACCATAGCTCTCAGCCTTTCATCTTAAGGCCTGTTTTTCTGACCTCTGATCATGCGCGTGGCTCTCCTCTGGACTCTCTCAAGCTTCTCCACTGTTATAGTATGGCTTCTCTCAACTCTCTGATCATCTCTCTTCAGGTCTTATGCCTTAAGGCTTTATTTAACTGGTGAGGAATTTAGTGGTTCTTAGAGCAGTCAATGTCACAGTCCACCAGGCCAACTGGCCTAGTGATAACAGCCAGACACGGGACTGGGGTTTGCAGAAGTAAGGGTCAGAAGCCAGAAGTCAGGAGCCAAAATGTCAGGCCAGGATCAGGAGCTGGAAATCAGAAACCTAGTTAAAAAGTCCAAAGGAAAATCAAATGCACAGGGCAAAGTCCAAGAGTAAGCCCAACCAGGGTCAGGAGTCAGGAAACAAATCTGCAGGGAGAATCCAAGACCAAAATTCAGTACTACGATAAAGGTTAGGGTCAGGAACCAGGGAAGCCACACATGTTACTGAAGCAGGAGCTGCTCAAGGACTACACAGTGTGCCGTGTAGCAGGGCTTAGGTGCTGGAGGAGTTCTTTAAATGCAATCAGAGGGAAGGGGCTGGGGGTCAGCTGATTTTAATTAGTAGTGACTAGGGCAATACACTTAACCAGGGCTGCAGGACAGGACCCTGCCTGAACCTTACAGAGACCTAAGCTGAAGCACAGAAGCCTTACAGTTTTGAACTGTAGCACCTATGTGCTAACTGTAGCTTCTCAGCAGATCTGACCCAGCCAACACTCGCAAGTCTTTGCCTGGAGCAGTAAACAGTAATTTAATACCTGAAAACTTCTTAAAAACAGTATTAGCAAAAGAGACGAATAAAATGCTGCATACACCTCTTACCTAAATCTTACAGAAAACTCCTTAAGATAAACATGGTTCAGTTTTTCTGTATGGTCCAGGATGGCATGCTTAGAGTGCAGAATATGGTTTACTGATAAAGTTGTGCAGGTGGAAACCCTTACTGTAGATACACTCATCCCAGCCAAACTGTCCTTTTGTTGGTGTAATGTACTTTAATCATGAGGCTGACATTTCTATACCAGTACAAAGTACAGCCACGTCCATTTGAAGAGCATTTTGTTGACAGAATTAACTGGTATTTCTGTAGCAATTAAGAGTCAATGTCCATTTGAATTCCAGTCTTACAGCTTTGCAGCATTGGTTGGAACCTGGAATTCTTTCTTCCACTGTTAGTAGTTCAGGTATTGTCTCTTAAACTTCTGCCTTGTTTCCTAGGTGGTATTTTAATGGATCCAGTGAGTCACTTTTCTGTTTGTTTTCTCAGTAGCCTGCTTTTAAGCAAAATCAGATGCTCATAGCAAGCATTCCAATAACCCGCCAACTCAAAAACTGAGGCACTTACAGTATTCATAAATGTTTAGGATTGGACCATGTCCTTCACAGCTTCCACAATTCTCATCCTGCCCTCGCCTCTGCCAGGATGTGGTTACAGCTATATTCTTTGTCTTTAAATCCTGTTATTAAAAGTCATTATAATAGTATAAAAAAGGCCTTTGTGATTGTTCTTATGTGTAAAGTAGGGTGGGAATTAGAACTTTTGCCTCGATGACAGTGAAGGGATAACTGATCAAAAAAAATTATCAAGGTGTAGTTTACAATGAACATGCCTTAGACTTGCAGGCCTCTCTGCAGAACTACTTCTTGCTAGTTAGCTATAACTGAGATACAATGAGTTGTATGGATGATTTGTAGTGATAAAGATTTTAATTAAAGCTGTAACACTGTTGCAGAGCAGATTTTTAGTCTAATTGTAAAATCGCTTCCAGTGGTCGATTGAAATTGTATGGGCAGGCATCTGATTTACAGCAATTCCAAAAATGTTAATTAAGACATTACCTCAGAAAAAAAACATGATGTTTTGCATAAATCCAAAACTACCGTACTCCTCCATAGCCTGAATGTCCTGGTGTCTTTTT
>NW_005842330.1:489892-493425 GCF_000455745.1 Alligator sinensis | reverse complement strand
CAGGAATGAGAGACTAGAGCTTCTTTGCAGCCCCACCTTCAGGTTTTAGGGATTGTTGAGGAAAATATCATTCTTGATCCAGGACATTTCAGTAGGCAATGAACAGAAGAGCAGTTCTCTTTTATTCACCTGAATAAGCGTTGTAGTTATGTGATGAACATTGAGCATAACTGGGTGCCAACTTAGTACAGGTGCAACAATTGCTTCCCATTCCTGTGGAATCTGTGCCCCTGCAGGAGTACCAGGTCCATGGTATTGCTCTTGCAGTAGCAGCTGAATGCATGGCGTGTCCTCCCATGTCCTTCCTTTTCCCACTTTTGGAACCCCTGCCCCTTTGGAACTCACCTCCACCCCCTCTTTCTCCCCCTGGGGGACTTCAGTGCCAGAGTTGGTGCTGACAGTGAATCCTGGCCAATTTGCCTGGGCACACATAACAGGGAAAACATAAATGATAAATGATAATTAAAGGCTGCTGGAGTCCTCCTCCTATCAAACTTGTGCATCAGCAACTCATTCTTTCAAATGAAGCTTGTGAGGTATCCTGGAGGCACCCAAGATCTAGCCACTGGCACCAGTTGGACCTCATCATCATTAGACAGTCCTGAAGTCCAATCAGTAATGTCCCCCGTACTCATAGCTACTATAGTGTTGATTGTGATGCTGATAATTCATTTGTGGTCACCAAGATCAATCTGAAACCAAATACAATCACCTGCTCTAAGTACCAGGGTTTGTCACACATTAACATCACTAAGGCATCTGATCATCAGAAAACTCTGCAGTTTATGGAGGCTCTGGAGAAGGCTGTCTCAGAGCTGTTTTTATGGGAGAGTCCAGAAGAGAAGTGGGGAAGCCTCAAAAAAAGTTCCATGTTACTGCTAACTATCTGCAGCAAACAGGTCAGAAGAAGCTGTGATTGGTTTGAAGCACACTCACAGGATTTGATTTTATTTATAAAGGTCAGACAACCTGCTGTTATATCACAAGAAGAATGTCTCAGATGGATCTTTGAAGGAACTGAGGAAAGTAAGGAGCGTTGTTCAACAAATCTCAAGATGTTCTACCAATGATTATTGGTTTTGACTGTGCAAGGAAATTCAATCCACATTTGACTTTGGAAACATCAGAAGCTTGTATGACAAAAGCAAAATGGTCGGTCCAACTGCAAAGAAGTCAGTTCCATTAAAGGCAGCATCACAAGAAGATAACAGACCAAAAGCAACACAAGGAAAGATGAGTAGAACACTGTTTTGAACTCTGTTCAAGATAAGGTGATATCACTGACACAGCCGTTAACTTTATTGAGTTTATGTGAGCTGTTCTTGAAGACCTTGATGATATTCCAGTGGTTGAGGACCTAAGTAAGACCCCAGAAAAAGATGGCATTCCCACAGAAGTGATCAAGTGTGGGAAACCTGTGCTTCTTCCCCATCTATACAGGGTTCTTACTCACTGCTGGACAGTAGAGACAGTTCCACTAGATGTGTGAGGCATCAGTATAATCCCTTTGTACAAGAATAAAGACAACTACAGCAACTGTAACAACTATCAACTGGATCCGCACAGATGTGCTCCTTGATAATTTTCTCAAAGGTCTTCCCAGGAAATTATCAAGGAGCACATCTGCAGGGGACCAGCATGAAAAGTAATGCTCAGGGGCAACCAAAACGGGTTCATTGTGGGCAGATCCTGCCCGACTAAACTTGTTTCCTTTTATGACAAGGTCACAAAATCCTTGGATGCAGTCTCTGAGTTGGATATCATCTACCTGGACTTCAAGAAGGCCTTTGACACTGTTTCTCACCCCATGCTCATAAAAAAAAAAACTAGGTGACTGTGGCATTGATGCCTACACAGTCAGATGGGTGGCAAATTGGCTCAATGGTTTCACCCAGAGAGTGGTGGTGGATGGGTTGTTTTTGACCTGGAGGGTTGTGGGCAGTGGAGTTCCCCAGGGATCAGTCCTCAGACCTGTGCTATTCAACATCTTTATAAGTGACTTGGAGGTGGGTGTAGAAAGCATACTGTCCAAATTCACTGATGACACAAAGATATGGGGAGCAGTGGCACACTGGAGGGGAGGGACAGAATCCAACTAGATTTAGGCAGGTTACAGAGGTGGACGGATGATAATAGAAAGGAATTCAACGCAGAGAAGTGCAAGGTGCTGCATCTAGGGAGAAGGAACCTGCAATACACCTATAGGCTGGGGAACACCCTTCTCAACAACACAGTGGCTGAAAGAGATCTTGGATTCATTGCTGACTCCAGGATGGACATGAGCCGCCAATGCAAAGAAGCAGTCAGTAAGGCTAACCACACATTATTGTGCATCTACAGATGCATCACAAGCAGGTCCAGGGATGGGATCTTTCCCCTTTATGCGGTGCTGGTCAGGCCACAATTGGAGTACTATGTCCAGTTCTTGGCACCGCACTTCAAGAGGGATGTGGCTAACTTTGGAAGGGTTCTGACTCCAGGATGGACATGAGCCGCCAATGCAAAGAAGCAGTCAGTAAGGCTAACCACACATTATTGTGCATCTACAGATGCATCACAAGCAGGTCCAGGGATGGGATCTTTCCCCTTTATGCGGTGCTGGTCAGGCCACAATTGGAGTACTATGTCCAGTTCTTGGCACCGCACTTCAAGAGGGATGTGGCTAACTTTGGAAGGGTTCAGAGGAGGGCCACTCACATGGTCGGGGGGCAGCAGGCCAGGCCCTACAATGATAGACTAAAAGGCCTGAATCTATTCAGCCTCCACAAGAGGAGACTGAGAGGGGATCTGGTGGCCATCTATAAACTCACCAGGGGGGGACCAGGAGAAAATAGGTGAGGCTCTGTTCCTCCAGGGACCACCTGGGATAAAATGAATAACGGCCACAAATTGATTACAAGTAGGTTCAGGCTTGATATCAGGAGGCATTGCTTTACAGTTAGGGCTGCCAGGCTCTGGAATGGACTCCCAAGGGAGTTGGTGCTCTCCCCTACCTTGGGGGGTCTTCAAGAGGCACTATTATCAGGAGGCGCTACTTCAGATTTCAGGAGGCATTACTTCACAGTCAGGGTGGCTAGGATCTGGAACCAACTTCCAAGGGAAGTGGTACTCACTCCTACCTTGGGGGTCTTCAAAAGGAGACTAGATAGACACCTTGCTGGGGTCATTTGACCCCAGCTATGCCCATGGCAGGGCATCAGACTTGATGCAGGTCCCTTCCAACCCTACCAACTATGAAACTAAGAGGAGGATGGATAGATATCTGGCTGGGGTATTATGATCCCAGCACTCGTTCCTGCCCAGTGGACTTGATGATCTGTTTGGGTCCTTTCCGACCCTAGGAACTTTTAAACCTTGAAATTATCATGGTATTTTACTGCTCAGCATTGTTGGAAAGATCATCTCTCAGACAGTATTCAGAAGACTTCAGATTCTTGCTCACCTTGTTTACCCTAAGTCATATTCATAGATGTTAGGGTCAGAAGGGACCTCAATAGATCATCGAGTCTGACCCCCTGCATAGGCAGGAAAGA
>NW_005842330.1:443157-489715 GCF_000455745.1 Alligator sinensis | reverse complement strand
TCCAACTGCGGTCTGACCAGCGCCCGATAGAGGGGAAGTATCACCTCCTTGGTTCTGTTCGTCATGCATCTTCGAATGCAGGATAAACTGCCATTAGCTTTTCTGATGACTTCGTCGCACTGATGACTCATGTTCATTTTGGAGTCCACTAGGACTCCAAGATCCCTTTCCGCTTCCGTGCCAGGTCATTTCCTAGGCAGTAGGTGTGCTGGACATTTTTCCTCCCTAGGTGCAGCACTTTGCATTTCTCCTTGTTGAATTGCATTCTGTTGTTTTCCGCCCATATGTCCAACCTGTCCAAGTCTGCTTGTAGTTGTTCCCTGCCCTACAGTGTGTCCACTTCTCCCCACAGTTTTGTGTCATCTGTAAACTTGGACAGAGTACACTTCACTCCCTCATCCAAGTCGCTGATGGAGACATTGAAGAGTATCGGTCCAAGGACCGAGCCCTGCGGGACCCCACTGCCCACACCCTTCCAGGTCGATACCGACCCATCCACTACGACTCTCTGGGTATGAGCCTTTAGCCAATTCGCCACCCACCAGACTGTGTAGTCATCCAAGTCACAGCCTCTTAACTTGTTCACCAGTATGGAGTGGGATACCGTATCGAAGGCCTTCCTGAAGTCTAAGTAAATGACGTCAACCCCTACTCCTGCGTCCAGGTGTTTTGTAACCTGGTCATAGAAAGAGACTAGATTAGTCAGGCATGATCTACCTGCTACGAACCCGTGCTAGTTTCCCCTCAGCATAATTTGTCCTGCCGGGCTCTCGCAAATGTGAGCCTTGATAATTTTTTCAAAGACTGCCAAGGATGGAGGTGAGACTGACTGGCCTATATTGTAGCTTCAAAGCTAGTGGGTCCACCATAGTTATGATCTTCTTCCCCAAGAAATCCCAGAAAATGTAGGAAACAAAGGTGGCCCTTTTATCTTGTGTTCATCAGGCCTTTGAGTATTGAAGCAGAGTCGAGAAGGACTGTGTCCTTGCCCTGACCCTGCTTGGGATGGCTCCCCCTCTTTTTCTGATGTACTCCTTTGGGGTTGTCGTAAAAGGGATTTATCTACATGTATCCTCAGATGAAAAAGTATTCAACTTCACATGCATTAAAGTAAGGACTAAAGTACAGAAAATTTTGATTCATCAACTGCTGTTTGCTGATGCTGCTGCACTGATAAGCCCACACAGAGAAGCAACCTTCAGAGCCTCATCAGTCACTTCACTCATGTCTGCTAAGAGTTTGGTCTTCCAGTCAGCATAAAGAATGCCAATCTTATGGGCCAGACCATTGCTTCCTCATCAGCAATCACAGTAGGCAATGCTGTAAGTAAATGTATGTTTACATTGTTACCAACAACCTGTCACTTGAGGATGAACTGAATGCTTGTACAGGCAGTCCTCCAATTTATGACAATTGTTTCCTGAAAACTGCGTCTCAAGTTGAAACGTAACTCGGAACCAATTTTCTCATTAGAAACAATGTTATCAATGGAGGGTTGGTTCCTGAACTAAGGCCTGATACCTTATTTTCACTAAAAATACCCCAGAATTTTGTACTCGATCAATTATAGATGAGTAATATAGCTACATTAATGTATTTATATTGTAAATAGCAATCATATTGATTTGGAAGAACTTCTTTGAGTTGACTTTGCTGGACTTTTTGAAAGGCTCTTGGTTGGACTTTTTGAAGGGTTCTTGGCTGGAGTCTTCTCAGGAGTCTTGGCTGCAGGTGTTTCTGGCATCTTGTATTCTTTCTTAAAGAATGTGTGCAAGGAGGTTTGGACAGATGTTCTCCAGGGAGATGAGCGCTGCAGCGAACTTGTTCTCTGGCATAGCGTTGCATCGGATCAAGTGTTATAAAGTCGAAACTGATGTCATAAAGTTGAAACAGTGTCAATTTATAAATGTTGTAACTCGAAATGTTGTAAGTCGAGGACTTGCCTGTATTTGCAAAGCATAAGGTATCATGAGTATACTGAGTAAATGAGTTAGATCCAAGGTCAAAATACGTCATGCTTTCATCATCAACACTCTTTTGCATGGCAGGGAATCCAGGACCACATACTTTACTCAAGAAAAAACATCTCAACAGCTTTCATTTGCATTGCCATTACCACATGCTAGGAATTTCTTGGTGGGACAAAGTTGTCTACAATGAGTTCTTGGAACATGCCAACATTCTGAGCATTCTCTTCTGATCATCCACCCTCAATGGCTTGGTCATGTGCGGAGAATGGACAATGGCCATATACTGAAGGATCTCTTGTATGGAGAACTCTTTACAGCAAGAAGACCACATGGATATCCATATCTCTGTTTCAAAGATGTTTGCAAGAGAGCTATGAAGACAATGAACATTGAGCTAAATGACTGGGAAAACTAATGAGGATTAAAGTTCTTGTAAACAGTCTATTAAGCATGGAACGAAGGCTTTTGAGGAAAGACGAACCCGACACACAGAGGAAAGAAGATACGGCAGGAAGAAGCCTATTCCACATTCAGAACCATTAGATACGAACTTCACATGTGGGAAGTGCAGAAGAGACTGTCTTTCATGAATTGGGCTCTACAGCCATATTCACAAATGTTCAATGTCTCGCTCAGTGCAATTCTATTATTTTGCAAGACAAAGATGCCTATTGTGTCTTCTGCACCTTCTGAAGAATCTGATTGTGATCTGTGCTTGAGATAGGACATGGAACTGAAATAGCTTTTTGTCAGGGAATCCTAAATTCCTTCTTTCCATGTTATTTAAGTTGTTAAACAATAGAGAGAAATATAAAGGAATGAAAATAATGCAAGATACACACCTTTAGAGAATTTTCAAACTGTTAAACCTCAGCCTCAAAAGTACATGGAGATTATTTTCATTACAACGTTTTTCTTCTTTGTTTGATACTACCCTCCTTAACCATCTAGATCCTGCCTAGACTGGAATCTATAGTCCATGTCTCTTTTTTCACATTTTTCTGTATGTTTGGGCCCTCTGTACATGTGGGTAAAAGCTCATTTGGGATGTAATGTGTGATCCACACAACCATGCCTCCTGCCATACCACATGTGCATGGCAGGAGGTATTATAGTGGGTATCCTACAGTAGATCCTATGTCGCCTCATTGTTTGTGTAGGGGAGCCCGGGATCATGATCCTTGGCTCCCCTTGCACCAGCTCCCGCAGCTGCAAGCTCTGCTGCTGATGTGCGCTGTGGAGCTCACAACTGGGGCAGTACCAGGAACGCTGGCCCCACTACGAGCCTCATTGTCTGAGGGGCTGACAGCAGTGGTGGCAGCAGGGAAAACGCTGCCACCACTGTGATCCTTTGCGAGGAGTGGGGCTCACTGCAGTTGCAGCGTTTTCCTATCTGTAAGCCCCGTAGTTGACAACACTGCCACAACTGCGAGCCTTGTCAGGTGTGGGGCTGGCAATGGGTGGTGCACCCCTATGGCTGAGAGCCCCTCAGTTGCTGAGGCTCCCAGACACAGGGGAGTAGTTGGCCATGCATTCAATTAATGGTGTGATTAGGACAAGCTACAAAATTGTTACACATTTTTTGTGGAATAACTTTGTGGTTTATTCTTTGTTTTGTCACATCATTAATTGGTTGAATTTGTAGCTGGGTCACAGCTTAAGGTGTGATTACCTGGTTAATCATGCCTTAAGTGTAACATGTAGAGGGGGCCTTAGAACCAGCTAGAAAAATATGCTTTCAAATCTGAGTGGCTGCATTTTATAGACATCTACTCATTTTTGAATGAAGCAGTGGGGGGGTAATGATGAAATTACATTCAGAAAACAGAGTAGCATTACAGGGTACCTCTCCTAACTTCAGCCCAAAATATGCTTTCTTATACTATCTCCCATATTTAATAATATATCATTTATATATTCAATTGTTGCCTCAGGTAAACTGATAGAAAACAAAAAAAATAATTTTTTTTGCAGATGGTTTGCAATGGACACAGATGTGTTGTTATAAATATCAAATTTGCTTCATTGGGTTTTCAGAACAGTGCTTCATTTCAACATCAATAGTAGTTCATTGACCATGGAAAAATGTTTATATACAAATTGAACAGCTGCATACCGCTATAATATATTTGGAGGATATTAGTTGGAGCACCTGCTGGAAAGTGTTTCTCTCTAATTTTTCTTGTGCTAAATTTAAGAGATCTGAAGTTACTCAGAAAACTCCATTGGGGGGAAAAATACCTGCATACTTCTATTGAAAAATTAACATGCATATTGTGATATTTCAGTGGGGTGGATCAAGACAAGGGAGGACAAATAAGCTAAAGATACTGGAATCACTAGAAATCCAACACTAAACATGCCTTTAATTTGACAGAGAAACCTAGTTCAACTTTCTTTTCCCCCCCTCGATCTGGAAGTTTTTTATTAGTTGGTGAGCCCAGAATTTTCCTCTGCACTGTATCATATACTGACAGACTGACTTTACAGCTTAGTACTGTGCTAGCATCTGTAGTATGTTCAAGCAGCAAGGCCAGTCTGAGAGATCAATAACCCTCTTTAGAACATCCAAATATTTTTAGATTGGAATAAAAGTTGCTTAGTTTTATTGCTTAGTGCAAACTGTTAAACCCTTTAATATTTAATGTTTTTTATCCTGATCTTGTATGTGTTGCTTCAGTTAAAAACTCCACATGCAATCTTTACTCTGAGTTTGAATGCGGAAATGGCGAATGCATTGACTACCAGCTGACTTGTGATGGCATTGCTCACTGTAAAGACAAGTCTGATGAAAAACTATTTTATTGTGGTAAGTGTCCTCAGATATAAGAGCTTTACCTTTTTAATGCAGTTATTTAGCATGTCTTCATTTTTATGTGATTTCACTACTTAATCCTATCTTTTTTTTCACTAAGTTACAAATTAAATTACAATTTCAGTAAAATATACAACTAAAGCAGCAACAAACCTATACTTCAAGGTATTTATTAAAGTGCTCATATTAAAATCACTACCTTGCATATTATTTTTTTATATATGAATTGGCTTACATGGGGTCCCAGTATATCCAAAGGAAAATAAGTTTTATACATTCTAGTCTCTCCTGAATGGTCTTGCCCAAATCACCCACCCATTACTTTGCCTGCATTCTCCCCATCATTCCTGAGCCATTTCACCAGATATCATTTTGTTATTCATTAAAGTAAAACCGTTTGATATTAAGGAGCCTGTGGCTCTTGCCTACCTCTTGGTATTTTTATGTGGTTCCCCAACCCAAAGTTCATCCAAACCTTAATTTTCTTTTTTCTTTTCTTACAAAAACAGCTACATTACTTTTTTCTATGGCACCCCAAGTATCTGCAGGCGGTACTTGCAGTTTTGTACAATTCTTCCCCTTAAGAATTAAAATTTCTCCCATAATCATTACCCACTTCCTTTGAGAATCCATAAAAAGAAATTCTTCCATAGCATGTCTGCTTCTGCCTATGTTTACCTATGCCACTGGATTAATATTGATATTGTATTTGCAAACTCATACAAATCTATTCAGTAGATCTTGCTATTAGTCAGCTTAGCTGTTCTCTCAGTTTTGGTGTTCTGATATAGGCAGAATCCTGCTTCACTTTATGCTCCTAAATGGCAGTTACTCAGCCACAAACCTGCCATTTGTGCTATATAAGTGCAGTTTTTTCATTGCATTCAGGCTGTAATGTGGACAAGAAATCTGTTTTGGGTAGACAAAGTTGAAATCTCTTTTGTAGCACCAGAGCCTGGGTGAGTGGCTTAAGCACTAAGCTTTTGGGAAGAAGAGGGTCCTCTCGTGTTTCACCTCTCCTGTTTTTTGCTCAGGCACAGTTTGTGGACTCAGGCATGTTCATACAAAGCTGCTTATCCCCCAAAATGGCAGTTATGTACTTGGGTACAGGTATGCAGTTATTTGGGCACAGATAATGAGGTCAGGTTCTACTATATATGTGTATTAGATTCATAATAATTGTAGAGTGATGGTAGGACTGCAACCTCCACATTAGGACTTTTAAAGTCTCTAAATCAGTGGTTCTCAACCTTTTCGGATTCTAGGCCCCCCTTAAAGACACCTCCATATATTTTATAGATTCATAGATGCTAAGTTCAGAAGGGACCTCAGTCTGACCCCCTGCCTAGACAGGAAAGAGCGCTGGGGTAAGATGACCCCAGCCAGATGCCTATATAGCCTTTTCATAAAGACCCCCAATGTAGGGGAGAGCACACCTCCCTTGGAAGCCCATTCTAAATGTTGGCCACCCTTATCATGAAGAAGTTTTTCCTGATATCTAGCCTAAATCTGCTTTCTGTCAGTTTGTGACTATTGTTCCTTGTTACCCCAAGAGGCGTCCTGGTGAACAGAGCATCTTTGATCCCTTGCTCCATCCCCCTAATGACTTTGTAGGTGGCCACAAGATCACCTCTCAGCCTTCTCTTGTGGAGCCTGAAGAGGTCCAGGTCCCTCAGTCTCTCCATGAACTGAATGGCACCCAATTTCCAAAAGAAATGTATATATTACAATGCTAACCTCCTTACAGAGCGTTCAAGTGGTGGGGTGGGGAGTTGGTCAACAAGGACAAGCTTGAGCCTGCACTTACCTCCTTACAGCTCACTTATCTCCTCATGCACAAAAGCTTGGGTGCCCATCCCAACAGTAGCTCTTTCTGTTTGGGAGTAGCAATTGTTCTTGTCCTAAGGATATTTTTCAATGGCTAGAAATATTTAGTAATTTTTCCTACTCCTTTTCCTTTAACTATCTTCAGTTTCTTTAACTAAACCATGTCCAAAATCATGAAGACGTATGCAGACAGCATAATGTAATCCATACAAAAATAAAAGCAACATAAATGATCACAGGATAATATTAGCTTTTCAACAAGACCATGTGTGCCATATTAGTAAAACAAGCATAAGATAGTCTGCATGACACCCCATGAAAATTTGATGCACCCGTCAAAGAATCTGGTCGCACTCCATGATGCTACAGCACCCTGGCTGAACTTTATTACTTTAAATGTTGGAAGCATTAAGGGAATAATGACAGGAGATCAGTTTGGGTAGGCCTTTCCTAGGTATTCTTCCCCTTAGCATGCCCTGTGCCATGGTGACATACAGAATACTGGACTGGATAGAGTTGTGGTCTGACCAAGTATGGTAAGTCTTAGGTTCTTATGTTTTCAGTTTCTATATGAGCAATACATAAGACTTACAATAGTGTTTTTAAACAGATCTATTAAAATAATACTTTTAACATCAAAAGGTATTGAACAAATTAAGCTTTAGGATTTCTTTAATTAGTAGGTAAAAGTTTTAGAATAGTTGACTGGTTTAGCAGACAACTGTTGATCCTCTGGATCATGGTCCACACATAAGAGGTCTAGTCAGATGCCTGATTAATCCATTTGTGTCCAATAAGCCCAATTTGAGAGCGATACAGCTTGTTACAAGTTTCACAGAACCATAGATTGTCTGAGTTGGAGTCCAAGTTTATCGCATGCTGCTTCTTTTTTGCATTGCTTCTATCCTCTGGATTATAGTCACTTCGTGCTGAACTGCACCCAGTGCCAGATGTTCCTTGCAAATTTGATGGGATTCTATGCACTTCTCCCAACTTTCTACACTGATATCTAATGACTTCATATTATTTCTGCACACCTCGTGGTACTGTCAAAGAGGGTGAACCCATTTTTTAGAGCTGTCTCAAATCTCTCTGTACAAAATATCTTTGGGAATATGGTCTCCTCCCATTCTTTTGACATGGCTGCTCCATCACAACCTCCTCTTCTTGATAGTGGTTTCTAAGTGTGTCAGTCCTGCATGCTCCAGTACCTCTGTGGTTGGTATTTTGTCTTCCCACTTTATTTTCAGGATTTTATGCAGACATCTCATGTGAAGGCTGTTTGGCCTTTTGATGTGCTTAGTATATGTATCCAGATTTCTGAACCATGAAGCAGAGATGACAGCACACAAGTCTTGTAGATTCACATATTCCCCTCAAAAGCTGACAGTTTGCTGTTTGCTGTTATTCCATGCATGTTTCTGTAATAGCCCAAAATGCTTAGCTGGTTTTCCAATTCTGTTAGTTCAGTCTGAAACTCAAGATTTCTGATCACTGTAGAATCCAAGCAGAAAAAACTGTCAACGATACTAAGAGATTTATCCTCCAGAGTGATATCAGGTATTGGTTCTTCCACCCCTGGGTACATATTATCCCTGACCCCAGTTTTTGAATTAAAAAAAAAAAAAAGTACCTCAAATCCACGTTTCCATGATTAAAATGAAACACCACTAATATGTAGCTTTATATATAGTGGTGTTTCATTTTAATCATGGAAAAAATGTGGATTTGGGGTTACTTTTATAATCCAAAAATTGTTGATTTTTTTTTTTAATTGGAGAAAACCAGGATCCCTGATGATCGCAGTCTTCTTGAGATGAATCGTCATCCTGAAGCTCTTGCATGACTCAGAAAATCTGCTCAAAAGATTTTGTAGGGAAGATTCACTGTGGATAACTAAGGCCTCATCATCCACAAACAGGAAATCTCTCAGAACCAGTTCTTGCACCTTGGTTTTTACTCCCAAACTTGTGATGATAAACAAGCCTCCATCTAGTCTGGTTCAAAGACAAATGCTATTATTTCTTCCTTTGAATGAATGAAGAAGTAATGAAAAGTAGATGTTAAAAAGCATGGGGGTTAGGACACACCCCTATTTCATCCCATTGTTGATGTCAAAGGCAGTTGATTCTGTGTTTTCATGGATCACTGTTGCTTTAATATCTTGATGTAATGAGCAAATGATGTTCAGCTGTTTGGGTGGACAGCCCAGTTTCTTCAGAACAGTAAAAAGGGCCTGTCTGTTTGAATGTATCAAAGGCCTTTGGCAAATCAATGAAGGCTGTGTACAGTGGTATTTGTTTTTCTCTCCACATCTCTTGCAGTTACTTGACCAAACAGATTGCATCAATGGTGGAACGTCCTAAGCGAAAAGCGTATTGACTTCAGGATAAATTGTATCACCTAGATATTGTAACCTAGGGAGCATGATTCAAACAATATTTTTTCCAAACAGTGCTCAACAGAAACATACCTCCATAGTTGTCACAGTTACTTCTATCCTCTTTATTTTTGAATAGTTGTACAAACTGAGCATCTTTGAAATCTGGAGGTACCATTTCCTCTTTCCAATAGAGCAGTATAACTTCATGAAGCTTCTTAAGTAATTTGGTGTTGGCAAATTTGTAGATTGCAGCAGGCAAGCAACTGTTGCTAGATGCCTTGTTCCCAGGAATCTATTTAATGGTTTTCTGCACATCTTCAAATGTAGACTCATTGTCCATCATAACTTCAAAATGTGTAATCATTTGAGTTCTTCATGTTTGATTTCAGTCCACAGGAGTATAGAATTCCATAGTGCTGAAGTTGGTTTTGTTTATCAGCAGTCACATTTCCTTTAAGTCTTTCTGTGCTCATTTTATGCCTTTGTACATTCCATTGCTATCACCTATCAGCTGCTTTCTTCTTATGATCATAGAGTTTCAGCTGAAAATTTTGGGGACACTTTTTATCTTCCTCCTGAATATCTCTGAGCCTTTTTCATACTTTCCAGGATTATGGTGTTGGGAGATTTGTTAATAGTTAGTTTAGCACTGTCCTTTTGTTCTCAACCAGTGGTAGAAGGGTTTCAGAATGCTCTTCAAACCAGTCTGCATTTTTTCTTTCATCTTTTGCCAAATGCTGTTGCAACAGCATTGTATATGTTATTGTTTTGGCTTTCCCAAGCTTTGGTGGCCGAGTTGTTAGATAGACTTGCTTTCACAACCACTTCATTGAATAGTATGCATTTGACTGATTTATGAGTTTGTCAATCAATATCTTTTTGTTGGACAATAAATGAGTGGTTGCATGCGTTTTTTATAGCTTGAAATAAACATTTTTGAAGAACTTATTTCTTGGATGTTTCCATCTTTGTTAAATTTAAGTGCCTATTTATTGTGTGTGTGTGTGTGTGTGTGTGTGTGAGATTGAATTTTCTATATACAATGTCTATTTATATTTAATTTGCTAGAAAACAGAGGCTGTCGAAGAGGTTTCAAGCCATGTTCTAATCTTCGTTGTATTTCAAATAATAAACTATGTGATGGTACAAATGACTGCGGTGACAATTCTGATGAAGTCAATTGTAAAGGTAAATGCAAAATATTTTTACTATATTTCAGCATATTACTTTGTAAATATTTGATATATGCATATAAATGTATATATGGGATTGTCTAGAAGTTACGTAAATTTTGTTTGGATTGGTACCTTTTAAATCTTTTGTTCCAATAACAAGTATGAGTGTGCACTAGGAAAAATAGGAGATCAGAAGAAATATTAAAGTGCTAGCTGATTCCTATGAATTATAGGTGACTGGCTGCCAAGATCCTTTTCTCCTGAATCTTCTCCCCTAATTATTCATAGTAATTATATTTTTTTATGTCCATTTTCAGTCATAGGACTAGGACTGTGTGGATAGGGAAGTATTCCATTCGGATTTGGCTGATTCAGAGGACAGTAATTCAATTCAGAGATTCGGATCACTGTCCTGAATTGATTTGGCTGAATCAGCTTCGGAAGATTGGGCGCTGAATCAGAGAGATTTGGTGATTTGCCCATAGACTATAATGGGGAAATCACTGAAATACCTATAATTTTGTTATTTTTTGGAGATTTAGATGAAAACAGCAGGGATGGTAGCCCCATCTGAGGGCATGAAGCTTGCCAAGTTTCAAGGACATAGGTGCAGTGGTTTCTGGGAAGCTGCACCTCAAACTGCTGAAAGCAAAACTCATGTCACATGTGTGTGTTAAGGCAGATTTGGATGAAAACAGCAGGGAAGGTCGCCTGTAACAGCGGGCCTTCCCAGTGCCGGATAGTTCTCTGCCCACCCACCTGTTTCTGGGCCAGCTGCCCGCCCCTCTTTTCCTGAGACAGGAACAGCTCACAAAAGGGACAGAAAGGCTACAGACAGAGGCTTATATGCTATTTCTACATCCCTCTCCCAGAGCACTGTGATTGGAAGGGGACTCAGGGAAAGATCACAGTTACTGGCCAGCTACAGATGTCAGTCTTTCCCCCCTGCTCCCCCTCTCTCTTTTTAATTTCTGTTCCCCTGAAAGACTGCCTTCCAAATCTCCAAATCTTTTCCTAACTTAATTTGGAGGCTCCAAATTGATTCAGTGACTCAGCCTCCAAATCGGGCCAAATCTTCTCCAAATCAAATCGTCAACCAAAGCTTTGCACACCCCTAATATAAACTTACTAAACTCCTTGATAATTAAGCAGGTATAGTCTAGCAGTATGGACAGATAAACAAATTTTAATAAATTAAATGGGCAGGTGGGAGGTACTTTTTAGTAACAGTGCCAATTCATC
Organism: Alligator sinensis; assembly: GCF_000455745.1. Lineage (NCBI taxonomy): Eukaryota > Metazoa > Chordata > Crocodylia > Alligatoridae > Alligator > Alligator sinensis. Next base: position 478,303 of record NW_005842330.1, on the reverse strand, counting down.
CTTGCCCAGTGTCATAGGGACCCAGCCATGCTGTTTTGGGTTGGAAATGAAGTATGCATCAAGCACTGTGGTATGTTTTACTAATTACTACACAGCAAATTTATGATCTATATATGGCCTGTGAGAAGGTATATCATGTCCTCTTTATTGTAGCTGCACAGCTTTGCTAGTTAAGAACAAATGATATTATTGACTGCACTATTTAGCTATGTAGAGATAGTAAAAAAGCCTGAGGCTGAATCGATTCAGTCTTTGCAGGTTAGTCTAAGTGCATAGATTGAACCAATAAGTAAGTGAGCAAACATTCATTTTTAATTCCAGAAATGCAGTTACATGCCTGTAGTGGCCCAAGCCAGAAGCTGGGGGACACTAGAGCATGCCTTCTTGCTTGACTAGAGCAGACAGCTTGGGCCAAAGCTAGTCCTTCCACCCTGTGAGTTGGGGGTTTGTGCAGGAGGTGCAAAGCAGCCTGGGATGCTGGGGGAGTGCAAGTTAACTTGAATCTGGAGGGGATCAGGGACAGAAGATAAACTGATTTAGCCTAAATCAGTTAAGTCTGATACTACATCGATCCAGGTTTATCTTAAATGAGTTTGGGCCATTTTGAATGCAGTTTATGTACACTGAACTTCTGTTGTGTAACAGATTTGAACCTGTTTCCAATCAGTTATACCAGTTTGTGTAATTTCCCTAGTCTCTATGTTTAGATTTTGCTCTTCCCAGAAACATTGGCTTTGGATCCTTTGTAAAAATGATCAGAAAAATATTTTAAAAATACAATATTAAAATATTAATATCTGTTTACATAATTACCTAATATAAGCTAGCTGGCAAGAAATACAAGCTTTTAGTTATAGTTCACAAAGATTATAACACAATTATAATACTCGTTATCACCAACATTATCCAAGTAAAACTTTTAAGTCTTCAATTTGCATTATCTTGTATAAATGTGTAAATATTTACATGAAAGCTAGGACAGAAAGTTCTCCAACAACCAGCTTACATCTTCCTGTTCCTAACTGCTGGCGTTTCTATAACCATTTGCTGTCTTTATTGACTATAATTAGTGTTCACAGGTAATTTGCACATGGTTTCTTAGAAGGGCTTCACTTGAGGATCAGAAAGCACAATGTGGACACTTGTGGTATGGACTGCAGTGTATGGGGAGACATGGGTCAGGCTGAAGACAACACTTAGAGGTGATATCAGTGTAGACTTCCCTAAAATTCTTAGAAGTCTGTCCCCTTAAAATATGTCTCTACCTACTAATGGATAAAAATAAAGAGCTTTTCTTCAACCGAACCAATGTGTTCTGTAACCATGATGGGGGCCATAAGCCCCACCATCGCAGCACTCACGAGCCACCTGGTATCTAGAGGTATGTAGAAAAAACATTTAAAGCTGTGTCTATGTCCAAATTGGCAAATCTTTCTGAATGTCTCCGAATCGATTCAGAGGGCTATGATTCGATTCAGAGAGATTAAAGGGTCCTCTGATTCGATTCAGAGATTTGGCCACCAAATTGGGCTGAATCTCTGTCAAATCAAATCAGGGACCAAAGCTTCACACAGCCCTACAACCTAGGTCTTTCAAGTTCCAGTGCTCTATTTCTAGCCCTGCTAGTAGTGTGCTGGAGGAGGGGGGGGGGGGGGGGGGGGGGAGAGAGAATTTGGGGATCCGATACAGAGTGCTTACTCCCTTAACAGTAGAATAGAGCTTGGTCAGAATTTTAACTTTTTTTTTTATATATATAATAGTAATCTGAAAAGGTCCACTGTTACTCTGTTTTCTCTCCTTGCCTCCATCCAGAGAGAGTAAAATAAAGCCCACAGTAACTGCTGTTTTGTTCTCTAGGAGGGTTTCTTCTCTCCTTCCCCTCAGAGCTCAGCTAAGTTACTTGGGTTGCATGTTGGAGAGATGATTTGGGACTATGTACTCCAATGAAATTAAATCAAAATAAAACAAAAAAACTCTACCTTCTGTCCTTTCAGCATATGGGTTCTGCATTCCTACTTAGGTTTTAGCCGTGCCTGTTTTATTTCTTTGACTTTGCCAAGTTGTGTATATCTTTTATATAAACATTTTCTAAATATCTTTTATATAAAAATTTAGGCCATTGCCATTTTTTTTAAATTGAATTGCAGCATTGGTCATATCAGACAGTTAGATAATTCTTCATTTCATCAGTAGTTATTGCCCTTTATGTATACACACATGCACTTTCAAGGGTCTAGAGGTAGATACTACCAATGGAATGAAACCTCCCATCAGAAGAATTATAAATCAATCAACCACGAAGTGTTAGACAGCAGAAGAGAGATAATTATTCCAGAGAGTTCTGTCTCTAAAGTAATTTCATAAACAGAATTAATTTGTGAAAAGGCATAAACTAGACTACATGTTCTTTTTCAAATAATATTGCTTTCAGATTTGCTAATTCTATGATTGTCCTATACCGTAACAAGTGGGAGTCCCAGAGCCAGTCTAAATGTAGGCCCACCCACTTGCTTCTGGGCAAACCACCCACCTACCTCATCTACCATGCCTTGATGTTACTGATTGCAATGTTATTCAGGAGGGAGGCTGCCCATTTACTTGCCCTGGTGACAAGGGCATTACACACAACTCCACCCTACCTATCATGTCCCATGCCTTGCAGATGTTTCTCCAGTGGCTCACGCTGGGACCTGAGCTCCTGGGTCTCACACAGGACTCACTCCCCACTGGAGCTCATGGTCCCAGCACCCTCACACTGTGTTCAGTTCAACCTCTGGGCTCCAAGTCCCACCCTGTGCATCCAAGCCCACACTCTGGGATCAGGCCTCCAAGCCCTGTCCTGTGCCTTCCCTGAGCTATCCCCTTATCCCTTTGCCCAGGAGCTTTGCTAATCGTTTCCCAAGGCTCAGGGTCCCACCCCCCTGGGGCCACACTCAGCTCCCTATTGCAGCCTCAGTGCTCATGGTGAGCCTGGGCATTGCTCCAGGTCTGACCACCAGACCTGAGCTCTGCCTCAGAACTGCTGTCAGTCTCAGCTCCCCCTGAATGATCTCAATTCCCACCAGGGATGTGGGAGCTGGGGTTATAAGGCACCCCATACTAACCTTTCACTGGGGAGGTAACTAACCTGGGATTTCTGGAGACCTGCCCCACCACAGACAATCCCACCAGGCCATCCTTCCCCATCAAGGTGCAGCTTTCTGTCATCCTCAGGACAAGGAGCCTCCAGCCATCCCCACAATTCCTCCCTTACCTCTGAGGTGTTCTGAGCAGCAGCTCAGCCAGTGGTGTCTCTCTGGCTGATGGCAGCAGACTATTGCCTTGTTGTTCAGGGCCCAGCCCTTATAAGGAACAGCTGAACCTTGTTCCTCAATCAGTCAGCCCTGCCTAATTGGGATTACAGCCAGCTGCAGGCTGCCTTGCTGCTGCTCATGCCCACGTGAGTAACAAAGCACCCTGTGCTCTGTTACATATACAACACTGGGTTTAAGGCTTGTCTGTGGCCTCAAGGAGAAATCTGTCTGATTGGCTTTTGTTACCCATTCTGTGCTTCTCAAGTAAAAACAGCTAATCAGAATTGGTGTCGATAAGAGATTTAAAGTGGGGAGGGGTGAGGAGAAGAACTACTGGATCCATACCACTTTCTTAGGAGGGAAGCTTAATGATGGAGGCCACCAGTCAAGGATTGCTCAGCTCTGTCCTCTCATCAGAAAAGTATTAGTTTTTCCTCCAAATAACATAATTGGGCTCAGAGTCATCCTGTTCAGTTCATAACCCCAGATCTTTCTCCTCCTCTGTCATTTCAAGCTTCCAACTATAAATTCTTGCCATTAGTCCTTCAGATTATCAGTTTGCTTTTTGTACTATGATGTTTCATCACATTTATGTTTTTCATTGATTTTTTCTTACTGGTCATTTGGTCCTGCCCTGTATTAATGGTACCTTCCAAGTTTGTGTTCAACCCTACTTAAAAACAAAATCCACAGAAAAATAGAAGGATTTGTCTTTAATATATTACAAACCTTTTATATGTAAAATAGTTTCTCTGACAGATGCTTTTATGGCTTGTTGGACCAGACAGAATTGAGTTGTCAGAGAGAATGACTTGGGATATTTGAAAAGAAAGACTGGCTTACCATAGTCAATTTAAATTCTATACTACTTCATGAGGGATCATTTGTAATCAAATATGTATTTTGACAGAAACAGTCATTTTGATACATGAAATGCATTTTATATACGATTTAGCCCATCTCCTTTTTTTCTGAGTTAAACTTAATGGACACTCATTTCTTATGAGAAGTCTGTAAGAAATTCAAAAAATATCTTTTGGCAATACCTTTTTAAAGGTCTTGTTCATGATAGTGATTTGATCTTTTATTTAAATATGTGGCCACTTAAAACATATGACTTAGTTATAAACATCCAGTGCAATAAAAAGTGCATCTGTTTATCTATTTATAACTGTACATTGTAGATTCAACATGTGCTTCAACAGAATTCCGTTGTGCAGATGGAATTTGCATTGGAAAATCAGCACAGTGCAACCAGATCATTGATTGTGCAGATGCTTCAGATGAAAAGAATTGCAGTAAGAAAATCATCTTTCTGTCATATTTGTTCTTCTCTGTTCTTAACATCATGCTGAAATGTTATTCAAATTAGATCTGTAATTAACCCTTGTTGTTTATGTTAACTGTATACTAGGACACTCCAAAAAATGGCATGGTCTATATGAAATAAAACCAGGTCTAGGGCCCAATATTTCAGAGCATATTAAATTATACTGGATATATACTATCATATATTAATTCATTGTCTATTTCCAGATAATACAGACTGTACTCATTTCTATAAACTTGGAGTAAAATCTACAGGATTTATTAGTTGTAATTCTACTTCACTTTGTATACTACCAGAATGGATATGTGATGGATCTAATGACTGTGGAGATTATACAGATGAATTAAAATGCCCAGGTAATTATGAAAAGAAAAATAATAATTATATCCGCACTAGTCATTTATAGATCGATGCAAAATATGTACCCAAGCCGTGCCATATATTTAATGTACATTAAAATAAGCTGTTTAAAGCAAGTTTCTTCCTCCCCCTTTGCAGTTTTCTGTTTTAATGAATTATGCTAATCATCATTAATTAATGCTGAATTTCTCTGAAGAAAACTGCAGTGTCTTTAACTTTTTTTCCAAGTTAGATTTGTCATTAATCATTCTTCTTTAATTGAAACTCCCATCATCAAAATGTCAAACACATCAGCTTCAGCAAAATCATTCCATGCCTGCAAGTCACTTTTACTAGCAAGTGATAGCTTTTTCCACTGTGTTTTTTTAACCTTCTGCTGTTGAGGAAGTTACAAACATACAATATTTTGATGTGTTCATTCGGTGCCAGGCATGTTTTCTTGAATTTGTTTTATAGATCTGGTTTGTGTAGTCTCTACACATAGGTAGTGTCAAGCTGTATTTAGTTTATCATTATTACATCTGCATGGATTGCAATATTTAATATATAAAAAAAATGTTTCATATTTTGACTAAGACTGTTTAGTAGGGCAATGTTTCAACCTAAGTCTTGGGTGTCAAATATACAGCTCACAAACTAGAATCTGGCCTGTGGAAACCTATCATCCAATCCACAGCATGGCTTTTGGGTTTCAGACCAGCATGCTGCATGCAGCATGCACTGGCCTCAGCCCTGCATACTGCCTGCTGTGCACAGAGCCTGTCTGGTACAGGCTGCACATGATGCAGGGACTGGAGCTGGCACACATACTGCATGGGACATGCAGGGCCAGTCTGGGGCGTGTACTGCATGTGGTGTCGATGCCACACCAGCCCTGCAAGCTGGACATTCTCCTGATCATATTAGATCAGAAAAGATTTCTGATCTGTTAAACAGATACAGCCTTGGGGAGCAGGAAGTTATATGCATAGTATAGATTCCCCAAAAAGCCAATCAACAATGTATGTAAATGGCCAGAGAATAAAAAATCATACTTAAACCTTGCCACACAAGTGTTTGTATTTAGTTTTCCTGGGCATATGGAGTAACATTAAATATTTTCTATATATAATTTTAACAGTGTTTTTATCCTTTTTTTCTGTCCCAGGAGGCCATTGTTGATTCAGATCCCATCGTAGGGTTGAGAAGATATTCTTCTGTAAAAGATAACTGAAAGATTGAAATGAGTATACTACTAAAAGTCCAATATTTTACATAATATAAAAAGCCTATGGTTCCTATATTTCTTTCTGCTAGCTGTTATGAAAAAAAACAACCTATATATACTGTTTAATACCAGGTTCTTAATTAAGCAAAAGAGGGCATTACTCCTCTCAGAACCCAGCCCAGGGGAAGGATTTTTAAGGTGGCGGGCAACTCCAAGCAGGGTGCTTGCTTGCAGCCCAGCACTACCCCATGGGAAAAACAAATGAGCAGACTCTTTAATTAAACTGGAAACCACAAGACTGTATTAATAATAACAGACAACAACACTATTTACAATCATTACAAGATTATTTACAATGCTAAGTAAAAAAACAGTGAGAGAGGGAACAGAACAGAACAGACAGAAGCCCCGACCCTCAGTCTGAGGGCTGCAATGTTGCAAGTTACACTAGCACAGACACAGAGAGCCTGGCTGTTGCAAGCTTACCACGAGAACTGCACAGATTCCCCACTTACCCAGGAGATTTTCCCCTCTTCAGGGCATTATCTCTCCTTCAATCCAAGGAATGGGTGATATGTTACTACAAGAGTGTTGGTCCACCAGCGCCGGTCCTGGTCTACAGCTGCTCTCCCAGAGGGATCACCAGGGAGTCTCGCTCTACCAGGAATACACATGCACTTCCTGCCCTCACCCCCTGAACAGATCTGGGGGTCACAAGCCCCCCCATGCTTGCCTGGGAGTGCACACAGCAGTGGGAACCCCCCATCCCCATGCCCCCCAAAACGAGATGCTTGTGGCTCCATTCTGCACCCTGCACTGGCTGGACGGCACCTGTTGGTGCCCCTTCACTTCAAGGCCTGGGGAAGTCACCCCACTTGCCCCCCGCCCTTGCTACGGCACTGGTTCCTCACACACCCAACTCACACACACAGAGCACAGTTCAGGTCCCTTTTTAGCCCCCCAAATTGTCCTACAATCACAATCTAATCACATCTCAAAGGTACCTTTTGCTCGAACACTCAAGACCCCTGCGGTGAGGGAGGGAGTGGGGCTGGGGAAGATGCTGCCCAGCTGGGGTGGGATGGGCACAGGATAGAGCTGCAACTCTTCTGGGGGGTGCAGGGAGGAGAGGCAGCTCCCACCACTGCGTGCACCCTGGGAGGAAATGGCAGGGTGTTCCCCCTGCATCTGCAAAGGCAGGCTACAGCTGGCAGGACCTGCCCTCCACCTTCCTGCACCCCCTGATAAGGTGCTTGCAGCTCTGTCTTATTCTGTGCCCCACCCCATCTGGGCAGTGCCTGCCCCAGCTTCACTCCCTCTCTCACCTCAGGGGTCTCGATCTGTCCCCCCACCCCTTCTTCCCTTCTTCCTCCCCTTCCACTACAACAAACTTACCAGCTGGACACTGCTCTTCAAGCTGCTGAGGAATTGGCCGATATGCCTCCTTAGAAATTGGTTATCGTTATGGGCCCCAAAAATCTCTATGAGCACATCCCTAATAAAAATCTCAGAGCCTCTACTGATGAGGTTCTGAGCCTGATATTTAGTAAGTGTGAATAAGCTTAAATAATCATTCAACATTTAACCTGTGCACCTGTTTAGTATTAGTGATGGGCAGCCCCACGTCCAGTAGTGCAGTGTAAATGTGAGAATTTCTTCAGAACTCAAGGTGGCTGCCTCATACACCTCATGACTGTTATTACCACATCCTACTGAAAGATCTTTCTGTTGCTGTGACTTGAGAAGTGTTGAACAAAATCAAATGCTCAGTTTCTGCAACGAAGATATAAATGTCTAGAGAAATCCTTTTGAATGAAACTTTATTTTGCTAATATCATGTCAATCTCCATTTGTCTTGATACAGCTGTTAAAGAATACAGACAGCTTTCCTCAAAGTCAAGCTAGTATTTTCTTCCTTTCCCATTTTTTAATTATACTTTTAATTAATCTTGTGCTGGCAAATCTTGTGTTTATTTGGAGAAGGGTTCAGGGTGCATAATGTTTTTAGATATGTTATAAAAACAATGAACTCAAACCTCTAAACACATTTTGCGTGGCAGCAAATTAAGTATTCCAGTAAATTAAGTATTTATTACCAGTAATAAAGGCTGTAACCCACTGTAGAATAGCACATAATGCAGTCCTTATTCAGAATGCTAAAGTTCAGTTAAGAACTGAACTTATTTTTAAACACAAGCTTAACATAGAACATAGGTTTCTGTTTTTTGTGTTTCAAACAAACACTAACCACCTTGTTGTGTATGTGTTTAACCCTCATCCATTCTCATGAAACTGTAACCGTTGTTGGTCTCATGGGGTAACTTGTTACCCCACTTGCATGAACAAAATGGAACCAGTGGCAACAGTATAAAGGTACCAAAACTATTTATTAAACATCAAGATTTTTTGAAAGAGTATTTATGATGATTTGAGCCCAAAATATTATTTAAATAGAACTATGAACAAAATTTAAACTTTTTTTAGAGCTTTAAAACATGAATGAACAATTAGCCGAATTTGTAGAAAAGTCTACAATTCACAGTTTTCAAACTAACAGTTACTTCCAAAAACATTTTCTAACTGTTTTTACTAAATATTGCATTCCTCACAAAGCAGCAGTGATGTACTATGGTTCACACAAGCAAATTGCTTACAATCTTCTCATTGTTTCTGGGTTTTGAGGTCATCTGTCTTTGGACAAAAAGCACAATGTCCACTCATGCTTGCAGAAGGTTTACTGAGGTGTGTTGTGGCAATTTGTAATTTAGGGTAGTCATGCCAGACTTGAAATACTTAGACAGGTTACATGTATCCATCATTCTTCATTTTATTTGTCTATTGATCAACTGATCTCCAAACTCCTGCAAAAAAAAAAAAGCACTGTCTTCTTAAATATGATCTTTGCTTCCCGTTTTCATTGTGGCCTAGCCAAATGATGAAGCTGGCAATAGCAGCCACATCCATCATATTTAAAAATAGTGTCATTGGCCACCTGTTGATTTTCCATCTGCAGGTGGTCATATAGACTAAGTGGTCAAGGTTATCCACCCCATGCTTGTTTTTATTGTAGTCATGGATGGCGTCCAGCTTTCTTTGCTCTCCACCCACTGGCACGTAATGGTACATGCTTGACAGCAACAGCACAACTTTGGACTTCTTTGGAAAATAGGGAACTAGGGTGAGTTGCCCAACAAAAGCAAAAGCAGAGTGGAGGGTGGCCATCCATTAGTTACCATGGATACCTGAAGTGGACATGAATGAGGTGTGAATGACTGCTGACCTTTCAGATGCATCCACCCAAAGTGGCCAAACAGGCCTGTCATTTATACAGAAATTGCACTGGGGTAACAAGTTACCCTGGGTAACGAGCGGAGGCTACGGGACCTGAACCTGTTCAGCCTCCACAAGAGAAGGCTGAGTGGGGATCTGGTGGCCATCTACAAACTGTTGAAGGGGGACCAGCAGGCAATGGGAGAGTCCCTGTTCCCCCGAGCCCTACCAGGAGTAACAAGTAACAACGGCCATAAGTTGACTGAGAGTAGATTCAGACTAGATATCAGGAGGCACTACTTCACTGTCAGGGTTGCTAGGATCTGGAACCAACTTCCAAGGGCAGTGGTGCTCACACCTACCCTGGGGGTGTTCAAAACGAGGTTGGATAATCACCTAGTTGGGGTCTTTTGACCCCAGCATTCTTTCCTACCCATGGCAGGGGGTTGGACTTGATGATCTGCTCAGGTCCCTTCCGACCCTACCAACTATGAAACTGTGAACAAAATATGTGTCTGGAGTAGGAAATTTCCCCATGGGAACATATGAAGGTTAAACTCTAAATCTTGAGGTTGGTATTAGGTGTTTACTGGACTAGACTCAGTGTGTGAAATGCTGCCCCTGTGGAAGAGTATAGCAAAATGTAAGATCAAGAAGGAGTCACCTTGGTCATGATGTCAACCATATCATAACCATACAGAGATATAGCTTTTTAAACCAGTTAATTCTTTTCACCTGTTAGAACTCTTTTCTTAAACCTAACTCCACTAATGATGAGAAACTTAATTTGAATTTCCAGATTTAATTTATTCATGGTTGGTTCATGCCAATTTGTTCTTGTGTCTATATTGTCTTTTAACTTAAACAGTTCAATTCCATGATTTCTTTTAATGATTATATATGGCATTCACATCCCCTCTTAGTCTTTGGTTTGCTAAGTTTAAACATGCCAACATCAAGTTGCCTTTTTTGTTTAGTCTCAAGATCCTCCCTAGTAGTCTTTCTGTGTACCTGTTTGGATTTGAACTGATCATTTCTGAACACTGATATCCAGAGTTGTACACAGTATTACTTTTTAATTGCAGTATTATTGTTTTAGTGCATTACACCAGTACATTTTTCAAAGGGATTAATACTTCAGTATCCAGGAGCAGATCAGGGAGGCGGAGGGGGAAGGGTTACACTGATATATTTGCACCCCCATTTGATTTCTGCTTCACCCACATTTTTAAGCCAACTGCCTGGCAACAGCATTTCTAGTCAGGCAGTCCTGAGGGAATCAGTTGAGTTCATGACTCATTTTAATCTACCTGATCCCTTAAACTCTTCATTCTACAGGTGTTAATGACCCTCTCTTCTTTTTAATGATCTTGCTGTTCCACTATTCAAGCTATCCTTAGTTCTGCAATTCAGCTCTTTGTTAGCTGGTCCTGGTAGTAATGGTCTTACTTCACAGTTGTACAAATTGTTATTATCTCATTCTAATGATGTCCTATTTGTTTTTGCTTTAATCTTAAACTGAATAATACTGCCCTAGTTTCCTAGTATATTAATGAAGCTTCTGGTTTGTTTTTAACTGGAGAAAGATGAGTATTATCTTATATATGATGATACATCTCACCATCTGCACCCCCATTTTCAAAATTCTAGATCCACCCCTGTCCCTGTCCCTACTTGAAACATGTCATCTATGGATCCAAGGATTGCCTTTCCCCTTTCTAAGCCACATTCAATGTGACATAGATGGCCATCCTCTGATCAACTAGTGTACTCCGATCTTCTGATCAGATCTTTATGAGCTTCCAGCTTTAAGAAGGAAAATCTTTATGACCTTGTACTTATGTAATATTTTTTTATTACTTTACTCCTCAGGGTTATTCAAATCTTACTGCATGAAAGTTTTATCCTCCTATATGTTTTCAATGTATTTTGAAGTATCAGCATATTTTATTAACACGCTCCTGCTTTCCGAACAAAATCATTAATAAAAGTAATCAAATGAATTCTGCCCCAAAATCAAATTTCAGAATTCCATTAGTGACCTCCTTCAGCTTGATAATTAACCTTTCAGCCTGATTTTTTTTCACCCCCTTTTAGCCAGTTCCTTTCACTTGCCTAGCAATTCTTGTACCAATTCACATCTTTTACAGCTTAACTAATGGTTTTTTTTTTCCTCCCAAAATACTGTACCAGCTGTTTTGTTGAGATCTTGATAGATTACAGCAGTTCTCTTATCTAGAAAATTAGTTATCTCACGAAAGGAAGAATATAGGTTAGTTTGGTGTAGCCTCCTTTGGCATTATTCTGATGTTGCAGTTTACTCCTTTTTTGCTTTCATCTGTCTCCAACTATTCTTTCTTTACTTTTTTTTCTAAAGTTTTGTATACTGTGGTCTTATTAATAAACCTGCAGTTGTTTGTATTGCATCTTACCCTTTCTTATGTATATAAACTACCTGATCTATTGTAGATAGATCAAATATAATATAATAATAATCTACAGTGATTATTTTCAGTCATACCGTTTCATCCCCTACATTTATAGATTAATTAAAAATCCTTGTGACCAAACCTACAATTTCATAGATTCATAGATATAGAGACAGAAGGGACCTTGCAGATCTTGTTTTGCCAGTTTCAACCTGGTTTCATAGTTGGTGCCTTCTAATGTCTAGTCTGAACCTACTCTCTAAAATCTTATGGCTGTTATTCCTTGTTACTTTGGGAGGCACTCGGGGGAACAAGGTCTCTCCCATTCCCCGCTGGTCCCCGCTAGTAAGTTTATAGACAGCCACCAGGTCCCCTCTCAGCCTTCTCTTGTGAAGGTTGAACAGGTTAAGGTCCTGTAGCCTCTACTCATGTGGTCTGCCCTGCTGTCCCCAGATCATGCGAGTGGCCCTCCTTTTGACCCTCTCAATGCTGTCCACATCCCTCCTGAAGTGTGGCACCCAGAACTGGATTCAGTACTCCAACTGAGGCCTGACCAGTGTTGCACAGAGGGGGAGGATCACCTCCTTGGCCTTGCTTGTTATGCATCTGCGGATGCACAGCAAGGTGTGTGGATGCACAGCAAGGGTGTGGTTAATCCTACTGACTGTGTCCTCGCATTGGCAGCCCATGTTCATCTTGGAGTCGATAATAACTCCAAGATCTCTTTCTGCTGCTGTGCTTTCCAGAAGAGAGTTCCCCAGCCTATAGGTAAGCTGCTGGTTCCTACTGCCCAAGTGTAGTGCCCTGTACTTGTCAGCATTGAATCCCATCCTGTTCTCATTTGCCCACCCCTGTAACCTGTCCAGGTCCAGCTGTACCCTGTCCCTCCCTTCTACCATGCCCACCTCACCCCAAATCTTGGTGTCAACCATGAATTTCACCCCCTTGTCCAAGTCGCTAATAAAGAAATTGAACAGTGCGGGTCCAAGGACCGAGCCTTGGGAGACTCCACTGCTCACATCATTCCAGGTCAAATATGACCTGTCCACCAGCACTCTGAGTGTGGGCCCTCAACCAGTTTGCAATCCATGTGACTGTGTAGGCATCAATGCCCCAGTTGCCTATCTTTTGAATGATAATGGGCTGGCAGACAGTGTCAAAGGCCTTCCTCAAGTCCAGAAGTTCATGAGCTACTTCATTTAGAAATCTGGGATGGAGATTGTGTATTCCCTTCTCAAATGGCCCAGTTAGATTTTAGAGGGTTTTTTTTTTACCTCATACATTGTGATTTCCATTTTCAAACCATTGGTCCCTTTAGCCATTCTCTTTTTACACCATGTTCAACATTGTCTTTGTTACTGGGAACTCAGGTAAAATGTTCATTATTTCTTGGGTTATTCCTAGATAACCTGTAGTCTCTCCTCTAGCTTCACTGCATAATGACTTCACTTCTTCTTTGATCTCTTTTTTATGTTGAAAAAAAATCTGTATATTCCACTGGCTTCAATAAAGGGAGATTTTACCATTGTGTGTTGAGAGAGAAAACAAAGATAATCCTAGCATTTTAAAACATGGGCTGCTAAGAAGAGAAAGAAACGCAGACTTGCATTGAACCTGAATGAATTCAAACATTTGGACCCAATATGAAACTGAGTGTAATCTACTGTATTTATAAAAAGAAGAGGTCTTTCTTCAGATTTTTGGAAGTAGCTGTGTTAGTCAACAAAACTGTATTTGCAACTGCATTCAGCCACTACATATGCATTATTCCTCCTTTCCTTTGTCTATATTTAGATTATCCCACCTAATTAAATTAAAATATCAGTTTGTTCCCCTCCACAAATGAAAAGACAAAAAAGTTTACAATGATTTAATGGTGTCAGAACTTCACTGCAAAACTTGTTACCATCTGCAAGCTACATAGTGCCATATGTGAAGTCAGTTGGTGTCAGCTTAGACATCAATGAATGTAAAAAAAAAAAAAAAGGACACAAATTGAAAACAATTGTGAAGTTCAGGTGAGGAATGATATGATGAACCAGATAATCAGCTGGTATAAATCACTGTATATCAATTGAGCACATTAGTTGTGACTAAAATGGAGCTATTTTCATTTAAACCAGGTCCATATCTGCCTCTGAATTGAACAACCTTATTTATTCCTATATCCTTATAGACCAGATTGAGATATAATGTTCTGCTGGATAAACAGAGCACCTTGGCTTTCTTTTTATCCATTCTACCCAGATTCTTCCTTAAAGTATATATATTTAAAAATGCAGAAAGACTGGGTTCTAAATAAATAACTTCATCCATTGCTTTCCAGAAATTTAGCAGAATTGTATTCGGCTCCTAATCATACTAGCAGAGCACATTTTACATTACATTCTTTATTTTATCACAGTTCAAAACAAACCCACATGTGAAGAAAATTATTTTGGTTGTCCTAGTGGAAGATGTATTCTGAAAACCTGGCTATGTGATGGACAGAAAGACTGTGAGGATGGAGTCGATGAATTGCATTGTGGTGAGCATTTTGTCTTGTTCGTACTGCTAAAATCATTGAGGCATGTGCAAAGGAAAGCCTTATAATTGTAACTTGTTTTAATCAAAAGTACTCAAAAACTTTAACATTTTACTTCAAGCAATGACTTGATAGACTGTTTGAAATCTAGGCAAATCAGCATCTAGAAATAAATTTCAGTCTATTCAGAAATAACTAAGTACTTAATACTTTAGAATTTCTGCCAGAACCAAATAGTTTAATCTACAGTCAGTGCTTGGAAAATATTTAAACTAGGTATTCTATGAAATGTCAAACTTTCCCATAAGTAAATGTCATGGAATGTACAGTACATAAAATGTTGCATCTTTATATGATAGCCATGTTATCTAAGAAGTGATAGCTTCAGAAATTTATATAGAAATGAAGTTAAAGACTCATATCTTCATGGCATTATCACAAACCAATGCTGCAGTTGTTTCTCTTATTTTGATTTATTTGTGTTCCTATACTCCTTACATTTGTATGCGGTGTGTATGAGGATGACCCAAGATCACAAATCATGTATTAGCAAAAGTAACCAAAAAAAAGGCGGGGTGGGGGTGGGGGGAGGATGGGGAAGGATGTGTTGCCATTTTCAGGCATATATCAGATGACTCAGAAACTCCTCTACTCTAATGCCTATAAAGAGAAAATGTTAGTCCCTAGGTTTTCCCCAAGTTGGTTTCAAAATAACTGCAAATACCAAACAAGAAAAAGTAGCTCTAGCTTGGATGATGAACAGGAGAAATAAAACATTTCTGCTTATCAAGATTCTTGATATAGGGAGTAGTTTTCTATGAATGTCAAGATGGGTTCAGGAGGGAGAAGTTTCTAGCTGCTTATATTCCTATATGTTTTGCTCAAGGGTAGTTCCGAGCTACAGAAAGCCCTCTCTCCTTTCCATGTCTGCTTCAGCATACGCCAAGGGTTAGTTACAGAGCTGTTTGAAAATACTTAGATTTATATAAATTGTCCTTCGTTTTATTTTTCTTATTTCAAAATGAGCAAAATCTACCTCCTCCACCCCCTTCTTTTTTTCTATTTTCAGTTTATCAGCAAGAATTTGGGGCCTCCTAATTTTTCATTGCTTTTAAAATATTTTGAAGTTTATTAGCTGTTTCTGGCCTTAACTGTCTTTTCCCTCTTTAAAGCTTTTACACATTTGGAGGCACCCTGAACAATTCTCATAATTCAGATTATAATATATAACCTTTTTATTTATTATATATCTTGAATTCTTGTAAAGCAAATTCTGCTTGCTTTCTGTTGTACTGGCAACAGAAATGGACAAAATTATCACAGGCTTATTGACACACAAAATCATGTCAGACAAATACAAATAACTCCATAATATCGACACAATTTTATCAACATAAAGATACTTATACCAGAATAATTTTAGTATAAAGGGGGAGAATAAATTATTTTAACACTAAAATATGCATACTAACATTCTCCTAATTTTTCGTTGCTTTTGAAATATTTTGAAACTCATTGTCCATTTTTGTTTTAGCCATTTTTTGTTAGTAGAAATAACACTAGAAATACAACCATTCAGCAATAACAGCAGCAAAACTAAGCCTCATGCCTCTAAGCAAAATTGTTAAGTAGAGGAATTGCCTATGGACCATGACTCGGCATTTCTGCCTCTGATTTCTAGGATTCTTAGACATTAATGTAGACGTAAGTAATTTGATATTTGCCCATAATGAGAACTGGTCTTCCCCTTAAATTTCTGTAAATTCACCAGAGCAATCTCATAATTAGATAGAAAAAATGAAGATTAGAGGCATAATCACTAGGGGTGTGCGAAATGGGCCATATTTGATTTGGATCCGGCCCAAGTCAGAGACAGTGATTCTATTTGTTGATTCAGATCACTGTCCCTAATTCAATTTGGACGAATCTGAAGATTCGATGCTGATTTGGAGAATGAACAATTCATAGATTTCATAGATTTCATAGACATTAGGGCTGGAAGGGACCTCAGAAGATCATCGAGTCCAGCCCCCTGCCTGAAGGGCAGGAAGTCAGCTGGGGTCATAGGATCCCAGCAAGATAAGCATCCAATTTACTCTTGAAGGTGTTCAATGTAGGTGCTTGCACCACCTCCAATGGCAGGCTGTTCCAGACCTTGGGGGCTCAGACAGTAAAGAAATTCTTCCTTATGTCCAGCCAGAAACGGTCTTGCAGTAGTTTATAACAGTTCTACCTCGTCATCCCAGATACTGGTAGTCACCCCTATAAACTTATAGGTGGCCATCAGATCGCCCCTGAGCCTCTGCTTTTCCAGGCTAAAGAGCTTCACAGATCTCAGCCTGTCATCGTAAGGTCTGTTTTCCTGACCTCTCATCATGCATGTGGCTCTTCTCTGGACTCTCTCAAGCTTCTCCACATCCTTTTTGAATTGTGGGGCCCAAAACTGGATGCAGTACTCCAGCTGCGGCCTCACCAGGCTGAGTACAAAGGGAAAATGACGTCCCGGGATTTGCTTAAGAAGCATCTATGGATGCAAGCCAGCATTTTGGTCGTTTTACTAGCCACAGCATCACATTGCAGGCTCATGTTCATCTTGTGGTCAATGATGACCCCCAAGTTTCTTTCTTCTGTAGTACTAGCCAGCGTAGCACTACCAAGCCTATAAGAATGCTGCAAGTTTTTCCCCCCAAGGTGGAGAACCTTGCATTTTTCAGTGTTAAACACCATCAGGTTCTCAGCTGCCCATTTGCTGAACGTGTCCAGGTCAGCCTGGATGCAGCCATAGACACAGCTTTAAGTCATTTTTCTACATACTTCAAGGTACCAGGCACGGGTCATGAACACTGGGATGGTGGGGCAGATGGAGCATCCCACAGAAGCCTGCCCCGCCATGTGCTCCATGGCAAACCTGGAAGTACTTCCAGTCCACTTCCTGGTCCACCAGGGAGTGCACTGGGGGCCCCCCATGCCCTCCCAACTCAGTGATCAGCCATGGGGGGACCACTGGTGCTCCCCCAGACCGAGGAGGCACCAGAGCGGTCAGGGGGCAGCAGTTGCTGAGCTGGGGAGAGCACGGGGGAGGGGGGAGGCTTTAGATCCAGAAGTGCTTCTGGAAGTGCTTCTGATCCACTTCTGGGTCCACTGTCAAATGTGCTGGGGACCCTCCTGTGGGACGCTCCATCCACCCCAGCATCTCAGTGTTCATGAGCTTCCTGCTACCTTGAACTACATAGAAAAAACATGTAAATCTGTGTCTATGTCTGAATCACTGAATCTTTCTGAATCTCTCCGAATCAATTTGGAGGCTTCAAATCTCCGCTGAATTGAATCAGTGACAAGAAGCTTTGCACAACCCTAATAATCACTGATAATTTTTTTTCATTTTTCCTCCTGAGTGAAACCTTCAACTTGTCCACTCGTTGCTGTCCTTGTTCTTCTGTTAGTCAGTGGTTAAACTCTACACTATGTAGTGCAGTGGCTTAGACAAAGCTACTGTTTATCAGGCTCAGTTTGCCAGCAAGAATATGAGGCCTCCTAATTTTTCATTGCTTTTAAAATATTTTGAAGCGTATTGGCTGTTTTAGGTCTTAGCTGTCTTTTCCCACTTTACAGCTTTTACCCATTTGGAAGAAGTCTGAACAATGTTCATTATAATTCAGATTATAATACATGACCTTTTATCTATTATTCATCTTGAATTTTTTTTTGTTCAGTTAAATCACAGTGCATTTATTCTTATGGGGGTGAATGGGGGGAAAAGAGAATTACTTGAAGTTTTCTTTAAAAAAAAACCTTAATATTAAACTGGCATTTATTTGATGTTACTGCAGACAGATTTTGAATGGCAGCAGAGCATTATTATTTCCCAGTGTATTCAGAATGTAAATAGTTAGGACAACAGCATGCAAATACAGGGCAATTTTTCAGACAAGAAAAGGAACATGGAAATTTTTCTCAAGATGTAATTAAATACGGAAATACCAAGATGAAATGATTGAAGCATTGGACTATTCTGGCTTTGCCCTTATTACCATAATTGCAAAGTGGTTTGCTGTAGCAAAAACATCCTTGTGAAATACCTGAACTGTTTTCTTGTTTTAAAAATATTTTCTCTTATTCTACTCAGAGAACATTTTAAAAATCTTTCTACCATAAAAGTTTTGCCCATACTTTTTTGCATACATGAATGAATATAAAGTAGTGAGTAACCAATACAAATCTTCAATTATATTCCCAACGTTACTGTGTAGTTCCACGTATAGAAGGAATTAGCCTATTCATAGCATAGGTTGTTGCATCTGAAAGCTCAAACCTTTCTGAATGAATTAGTCTATAAGGTGCTACCTTGCCTGCCTTGTTCCAAATCTTAGACTAAAATGACTAACTATCTTTCTGTTACATATATAATTACAGTTCTAAAATCCAAGGAGAAATTTTTAAATTGCATTGGTACTCTGAGGGAACCCAGTATTTTTACAAACATAGTAAGTATCATGGCTGATATCATCCTTAGATTCTTCCTGTTCCTGGAATCAATTTGCTTGTTCTGCACACAAATGTATCTCGAAACAATGGACTTGTGATGGGGAGGATGACTGTGGAGATGGCTTAGATGAGAGTGATGCTGTCTGTGGTGAGTATTATAATGTTTATTATTTTATCTAATTTTAGAGTCTGATCCTGAGAGATGCAGGACACTAATATGGGATCTAAGCAGAATAATGTTTTAGAGATTTTTTTTTTTAAAAAAAAAGAACCTTATAACTCCTTAATAGTCAGTGATTACTTCATCAAAGTACATTGTAGAAGAAAAAAAATGACAAATCATTTTTCTCTAATATTAAATGTAAATAGCATTGCTAATATTAATCAATCAATGGTAGTAGTACTGTACTAATGTCGCATGGTCCCAGTAATGTATGACAAGTAATATTTGTTTGGTAATATCTTTAGCATATCAACTATATGACATTGTTTGTGTTCTTGCCTGTATCTCAGGCAGGCTATGATGCCTTCATGGTGTGGGATATCATAGAACCAAGTAAATCTTGCTCAGGGAGATGGTCAATATTCCATGTTTTGTTCAAGAAGTCTGTCATGTTTTATAGAAAACTTGCTCTCTGACTGACTAGATCTTTGTTGGTAGTTTCTATAAACACTGATAGTTCAACTAGGAGGGTACTGTAGTTGCAGTGCCAGGGTTTCGATGTTTGTGTACCTTGTGAAACATATAACATTTTCCTGGGGAGGGAAATTAGAGGATTAATTTGTACAGGTTTTTTTTTTTTTTTTCTTGACACTGGCAGAGAAAAGACTTGATGTCTTTGAATTTAAAGATGAATAATGGTGTGAGGTCTTCCTCAAATTCCTTATTATAGTTACGGTTAGAGTTAATGAGTTGACTTTGTTATGCTATTAATGCCTTATGATTATACTGTTAAGTAAGCCATAGATAAAGTATTCTTAGCTCACATTCCAAGCTCTGACTTTATTAAATCAGTTTCCCAATAAAACATATTTTTACAAACACAAAAAGTAAACAGGGAAAAAGAAAAAAAGGATCAGTCTACCATATGTAAATGTAATGTAAATGAGTTCATAGAATCATAGAATAATAGAAAATTAGGTTTGGAAGTGACCTCAGGAGGTCATCAATTCCAACACTCGGCTTAAAGCAGGATCATCCATAACTAGATCATCCCAGCCAAGGCTTTGTGTACCTGGGTCTTAAGAACCGATAAGGATGGGCATTCCATAATCTTTCCTGGTAACCTTTTCATTCTTCACTATCCTCCTAGTGAGAGAGTTTTTCTAATATCTAACCTAAACTTCCTTTACTGCAATTTGAGACCATCGCCCATTGCTGTACTGTCTGACATGACTGAAAAGAGTCTGGCTCCAGCCTCTTTGTAATCATCCTATAGAGAGCTGAAAATAATTATTAACCACCACCCCCCCTCAGTTTTCTCTTCTCCAGACTAAATAAGGCTAGTTTCCTCAGTCTGTCCTCGTAAGTTATGTCCCCAACCTCCTCACCATTTTTGTTGCTTTCTGCTAGAGTCTCTCCAATTTGTCCACATCCTTTCTGTAGTTGGCATTGGAGTGGGAAGTCCAAAACTGGACACAGTACTCCAGATGTGGCCTCACCAATGCTGGATAGAGGGAAATAATCACTTCCTTCAATTGGCTGGTGACACTCCTACCAATGCAACCCAGGATGCTGTTAACTTTCTTTGCAACAAGGGCACACTGTTGGCTCATGTTCTGCTTATTATCCAATGTAACCCCCAGGTCCTTTTCTGTAGAGCAGTTGCTTAGCAGGGGTATGCGAAGTAGGCCCTATTCAATTTGGATTTGGATTCAGCCCGAATCAGGGACAGTGATTCGATTCATTGATTCAGATCACTGTCCCTGATTCAAAACGGTCAAATCCAAACCCGAATCTGAAGATTCAATGCCGATTCAGTGAGTCAGTGATTCAGACATACACACGGCTTTAGAGCTCATCCATGCAGATGAGGAAGCTTTGAGACTGTTCAGATTTGTCTGAGTGCTCTTCCCATAAGATTTCTGGGGAGTTGAAGTCTTCCATGACAACCATGCACTGAAAGCATGCAGCCTCAGCCAGTTTCTTTGTGAATTCCTGGTCAAGTTCTTGATCCTGATTAGGAGGTCTGTAGTAGACACCTACCATTGTGCCCCCTGTGCCATTTTCACCACAAATTTTTACCCAGAGAGTCTCCAGTCATCCACCCTGGATACCAATGTTGGCTTGCAGGGATGTATAGCTTTCCTTGACATAGAGAGCTACACTACCACCCCTTTTGTCTGCACAATCTCTCCTGTACAAGGTATAGCCATCTATACCTGTGGCCCAGTCATAAGTGGAGTCCTACCAGGTCTCTATTATCCATATGAGATTGTAGTCATTCTTGTTTAGTAGAAGGACCAGTTCCTCCTGTTTGTTCCCCAAGCTCCTGGCATTGGTGTACGGGCGTATATGTGTCTCATTGGAGGCTCTAGTCTTCCCTACGCATTGTTCCGGGGCTGGGGTAGGTGTAGGTTCCCTTGAGTGCCTTAGCCTGCTGGATTTGCAAAAATTGCCCAGTGGGTAACTTTTCAATTCAGAGGGTCCTGATTCAATTCGGATGCAGAGATTCAGCCACTGAATTGAACTGAATCTCTGCCAAATTAAATCAGGAAACAAATCTTAGCACAGTCCTACTACTTGGCTGGTAAGTCACCAGTCTATATCAGTGTCTAGGATTGTTCTGTCCTAAATGCAGGACTTTACACGCATCTTTACTGAACGTCATGCAAGTTCTTTTGGTCCAATCCTCCAATTGGTTGAGGTCTCTCTGAATCCTAGCCCTACTGTCCAGCATATCAACTACTATCCAGCATATCTACTACTCCACTCAGATTGGTGTCATCTACAGACTTCCTGAGAGTTCACTCCATCCCATCTTCCAGATCATTGGTGAAGATTTTGAATAAAACTGGCTCCAGGACTGATGCTTGAGGCCCTCCACTTGGAACCAGCTACCAACTAAACATTGAGCCATTGACTACTACCCTTTGAGCTAAACAATCCAGCCAGTTTTCTATCCACTTTACAGTCCATTCATCCAACCCATACTTTCTTATGAGAATGTTGTGGGAGACCACATATAAGCCTTGCTAAAGTCAAGTTATATCATGTCCACTGCTCTCCCCATATCCACAGATCTAGTCATCTCAGGATAGAAGGCAATCAGGTTAGTCAGGCATCACTTGCCCTTGATGAATCCATGGTGACTGTTCCTAATCAGTTTCTTTTTCTTCAAATGCTTAGTAATGGGTTCCTTGAGGACCTGCTGAATGATTTTTTCAGGGACTGAGGTGAGGGTGTCCAGTATGTAGTTCCTCAGATCCTTTTTCTTCCTGTTCTTAAAAATGGGCACTATATTTGCTCTTTTCCAATCATCTGGAACCTCTCCTGATCACCATGATTTTTTAAATATAATGGCCAGCAGCTCTCAGTTGTAACATTAGGTAAGTTATCACCCTGATATTTGCAGTCGGGCAAAAAGATTCTTGTTTATGGATACTGGGGTCATGGTTCAATCGGATTTAATGTCTCTACTTTAGCGCACATGCTCAGTGGAATGGTATCAAAAGAAAATAGAAATTTTAAGAACAAACCAAGAACAAAACTGCAAACTACCACTCCTTTATCTTGTTCAGATTTTATATATCACCTTCTTATCCATAGTTTACCATTGCTTATAGATATCCTATTGGAAAAAAAAGCCCTACCAGAGGAGCAGTACTGAAGATTCTTAAATGACAAGGGATTCACTCATTTTTTCCAGGGCTGCCAAAAAGAGTTTGTGTTTCCCAGCCCTCTTAAACATTTTGAAGTCTACCTGTCTCTAAAATGCAATTTATCTTCAAAAGTATCTGAAATATCAGATTAGTAAAAGCAACAATGTTTGGTTGTTTTTTTTTTTTTCCTTTTGGAGGTAATAATGAAAATGAATCATAAAATGAAGTCTTTGAATTTGTTTAACGTTAATTTTAATAAATATTCAAAGAACTGAATAGAAAATGTACCTTCTCTTCCTTAGAGATGCAAATTTGGTTTATCTGGAAAAAAGGCATAATGATGGTTTGCATAAAAACAATCACTTCAAAACAGGCTAATAAACTGTACATAAAAATAGAAATTTATTATAGAGGAAAGTCTGCTCTCAAAGAAAAAACAAAAACATCTAACTTAATTATTTACTTTTTTAGATTTCTATTTTACCCTATCCAAAAGACTCTGTGCAGCTTACAAAAAACATACAACCCCAGAGAGAATTCCCTGAACAGTACTCCAAAACACTCAAAATCCATCTAACTTTCCCTTTTGTGTTGTTAGTGGTCTTGTTAAGTGAAAAAAGTGCATTGTATGAAACTAAGAAAGCTTGCTTTACTTTTGTGGGCTTTTGGGTTTTTTGCCTCAACTACTCCATGTTCTCTATTCAATATTCAGTATGGGGCAATACAGACCTGAACTTTCCCAAAGCACCTAAAATCCCATTGGAATTGATAATGAAGAGATGGGATAACTCTTAGTATTAGGACTAATCCAATGAATTAAAAAATTACACTGTATTCCTAAAATATGTCTGTGCCTTGTAAAAGTGTTCTATTGCCTAGATTTTTTTTTTTAAAAAACAGTAAAATAACATTCCTGAAAGAAATAAATGAGTAACTGTGGAAAGTTAATATACAGAAGAAAGAATATAGATGCAGAAACTTTAATGTACAATCTTAATCTAAATGTTTAGAATATTGTTCAATGTACAACCTGACATGTCAACCTACTTTTTAAAGTTACAACTCTTCAGCAATTATAGTCTAAAAAGCTCATAAAATGTTCCAGGTGGGATATTTGTTCAACCCTAACCTTTGCAATGTTTTTTAGGTACCGTAACTTGTGCTGCAGACACATTCAGTTGCCTAGGTTCCCATGCTTGTGTTCCCCAACACTGGCTTTGTGATGGTGAAAGAGATTGTCCTAATGGAAGTGATGAACTCTCTACAGCTGGCTGTGGTATGAGTTGTTTTGTTATACTTACAATAAACTTTAAAATGTGTTCTGGATTACTTTTTCAAAGTACTTTTCATGTTTCTTGTATTTTTTCCTGGTGGATCCTTTGTCCATTATGATGTACAGTGTTTAGTGAAGTGCATTGTGCTTTGCCTTTATAGCATGCAATATATACTGGAAGCTAGGGCTGTGCAAAATTTGTCTGTCTGTTTCATTTTGATACTGTTTCAACTCATTTCAAGCTCAAAACAGCAAAATCAAAATGAAACAAAGGGCTTCAAAACAGCCTTGAAATGAAATGAGGCCAGTCAAAATGTTTTGAGTTTCAAAGATGCCAGCAGACAGGTGGTGGGAGACAGGGGAGAACCAGGGCTGCACTCCCAGTGGCTCTGCAGCCCATTGTGGCTCAGCTGAGAGCACAGCCCAGGCTCTCCCCACCTCCCATGGCTGGACTGCAGGAAGCTGATTGCAGTGCAGGGGAGGGGAACTGAGCCTGGGCTCATTTCCCCTCCCCAGTGCTCTGATCAGGCTGGGGAAGAGACTGATCCCGATCACTCAGTTCCCTTTCCCAGCGCTGTGATCAATGGGACTGGGGAAGGGAACTGAGCCCAATAGCTTAGTTTCTCTCCCTAGCACTGTGATTGATCAGGCTGTGGAAGGGAACTGAGCCCCATCACTCAGTTCCCCTCCCCAGTGCTGGGATCAGTTGGGCTAGGGAAGGGAACTGAGCCTGATTGCTCAGTTCCCCTCCCCAGTGCTGGGATCCATTGGGCTGTTCCCCTCCCCAGCGCTGCGTTCGATTGGGCTGGGGAAGGGAGCTGAACCCAATCAGTCAGATCCCTCCCCAACCCTGCAATGGAACAGGCTGGGGAAGGGAAATGAGCTCCATCACTCAGTTCCCTTCCCCAGTGCTGTCATCGATCAGACTGGGGAAGGGAACTGAGCCCAGCTGAGCTAAGTTCCCTTCCCCAGCGCTAGGATCAGGGAGGGGAACACCGTAGGGCTGGGGAGGGGAACTCTGCTCAGTTGGCCTGAATTCCCTTCCCCAACCCAGTCACAGTGCTGAGGAGGGGAACTGAGTGATCAGGCTGAGTTCCCTTCCTCAGCCTGATCCACTGCAGCACTGGGGAGAGGAACTGAGTGATCAGGCTCAGTTCCCTTCCCCAGCCTGATTGATCACAGCGCTGGGGAGGGGAACTGAGTGGTTGGGCTCAGTTCCTTTCCCCAGCTCGCCAGTCCCAGGTGGCAGCACCTGGCTTCCCTCCCTCATCTGGCAGGCAGATCAGAGGCCCACAACCCAGGGAGGACTGGCATAGCTCCTGCAGCCTTCCCGCAGCCCAATTGCCTGCAAGATGAGAGAGGCTGTTTTGAGCTTCCCCATTATAGCCTATGGGTGAAACATTGAAACAGCATTGAAACAGCATCACTGTTTCGATTAAATGAAATGAAACAGTGCTTTTGAATCAAAACAAAATTTGAAATGAAATGCTGTTCTGTTGAAACCTCAAAACATAAGTCAAAATGGAACGATGCCATTTTGCACAGCCCTACTGTAAGCCATCAGTGATAAATTCGAATACTTTAGTTGAGATCCTCTGAAGATTTCACATATCCCCATAACAGCTCCACAGTAGTATAGTTATAATGATGATCACAAGATGAAGATCTGTCCCACTGGATATAATATACTGTATGTGTTTCAGACATAAGCATTTCCTTTATTCCCCACCACCCATATTTAACAACAGTGAACAGTTTATTATAGGACATATATTATTCATCCAGTTTTGCAAGGAAAATATTCTGAAGTCCAGTTTTTTATGTAACTGAGGCAGCTGTACCTAAATTTAATGAATCTCCATCACTGGTGCTCTATAAAATGTTGCTTACACTTTGGTGGATGATGGTGTTTGGAAAATAATCCTATTAATGATATCTGAGTTTGGGTCAAAATTTTAAGAGAGTTCATATTTTATCCACTTCTGTTTAAATGGAAACTTTTAATGGTGGAAAATATTCAAATAACTCTCTCTCCACTGAGTAT
The DNA here is from genome assembly GCF_000455745.1 of Alligator sinensis. Taxonomy (NCBI): domain Eukaryota; kingdom Metazoa; phylum Chordata; order Crocodylia; family Alligatoridae; genus Alligator; species Alligator sinensis. The sequence continues at coordinate 452,266 of NW_005842330.1, read as the reverse complement.
GTGTTCTGTAATACACAACTTCTGGATTGGATTATTTCACTAATACGTATAAAGGCAGTTAGTTGTAGGAGTAGGATATGAAAAAGTTATTTTCAGAATGGGACGTTTTGAAAAATATTAACATTTGAAGATTTTTGATGTCTAGATGCATTAGGATCTTTTATTTTTTCCTCTTTGTGATGGCAGCTGCTGGTAATGCTTAAGTGTGCTAATCAGCGTATGTGACACAAATTTTATTATTATTTGTTTTGAATCGGTTATTAATCTCAAATTTATATTGCTTGAGGGTTTTTTTCCAAATGAAGAACAATATGAATTGTTCTTCTAAGTGTTCCTTATTTTTTGTGTACTATATTTCATAGCTCCCAATAACATATGTGATGAGAATGCCTTCCTGTGCCAGAATAAAATCTGCATTCCCAAACAGTTTGTATGTGACCATGATGACGACTGTGGAGATGGATCTGATGAATCGCTTGAATGTGGCAAGTATAATTAAAGTCCAATTAATGCAGAAAAATCTCAGGCTGAATAATAGGGTCACAAAATGCTTAGATGCAGGAGTAGAGGTGGGTGTCCTTTTCTTGGACTTTAGTAAGGCCTTCAATACGGTATGTCATCCTATTCTCATAAATAAATTAAGAGGCTATGACATAGCTGTTTACATGGTCTGGTGGGTGGCAAATTGGCTTAGCGGTCACACCCAGAGAGTGGTAGTAGATGAGTCAGTATTGACCTGGAAGGATGTGGGTATTGGGGTCCCTCAGGATTCGGTCCTTGGGCCTGTACTCTTCAATATCTTCTTCAGTGACTTGGATGTGGGTGTGAAGTGGATAACCATCAGAGCAAGCTTACCAAGCATCAGCTGCAAAATCAGAAGGTTAGGATGCTAAAGGAAACCCACTCCTACCCCAGCCCAGAAACAGAGCTTTCAACGGCATACTTACTTGCCTGTACACTTATGCCAGGAGTTTGGGAAATAAACAGGAGGAACTGGTCATTTTGATAAACTAAAATGACTATGATCTCATAGGGATAACAGAGACCTGGTGGGACTCCTCCTATAACTGGACTATGGGTATAAATGGCTATACCCTGTACAGGAGAGATTGTGCTGAAAAAAAGGGGCGGGGTGTAGATCTCTATGTGAAGGAAAGCTACACAGAGGACAACTGGAAACCCTTTGGTTTAGAATATGAGGGTAATGTGGTGAAGGGGATACAATGGTAGATGTCTACTACAGACCTCCAAATCAGGAACAAGAGCTTGACTATGAATTCATCAGGGGACTGGTCAAGGCTGCACACTCTCAATGCGTGTTTGTCATGGGGGACTTTAACTACCTGAACATCTCATGGGAAGAGCACTCGGTCCAATTCATGGAAGTCTAAAAGCTTCCTCACATGCGTGGATGAGCTCTCCCTGCCTCAAGAACTTTATGGGCTGACAAGAGGTAAGGCACTGCTGGACCTGGTACTGGTCAAAGGGGATGAGCTAATCAGTGACCTAAGAATCAAAGGGAAGCTGGATGACAGTAACCACAACTTGATCACTTTCACTATCCATCACAAAACTGGCAAGCCATCCAACAATGCAGTAGTCCTCGATTTTAGGAAAGCCAACTTTCATATGCTAAGGAGGCTTGTTCCTCAGGCCATGAGAGGCCATGATTTGACAGGGAAGGGAGTTCATGATAACAGGTTGCTCCTTAAGGAAATGACCCTAGAAACACAAGGGAAGTCCATCCCAACCTGTAGGAAAAGTGATAAAAGGGCTCAGCAACCCCTTTGGCTCAACTCATGGACCTCCTACATCTAAAAAGAGAGCCTTACAAAGGATGGAGCACAGGAAACACCACTAAGGAGAAGTATTCTGCACTGGTCCACACCTGTAGGGAATGAACTAGGAAAGCCAAGGCTGTAACTGCACTCAAACTAGCTACATGAATCAAGGACAATAAAAAGTCCTTCTTCAGATATGTGGAGAGTCAAAGGCAACATTGGACCCTTGCTAAGCCAGTTGAGACAGCTGACTACTGACACCCAGGAAAAAGCCAATCTGCTTAATGATTACTTTGCATCATTTTTCACCAGCCCAAAGGGACCACCCTGCCTAACATGATGCAGTATGACCAGGGTGAGGGTGAATATATGTCCACCATTGGTGTAGATCTTGTGAGGGAGCACCTTGAGTGGCTGGACCTCCACAAATCAGATGGTCCAGATAGATTGCACCCAAGAGTGGTAAAGGAAGTGGCAGACATCATTGCGCAGCCACTGGCAAAGATATTCGAGAACTCATGCCACTTGGGTAAAGCAGCTGAAGATTGGAAGAGGGCCAATGTGGTGCCAATCTTCAAGAAAGGGAGGAAAGAAGACCTGGGAAACTATAGGCCAATCAGTTTGTCCTCAATCCTTGGGAATATTTTGGGAAAAAAAATGTCAAAGAAACCATTCTTGATAGGCTAACAGAATGCAGCTTTCTGAGGGATACCCAGCACGGGTTTGTTGTGTGTAGGTCTTGCCCGACCAATTTCTTTTCCTTCTATGACCAGGTAATGTATCACCTGGACAAAAGGGAAGAGATTGATATCATATATTTGGACTTAAAAAAAGCCTTTGACCCAGCATCTCATGATGTCCTCATGGAAAAATTGGGCAACTGCGGCCTCAATTATACCACAGTCTGATGGATGGGGAACTGGCTCCCAGGTTGGACCCAGAGAGTGGTAGTTGATGGAACTGAATCAACATGGCACTCAGTGACCAGTGATATCCCCCAAGGGTCCATTCTCGGACCTGTACTCTTTAATGTCTTTATAAATTATCTGGACTCTGGTGTCAGAAATGGATGGGCTAAGTTTGCTGACAACACCAAACTTTGGGGAAGAGTATCCACACTTGAGGATAGGTTGGTGATCCAGGCCAACCTCGATAGGCTTGCAAGGTGGGCAGATGAAAACCTGATGGCATTCAATACGGAGAAATGCAAGGTGCTTCACCTCAGGGGAGGGAGAGGGAAATCCCACATCACACTAATAGGCTCAACAATGCTACACTCGCTAGCACCACAACTGAAAGAGACTTAGGGGTCATGATTGACCACAAAGTGAACATGAGCCACCTGTGGGATACCACAGCTGGCAAAGTGAACAAAACTCTGGCTTTCATCTACCAGTGGATCTCAAGCAAGACCCAGGATGTCATCCTCCCACTGTACTCAGCTTTGATGAGGCTGCAGCTGGAGTATTGCAACCAATTCTGGGCTCCACCATTCAGGAAGGACATGGAAAGCTTGAAAGAAGATCCAGGGAACTACAGGCCAATCAGCTTGCCCTCAATCCCTGGGAATATTCTGGAAAAAATCACCAAAGACTTGACAGTGCTATGCTGGCTAGCACCAAGGCCAAAAGAGACTGGAAAGTCATGAATGACCACAGGATGGACATGAGCCACCAATGCAATGTTGCAGCTGGTAAAGCAAACCAAAATCTGGCTTGCATCCATAGATGCTTCTCAAGTACATATCAGGATGTCATCCTCCCGCTGTACTTGGCCTTGGTGAGGCTGCAGTTGGAGTACTGCATCCAATTCTGGACTCCACAATTCAGGAGGGATGTGAAGAAGCTTGAGAGAGGACAGAGGAGAGCCATCCACATGATCAAATGACAAGAGAATAGGCCTTATGAAGAAAGGCTGAGATCCATGGGACTCTTCAGCCTGGAAAAGTGTAGGCTCAGGGGTGACCTGGTGGCAGACTATAAGTACATCAGGGGTGTGCATCTGGGGGAACATTTGTTCACCAGAGCACCCCAAGGGATGACAAGAAGCAATGGTCACAAACTCCTCTAAGAACATGCTAGGCTGGACATAAGGAAAAACGTCTTTACTGTCCAAGCCCCCAAAGCCTGAAACAGGCTCCCTCCAGAGGTGGTGCAAGCACCGACTTTGGACTCCTTTAAGAAGTGTTTTCACACTTATTATGCTGGGATCCTTTGACCCTAGCTGACTTCCTGCCCTTGGGGCAGGGGGTTGGACTTGATGATCTCCCAAGGTCCCTTCCAGCCCTAATGTCTATGAAATCTATGAGTCCAGAGGTGAGCCACATGCATGATCAGAGGGCAAGAGAGCAGACCTTCTGAAGAGAGACTGCGAGCTATGGGACTCTTCAGCCTGGAGAAGCACAGGCTCAGGGGTGACTTAGTGGCAGCATATAAGTACATAAGGGGTGTGCATCGGGATCTGAGGGAACACCTGTTCACTAGAGCACCCCAAGGGATGACAAGATCCAATGGTCACAAACTCCTTCAAGACCATTTTAGGCTGGGCATAAGAAAAAACTTCTTTACTGTCTGAGCTCCCAAGGCCTGGAATGGACTGCCCCCAGAGGTAGTGCAAGCACCGGCTCTGGACACTTTTATGAGACATTTGGATGCTTATCTTGCTGGCATCCTTTGACCCTAGCTGACTTCCTGCCCCTTAGGCAAGGGGCTGGACCCGATGATCTCACAAGGTCCCTTCCAGCCCTAATATCTATGAAATCTATGAAACCATGGAGCTTGAGCTGGGAGATAAGGGTTTCTCAGTCCCCTGCTCCCCGATTGTGATAGTGAAGAGGGGACTGGAAGATAATGATCTGCCAGCCTCCACTCAGTCACAATCTTGGAGCAGGGAGCTTGGAGCTCCTTGCTGCTGGGACAAGGGGACATGGTCCCTGCCTGGGCTCTGGTGGTGGAGCCCACCCTGGCAGCAGGCAGTTCCTGGTGGCAGGGAGTAATCTCCCACCCCCTGGTGGCTGCCTGACCAAGAGCAGATTTTCTCTCAGTCATCTACATGAGCGTTACTGTGCCGTTGTTAATCAAAAGTAAATTTTCTACTTGTATTTACAGGTAGCAAAATTACTTATGATTAACGAGGTTTATTGCACAGTTAGGATATTCACATGTAGATGCACATACTTACTGCACAGTAAACTATGCTACTGTGCAGTAAAGCACCTCATGTAGACACGCCCACCAAATACACAAAATATTGATATATATTTTATCTTCATTAGTTCTATGTGCTTCATTTTCAGTATGCTATATACATGCAAATGTATACGTGCTGTATTCTGAATGTAACAATCAGGACTGTGTGGGTGCATCAATTGACTAATTTGCTGTGTAACATTGTAGAACATGTGTACCCCTGCTAGGCCAGAGTAAGCTAATTTACAAGTACTATTCTTCTGCAGTGTAAAAAACACAGCAGCATACGTGTAGACAGTGTCCTGGCTGGCTGCGGCATAAGGGTGCTACAGTGTGGGGGCTGCTTGCTGGCTAGCCCTGCACTGAAGCACCCTCCTACCCCGGCCAGCCCCTCCACAGCATGTTTAGCCAGGGGAAATAGCCCTGAGCTGGCAGGCTGGCCCTCTGAGCCTCTGCCAGCTGAGGATGCTCTAACTTGGCTTAAGGTGCTGCACATGAATAAACTCTGGGCTTTATTGCTCTGAAGCTCATTGCTCCTGGGCACGTGTTCAGATGATGTGCCCCAGAGCAATAAACTCCAAAGCAATAAGCTCATCAGTTTATTCATGCACCTTATTACATATGTAGACCCACCCTGTATTTACAAAGTTAATATGCATGCAAAGTACAAGTAGATAAGCATGCGTAAAATACCCATGCACAAATTACTGATAATAATCTGGCCACTGTGTGTGTAGACAATATCTAAAGTTTTTTGTGCATACACTCTATGTATATATGCATATGGTAAAAATGAGATGGCCACATGTGGATCTTCCATTTTTCTAGAGAGCCTATCATCTAAAGGTCAGGGGCAATTCAGCCCCCCCCACACACACACACATGAAAGTATTTCAAGAGGAACACATTTGTAATATTAACAAATCTTTCTATATATCACTACATTTTTCTCATAGAGTAGCATTGACTCTCTAATTAATCACTGTGAGAGCAGCATGGTAATAATGTACCAAATCAACACTTATTTTTTCTCTGTTTTTCTTGTCCAGTCATCCCTTAGTTTTTACTTGCCAGTAGATGGAAACGAACATTTGAAATTCTAAGCCCTGACATCCCTCTTTATAGGAAGGTCTTATTGTTTCAGAAGCCTTTGGTGTTTTTTTACCTTGCAGGTGAAATTGCTACTGAGTTGGTTCATAGGCTCTAGATAATAGAAAAAATTATCCATATCATCAAAACTTAATATGATGTGGGGTAGAAGGGAAGACAAAGAACAAAACAACATCTACCTTCATTTTCTTGCTCTGTGTGTATAACTAACTAACTAACTAACTAAATACACACACACACACACACACACATATGCATACATATGTGTGTGTGTATATATATCTATATATATATGTATATATGTATGTGTATATATGTATATATATGAATGTATGTATATGTTTAGGATCTGATCCATTACTGTTAAGGATGGATATCAAATCAGATATCACGTCTCTTCCTAGTCAAATGAAGCACATCAGTGCCACAGAGACAACAACCACTATAGCAGAAGCAAGAGAACAGTCTTACCCTGTCATCACCGCTTGCTTTCCACCGCTCCTTTTATTTTTCACCATGGGCTGCATGACACCTCAAAGACAGCACTTTTGTTACCATGTCGAAGAGACCCCAAATATTTATTTTCATATCAACAGTGAACAATTCCACAAACTTTTGTGGGAGATACTTAAGCCATCACAGGGAGAGCCCCTTCCCAAAACTAGAGGTATCACTTGGCTTTATATATTACTGTCTAATGAGGTACACAAAACTAACACCTGAGCAAGGAATCTACAAATTGCTTGACTGTGTGTATCAGTCATGTGCAGCAAGAATGCCTCAAATGAGACTAAAGAAGAAAGATTGCTCCCATTTGAGAAAGTTAGAACATTTGATCAAATCCACAGTCTTTCTCTGACAGCTCCTGGGGCAGCTTGAGTGGGGATACAGGTAGAGCCTCATTCTAATCAAGGTTTACTGAGGACAAATCTGAAATGCAGAGGGGAAATTTTCACAACTATTAAAGGTAGCATCCACAAGCTTCAGAATTAAGTAACGTTTATTTTTTTGGTGGTAATATTTCTTAATTAATTCATTCATTTTACTGTGATAGAGAGAGAATCTGGAAATATCCAACATTCACAGGAAACTAACATTTTAGAAGGTAGATGATGTTTAGGTGTACTACACTGGGGAAGCCATAAAAGGCTTTCAATCATTCTAATTTACTTTATTCCATATATAGCAGAGAGTTATTGAATTATTACACAGCACACACTTGCAGCTATTTAGCAAATATAGCAGCAAGTATGCCAAAACCTGTCACCATGATACATGAAAAATAATAGATTAAATATCTGTCTTTATATTCTTACTTTAGTCATAAACTTATCATTTATAAAGACTAATTGAATATTCTGTTAAAATACTAACTACATTGTTGTTATGCTCCATTATAGTTTCAAATTCATTAAGGAGTAAGTCAATTATATTGTAAAATAAGACCAGAATGAGACCAAAATTACCCCAAATTTAGGAAAGGAACAAGATTTTATGTAAGTAGGACAGAACTTTCACTAAACAAGGGCTAAAATGGGGTTTCAGAACAACCTGTTTCTAAAAATCTAGTATATTTTTGTATCTGTAATAATATGAATGTTTTCATGAATATGCATTTTTAAATTAATTCTCTCACCGTAGAAATGGATTCCTCGGTGGATTCATTATTAACAAATATGCTCTGTATATTCTAGTGGAGAGATTATGACAAGATATTCCTTGAAGAATGAGTCATAAAAAAAAAAAACTTGATGTGAAGTGAGGAACATGCTGGACCTAATGTTTTGCACCTGAACAGAAACAGGGATTTAGATTATTGAGGATGTCATCAAGAAACCTCTGTTATGGTCAAACCACTACTTCCTAATGCCACAGATCTCTGTCCTCTGTTGCCCCTGCTAGTGTGGTGGACCAGATAGGCCTGTCCTCCCCCAGAGGGTCATAGAGCCACAAGCCTTGCAAAAGTCTCTGGGGGACATTCCCACTGACCTTGACATCAACTCAATCATCTAGTTGATTGCTGGAATATTCAAAGCCAACCAACTGTGGCATAGATTTATGTTTTGGCAGTGGGTGGTGGCAAAGAAACTTTTCTTCTCTGTTACCATTGTATCTGCAAAGTGTTGTATGGGAGAATTGATCCAGATGGTGAATAGAGTAGTTAATTCATACAATCATAGAAAATCAGAGTTGGATAGGACATCAGTAGATCTTCTAGTCCAACACCCTGCTTAAAATGGAAACATTCCCAACTATAACACCTCAGTCAAGGTTTTGTCTAACTGGGTCTCAGACACTTCTAAGGATAGATATTCCACAATCTCTTTTGGTTCAGTCCTTTACTACCCTCTTAATTAGAAAGTTTTTCCTAATATCTAACCTAAAATTCCCTTCCTGCAACTTTAGACCATTGCTTCTTATTCCATTAAATATGCCACCACTGAGTACTGTTTAGCTCCATCCTCTTTCTAACCACCCTTCAAGTAGTTGAAGGCTGCTATTAAATCTCCCTTCATTCTTTTCTACTCCAAACTAAATGGTCCCAATAGGGGGAATGCCATACTGGATCTGGTATTGGCAACAGGGGATGACATGGTAGGGGACCTACAGATCGGTAGCCATCTGGGGGACAGCAATCACCTAATGAAATGCAAAGTGCTGCACCTAGGGAGGAAAAATGTCCAGCACACCTACAGCCTAGGGAATGACCTGCTGGGTGGCACGGAAGTGGAAAGGGATCTTGGACTCCTAGTGGACTCCAAGATGAACATGAGTCGGCAGTGTGACGAAGCCATCAGAAAAGCTAATGGCACTTTATCATGCATCAGCAGATGAATGACGAATAGGTCCAAGGAGGTGATACTTCCCCTCTATCGGGTGCTGGTCAGACCGCAGTTGGAGTACTGCGTGCAATTCCGGGCACCACAATTCAAGAGGGATGCGGATAATGACCTGCCACCCAGCAGGTCATTCCCTAGGCTGTAGGTGTGCTGGACATTTTTCCTCCCTAGGTGCAGCACTTTGCATTTC
>NW_005842330.1:417189-442574 GCF_000455745.1 Alligator sinensis | reverse complement strand
TGCAATGATGTCGGCCAGTGCCTTCAGCACCCTCGGATGGAGCTCATCCAGGCCAGCCGACTTAAAGGTATCCAGTTCTTCCAAGTGACTCTGCACCAACTCAGGGTCTGCGCATGGAAGTCTGGCGCCTTGGTGCTGCCTCTCTACAACCCCAGTGAGAGACTTGTCGTGCCCCTCGCTTAGGAGCACTGAGGCAAAGAACTTGTTGAGGAGTTCAGCCTCGTCCCCCCTGTCCGTCACCAATTGTTTCTGCCCATTTAGCAGGGGTCCTATTCCTCCCTGGGCCTTCCTTTTACTCCCAATATATCTAAAAAACAATTTCTTGTTGTCCTTTACTTGGGATGCCATCCTCAGCTCCATGGTAGCTTTGGCCCGTCTAACTGCCTCTCTACAAGCACGAGCAGAGGAGGTGTATTCGTCTTTGGTGATCTCTCCCTGTTTCCACTTTTTATGTGCTCCCCTTTTGGCCCTTAGGCTGCTTTGGATTTCTGTGGTCAGCCAGGGAAGCCTCCTGGCCCCTTTCCCTCTTTTACCCCGCACTGGGATCATCTCGCTTTGTGCCCGAAGGATCGTTTCCTTAAGGCACAGCCACCCTTCTTGGGCTCCCATCACTTCAAAACTCCTACTCTGCAGTGCGTCCTTGACTAATCGCCTGAGTTCATTTAAATCAGCTTTCCTAAAGTCTAGCACTTTCTCCCTACTAGTTACCTTACCCACTCAACGCCTTATGGTGAATTCTATTATTAGGTGATCACTGTCCCCCAGATGGCTACCGATCTGTAGGTCCCCTACCATGTCATCCCCCATTGCCAATACCAGATCCAGTATGGCATTCCCCCTAGTGGGACCATGTACCTCCTGTGTCAGGTGGAGGTCCTGTACACAGGTTAGAAACCTGCGTGAGCGGTGGGACTTTGCCGTCTGTGTCTCCCAGCAGATGTCTGGGTAGTTTAGGTCCCCCATGACTACTGCCTCTTTAGCTTTTATGATCTCTGTGAGCTGCCTCAGGAGCCCCGCATCTATTTCTTCCCCTGGCTTCTTTACTTTTCATTCCATCCATTTCCTCTGAACTCTCTCCTGTTTGTCTACATCCTTTCTCGGGGGAGGGAGGGTGGGGGTGCAAAACTGGAAACAGTATTCCAGATATGCTCTTACCAGTGCAGAATAGAGGTGAATAATTATTTCCCTCGATATGCTGGCAAGGCTTTTCCTAGTGCAAAATAAAGGCACACTGCTGACTCATATTCAGCTTATTGTCCAGTGTAAACCCCAGGTTCTTTTCTGCAGGGCTACTGCTTAGCCACTTGGTCCCCAGCCTGTACCAAGGCGTGATTTTTTTTGTTCTAAGTGCAGGACTTTTCACTTTTCCTTATTGAATCTCATGAGATTTTTTTTGGTCCAGTCCTCTAATTTGACTAGGAATCCAGAATCCTGTCCTTACCCTCCTGTGTATCTACTACTCTCCCCAACTTGGTGTCATCTACAAACTTACTAAGGGTGTACTCCATGCCATCTTCCAGGTCATTGAAGATGATATTGAACAAAATTGGCCCAAAAACTGACCCCTGGGGCACTCCACTTGGTATCAGCTGCCAACTAGACATCGAGCCATTGACTGACTCCCCAGCCCAGCGCCTGGCTTCTTTACTTTTCATTCCATCCAGGAAGAGCACACAGCAACTGCTGAACTTCCTTAGCCTGATGAAGGGTTTTTGAGCCCGAAAGCTTGCTTAATAACTATTGTCCAACTATTTGGGTTGGTCTGATAAAAGATATCAAATTCACCCAAGGATCCTTTGAACGTGACATTCCAGCTAGTTTTCTTTCCACCTTACAGTCTATTCATCAAACCCATACTTCCTTAGCTTGCTTGTGAGAATGTTGTGGGAGAGTGTATTTAAAGCCTTGCTAATTCAAGGCATATCATGCCCACTGCTCTCCTTGTGTCCACAGAGACAGTCATCTCATCAAAGAAACCAATTGGTTGGTCAGGCATTACTTGCCCTTGGTGAATCCATGCTAATTGTTCCTAATCGCCTTCTTCTTCTCCAAATGTTTAGAAATGAATTTCTTGAGGACTATTGCATTCTATTCTATGATTCTGTGATTCAAAATCAGAATATTTTATGGTACCATAAACTTACCGTAATAGTTTGTGTTGTCCAGCTTGCTCATTTATTATTTTATTAGTAAAATTATCAGATAATGTTATGTTCTTGTGTAGTTAACAGAAGAAAAGGTTGTTCAAGGGGGGTTTCCCCACTGCAACTTTGGAGATGAGTCCCTGAGAACAAATTGATTGAAGTATTATTGACATTTCCTATTAGAAAGTAGTATGTCAAGGTTTCAACAAGTTCCTAAGGACACTAATACAAATTTGAGTCATCCTCAGTTGATGTAGCGATGCAAAGAGATGGATCTGGAAACACTTGTGTGGCAGTAGTATTAGCAGATTGTAGTAGCTAGTTAAAAACACACCTGGAAAATGTGGTCTCATAGGATTGAAAGTTAAGAGGTAGGAGATGCATAGGCATCTCAAGTCAACACTGATAAGATTTTCTCCCTTAAGCTTCCAGTTTTGCCTCTGGAAAAGGGTCTCTTGAGTTGTGTTGAATAATATGTCTACAATTTGCCAGGGGACACTAGGGATAAAGATGTCCAGAAAAAAATATCTCCTACTTCAGTGGCTAGAATCAAAAGCAAGTCCATATCTTAATGATCTACATTATTGGGGAAAATGATTGTGTCATTGCTGTTTAAATACAAATATTTTTTTTCTTTAAAGATACCACCATAAGAGGAGTATTGCTCCATGGTTTCAGCACTTTGAAGCCATTTATATCTCTCAGATGTATGTAGGTAATATCAGGTAGTGTTATAGTGATGTTTAGCCATGATGGCCCAGAAATTATGTGAGAGTCAAGGATTTCTTAGGGTGATATCTTTTATTTGAGTAATTATGTTGGGATAGAGTTAGACAAGTCTGGGATAAGACATTCATTTTGGGCCATAGTCAGAGAAGAAACTCCTAGGAACAACAATAAATCTTCCAAGTGCTCTTTAGATAGAAGACATATACTCATTAACTGCTCTGGTTTCCTTTTATTTTATAAATATTTTAGTTTGCATTTGATCAATTATTCAAAGTTTTGGATTATGTTTTCCAGAAGTGTGAATCTTTTCAAGTTTTCATCTCCATTTTTTGTTTCTGAAGTTACACATTGACTGGAGGCATTACTTCAATCCAGAGCAACCTTGAAAGCTTTCATTGTTCTTGATATTATCATGCTATCTAACTATTATCCAGTCTGGCACAGTAAACTAGTATAAATATAGTTGAGGACATGCAATGCTGTTCCATTTTGCACTGATGATTGACTTGGAAAGTCATTCTCAAGTCAATTTAGAACTCCTTATTTTCATCTATTTTGAGGTTCAAAATTATTTCTGGTACTGTTTATCATTAACTACTAAGAAGTTTATGCAGACTCTCCAACAAAAAAAAAAAAATACAATTGGCAAAGACCACCTCAATGACTGGAATTAAATCTAGGAAAAAGCTCATGTTGAAAAGATAATATTGCAGTCAAGGCAGTGAGCCATCAGCTCCACTCACACATTATGGAATCTGGAAATTAACTTTTCATTTGCACACTACTGTGCAATCTTGAATACTTTTTGGCTATCTTGATTATTTGGCAGGAGGAGGATGCACCATTCACAGCTACCTCCCAAGCCCAATGGGGGCTGAAAGTCCCATTCCTGTACTCCCCAAGGCATGTTTCTGGACCACTGGGCTGGGCAGAGCTAGGGAGCTCCAGGAATGAGGTACTGGCATTGTCTGACGAGAGCAACAAGCTAGTCCTGCCTCTACCTCCTAGTTCTGTTCTGAGAACATGCATGGGTAGAGGTATAGTGATGGGACTTCCTGCTCCTGCTGGGCTTGGGAGGTAGCTGTGAATGGCACAGCCTTCCCACCGGTTCTGTGCAGCCCCATCCCAGATGTGGCCAGAGCCACCTGGCTGCTAAGGCAGGGGAGCAGGTTGGTGGGGAGGTGGGCTGGTCAAGGGCTTCAGGTACCTACCAACTGTAGCTGCTTCTGGGTGAGCCAAGTGTGGGGAGCTGGCATCTGGATCTTGCATAGGTTAATAGAGCATGGATTCAGCAAGAACCAATCTCAGTGCAGGGACCATTTGGGGGATGCCTGCAGCAGAGAATGGAGCTGGGCATAGGTTCAATTGAGAGTCACTGGAATGGGTGAGCATCAGCCTGCTGCCCCCCACAGGCACTGCTGCCCAAGTCTGCCCTGGGAATTGAGAGCAGCAAGCTAATCTGGGAGGCATCACAGCCACCAGGCACTTCAGGGCTATGATTCTGGGTCTTCCCAGTGAGAGCAGCAAGGCAGAGGTGCCATGCTTAGCTTTGTTGTGCTCCAGCATCTGCACCCTGGGTCAGGAGCCAGGAGGGGCAACTGTATCCTAGGATGCTGGGGGACTTCACCTTGGGTGGAATAGCTGTGGAGAGTGGCCACACCTTCATGGAACAGGAACAAACTTAGGCAGACTAAAGAAACTTCTGCCCTGGAATGGCAGAACTTTAAGTCAAATGAGGAGTATTTTAAGCCACTTAAAGGTGTTAATGTGTAACCAATCCAGGGATCAAAAGTGACAGAAACCATCTAAAATGACCATGTAACAAAGCCCTCAGGCTTAGGTGGCTTAAAGTAAGCTGCCTAAGCCTGAGCTGGGTCCCATGAATGTTTGTTTGCACCCTCTAGCTACATTTTGCAATGCTAATTGCATGCACGTGTGCTTAGGACATCATTTAGATTCAATATAAGGCTTCCAGGTCGTAGTCAAATTGGGCTTGATGGTCAGATTCTCTTCCTTAGAATCTGGCTCTAAATTCTCTTTATTTATCTTTTTTTATTTTATGCTGTTTCTGATCACCTTTACCATAAAGAAGTTCTTCCTTACATCCAACCTGAAATCATCATCTAACTGTTTATGGCCATTGTTCCCAATATTCACCCCTTAAATACTTATAGATGACCACCAAGTCCCCCCTCAGTCTTCTCTTCCACAGACTGAACAGTCCCTGATCCCTTAGTTTTTCCTCTTAAGGCTTGTCCTTCATGCCCTTAATCATTCTTGTGGCTCTTCTCTGGACCCTTTCAAGACTTTCCACATCTTTTTTGAAGTGCAGCACCCAGAACTGGACACAGTATTCCAGCTGGGGTCTCACCAGTGCCAAGTAGAAAGGAAGTATCACTTCCTTAGCCCTGCTGACAACACATCAGCTAATGCATCCCACGATGCTATTAGGTCTGTTGACTACAGCATCATGCTGGCAACTCATGTTCATTCTGTGATCAACCATAGCCCCAAGGTCCCTTTCAGTTATCAAGCTGGCCAGGACATCTCCTAACCTATATTCATGTTGCTTCTCCCAAGATGAAGCACTCTGCATTTCTCCTTATTGAACTGCATACATATTACATTATGATATTACACAACAACATAGCTGATATGTAATGTCTTCAGAAAGCTATATTTACTCTAAAGAAGAAAAAAATAGATTTATGACTATGTCAGAGCTTGGAGAAACTCCCTTAACTATTTGTTGATCATTTTTGAAAATATATAGATTATTGTATGCACATAGAATTTACACTATATATTGAAATGAAACAATATGTGAATAAGTGTTTGTATATATCTCTTTATCTGTCTGTACAGAAATATACAGACATTTTTATTTGTATTAATGCTGTTATAACACCATACTAAAAATATGTTTGTACACAAAATATGAAGAAATAAACCTTTCATTACGCTATTTCAGGGTACCGTCATTGTAGTCCTGGAGAATTCAGTTGTGCTGATGGAAGATGTCTCTTAAATTCTCAGTGGCAATGTGATGGGGACTTTGATTGCCCAGATCATTCTGATGAAGCTCCTATAAACAAAAAATGCAGAAGCTCAGGTTTGTTTTCTTCTTTTAAATATATAATAGTATAAATATATAATAAGAAGAAACATGAATTATATTTCACAAGACTTTAATCCTAATAAATTTATTAAACATTTTGGTTTTTTAATGCATCATTCATTCTGTGAGAATATAATTATAACTTTTCAGCCCTTGGCCAAAAAACTGTGGGGTTTTTTTTTTTTATCTCAGCTGATAAAATAACTACAACCACATTAGGTGTAACAAACCAGTTTCAACACCGTTTACATTTCTAATAAGTACTAAAATAACTCAGCATTCCTATGATTATAGTCAAATTTCATAGGAGCTGACCATACCATCTGTACAATCTCTACAAGCACAGTAGACATAATTATCATATGCCAGTGGCTACAATAGTAATGGGCTATGCTTTAGGGCTGTGCAATGCTTCAGATGCTGATTTGATTTGGAGGAGATTCGGCCTGATTTGGCAGCCAAATCTCCAAATCCAAATTGAATTGGGAGACTAGTAAAAAGGTCCAAATTGATTCGAAGCTCTCCAAATCAATTTGGAAAAGATTCAGAGAGCTTCGGAGATTTGGGCAGTCCCCGATTGCCACCGCAAGGAGCTGGACCTGGACTCCATGCCAGTAAGTAGGGGGTGGGGGAGGGGCTGGAGGAGGGAAGAGGGGACCATGGAGGGACCCCCACCAGGCCCCATTCCCTGCCTGCTCCCCCAGCTCTCCAGAGTGCCTCCCTGACCCCTGCCCACTCTCCCAGCCCCATCAATGACTGCCCTACCTGGCAGCCCTACTATGTGATCAGTACCACTAGAGTACAAGCCATTAATCCTGGTCCCATTAAAGAATGGGATGTTATTCTTGACCTGGAATATTATGCAAATAGGATTAGATGGTTATGAGCTGCACCTAATTTGAAGCATAAGTATGGGTTATACACATATACATACCCCCTCGTATCATGAGCAATGAATTTGAGTAGTGAATGTTCAAGTACTTAACTTAGAATTTGAACCTGAAACATGGTGTAAGCAGGTCCATATCATCACACTATTTTATAATCATCATGAAGGCTTGCATATGGTTACATCAATGGCTACCCCACCCAGCCCCAGTTTCCAGCTCTTTAGAAGAAAAAGAAAGAAACAAGGCCCACACTCATCGGCTGCTGCAGCTGCCATCAGGGCTTCTGGGGGCTTGTGGCAGAGCACCTCCATGCAGCATGGAGCAGTGGGGGGCAGCAGGGATCACCTTCCCCATGGCAGCAGCTGGTGAGTGGGGGGCATTTTTTTTTTTTTAAGCAGCTGGTGAGTGGGGGGAATTTTTTTTTTTTTAAAGAGCTGGGATGGTTAGGCCAGTCTGGGAAGCCATTGATGGGGCTGGGAGAGTGGGTGGGGGTTGGGGCTTGTTTGATTAAGAGATTTGGCTGATTTGGCAGTGGCCAAATCTCCAAATCAGATTTGGCCAAATCTTTTTGGGACAGTGATTCAAATCACCAAATCAAATCACTGTTCCCTGAATTGCCTGAATCCAAATCTGAAGTGAATACTAGTCACTTCACAGAGGCCTATTATGCATACAAGCTTACCACTCTTTTTATTGATGCCACTCAAGTCTAATCTCTTCTCTTGTGCTAATGAATCCTCTCTTGATAGTTACATGACATTTCTTGACTCCTGGAATGAGTTGTGTGAACAATTTTTCTACCCACTCCTTAGCACTTCATTAAGCCATTAATGTAACCATATGCAAGCCTTCATGATGATTATAAAATATTGTGATGATATGGACCTACTTACGCCATATTTCATGTTCAAATTCTAATTTTAGTACTTGAACATTCACTACTCAAATTCACTGCTCAAGATACGAGGGTGTGTGTGTAACCCATACTTATGCTTCAAATTAGGTGCAGCTCATAACCATCTAATCCTATTTTCATAATATTCCAGGTGAAGAATAAAATCCAGTTCTTTAATGGGACCAGGATTAATGGCATGTACTCTGATGGTACTGATCACATAGTGCTCATTCTTCTTCTTAAGTGAAACCAAACAGGACTTAAGGAAGATGGAAAAAAAACAGCCACCATGGTTAAGGTTTTTTTTTGTTTTTTGTTTTGGTTTTTTTTCAGGAACGAGTAAACCTTAAATGGCACCTAGAATTAAAGAATGAATGTAATAAGATTATTTTTTCCATATAAACAAGAATGTTGCCATAACAAAGGTCTTATAGGATTGATCATGCATGGCACAGGTTTTGGTACCTTCAAATCATAGATTGGAACTGATCTATGAGACAATCTGCTAATTCAGCAAGTGATGCTGGTTCTCATTTGTGGTATTTTATTTTATTTTTTTCCAGAACAGTCATGCAACAGTTCCTTTTTTATGTGCAAAAATGGCAAGTGCATTTCCCAAATACATGTTTGTGATAACAAAGAGGATTGTACTGATGGATCTGATGAGGGAAACTGCCACATCAATGAATGCTTGAGTAAGAAAATAAGTGGGTGTTCTCAAGATTGTCAGGATTTTCCTGTTGGTTACAAGGTTGGTAGTCCTGGCATATGGTGCAATATAATATAAATGATTAATCCATTATTATATCTGATAAAACCACATAAGCATATAAGGTTCGTATCAATCAAAAATGGGCATGGTAATGGCTTCAGTATCTGTTTCTATATATGTCAGACAACTAATAAGTTGAATATAATGTCTATTGGATAATAAAGATGAACATGTAATAGCAAAAGTACAAAATAGCATTAAAAAACCCACAGTTAATCATGCTGATTTAAACAAACCACAAACAAATTATCTAGATTTGGTCATGAGGAAATGCTCCTGAAAGTAATAATTGTTTATCTTTTCTAATAGTCAATTAAGATATTAATAAACTAGAACAATACAAAATTAATAAAATTTTCAGAATGTGTTTTGTACTGGAGAACCAGCAACTTTCCTCACTCTGTCACTTAATTTATTTATTTTTTTGAGAAACTTGGAAAAGCCTGTTCTCAGATTCTAAGGAAATGACCAAATATTAATTATTCTGCTAACTCAAAAATAGATACTTAGAGTCAGGCACACATTCATTAAAGGCTCTGTGGAATCTGATCCCCTGTCCTAATAATCACAGCCTCTGAAATGGTACACATGCATGGCAAAAGCTGCAATTTTGGGATCAAAAACTAAAACCCAAATGTGTTCTTTCTACTTGCTGGTGGAAGGGAAACCTAGGATCGTGGCAAGTGAAGAAAGCAATACTTTATTGCAAACCTGGAGAGAATCTTCCACTTAATTTAATAATGACTCCTTATGTTTAGGCAAAAATTGTTGGCTAGGCAAATTACAAAGGTAATTTGTTCAATTACCATTCATGCAGAATAGGTGAAGCCTGGCAAGCTGTGAGACATAGGTGACTGCCATGTGAACTGGAAATCCAAACCAGGTATTTGCTGAAGCTTGAGGGTAAGCAATGATGCGATAAATCATGGTACTGAATTTTTCCTATTACAGAAAGATTCTTGATGTTGTGGAATCAAGAGCTGTTCCTCTTAACTTTATTCTGAAGTCAATTTTAGTAAACCAACAAATTGCCCTTGCTTTTGGTAGAGTAAGTAACCATTTTTTTAGACCATGTTTGGCATTCTAGTTAAGTCTAAATGTTGACTCTTCTTAAGATCTTAAGTCACTAAATAGCTGTAATTAAATAGAAAAACAGGAAGACCTAGTACTTCTTTAAGAAACATTAACAAAAATTAATGTACCATTTGAGAATTTCAGGTTACATAACAAAGTTTTACTGATATGAAAACAGTGAGTCATGAAGGGTTCTTCTAAAGGTAAGCCATTGTTAAGAGACTGGCAAGGGAACACGGAACAGGCTTAAATTTCCGATCTTTAAAATCCATTCTGAGTAAATTATGGCACACAAAAATTACAACAATAATATAGAATGAACATTCCTGTTTTTCTTTCTCAGTGCAAATGCTGGCCTGGATTCCGGCTGAAGGATGATGGTAAAACATGTGTAGACATTGATGAATGCTCAACTGGCTTTCCCTGTAGCCAGCAATGCATCAATACATATGGAACCTACAAATGTTTGTGTGCAGATGGGTATGAAGTACAACCTGATAACCTAAATGGTTGTAAATCTCTTTCAGGTATAATATTTTATGTAAAGTTATTTATGAAATCTGTATTGCATTAACTTTACTATTTTAATTCTGAAATCTGTATTGTATGGGGTTTCTGCTGAATAACAAACTACTGATTAGCAAAATGAAGATATTCTCTTTTCAGTCAAAAAAAGAAATATACATTCAGTGTAAAGAGTTTAGAAGTAAGAATAGGTTCTGTAGTTATCATTTGTTCTACTCACATGCTTTGTCAGATTATGATAGTGTGAATTACTGAGTCTGCAAAAGTCAATGGGAAATTTTAAAAACAGAAAAGAAAAACACCACCTTATATTCCCTGGTTTATGGTCACATGATAATGGTAAAACATTACAGGTAATTACTGTGCATTTTTTTAAAATCTTGCTGATGCTTTAGCTTCCATTTCCCCAGTGTTTTAATGTAGAAAGTTAAACATGAAAAAGAGGTAAAAGAAAATATTGTGATCTTTGCTGTCTAGCAAAAGCCTAATTCACAATAGAAAGCATCACTATCACATTATTTCTAGGCAGCACAGAATGATTATGTTTGTTTTGGGCAGGATGCATGAGAAAGTTGTATGTATAGAACTCCCCCCCCCCCCAAAAAAAAACAACAACAAAAAAACGGAGTTATCTCTTTATTTGCCCTGTACATGTTAGTTCCTGACATATGACAACTAATCTGATTACATTGGGTCAGCATGCTGAGGAAAAAGAGGTCAACGATTGTCAATAGGAGGATTGGGAGCTGTTGGTTGGCCTTTCCCATGCAGAAACAGAACATACTGTATCCCTCCTCTGCTAAACTCTTCCCAACATGCTGGAAATCCTCTTATCTATTGTGCAAGTAGACAGTCTCCTCTTTATGATCTGACCACCTGCCTCCAGCCAGGTTTTTCCAATACTAGTCCACTTTGTGTCTGAATGGCAGGAAGTCCTGGTCTCCTAAATTTTGGAGCATCTTGTCCCTGCTGCTTCTCTGAGAATTGAGAGGAATATTAAAGGGGCATTTCAGAGACGGGATCTGATTTATTTGGATCTCATCTTTTACAGGGTGCTTATAAACTTAAAGACTATATATCAGTCACATGAGAGGAAGGGTTGGACCACAAAATAGGAAGAAATGTGTACTAAATATTGTGTTGAAAGAGTTAAGGAGAAGTCACCACTATCAGAGCTGTAAGAGGAATTGCCAACCTGTTGGAGGCCCAGCTACCAGTTACTGCAACCTAAAATAGGACCTTGTCTCTTCACCCCACCGTGGTGGTTTGTGTCCATAAGCCACTGATTTAGCCTATTTGGAAGGCTAATTTAGTGATATTTCAAACACCTAAAATGTGGGGGATGTTCTGTAAGTTAAACTAGAAAGGTAGATGAGCTGTAAAAGTGATTGTACATTGATTTTGAAGTGGTTGTACATTGTACAGCACACTATTTTCATACACGTTTTCAGTATTTTTATAAGCTGATAGCAAGATTAATTGACTTCATTTATAATATTGATCATTCTCTATTTAGTCTTTCTGATTGGTCTTTAATCAAACATTAATAACAGTTAAGATAAAAAAAGAAAATGAGATTTTACTGCTCTGTATGTCAGTACAGAACTACAGAACTTTCTATTGATGGAATAGTGGGATAAACATTTAAAGAAATCTGAGAATGAGAGAATGAAATCTGGGTTAAAGAAATCTGGGAATGATAAAATGGGGGAAAGAGGGGTGAAGCTCACTGAGCTCCAGTAATAGTGAATTAAGATGGTCAGAGGCAGTCCTCTTCCCTGTTTGCTGACTTATGAAAACCTTTGAAACTTCACATGAAATGCCATCAAATTGCCTTTTGTGTGAAACAGCAGTGCACAATACCCTCCACAGTGGTAAACAGTTACTGCAGAGACATCAAACATATGGCGCATGGGTCCAATCCAGTCCATGGAGCCACTGTATCTGATATTAAAGGAGGGTAAGAAAGGGGCATGCCACAGAATCTGAGCCCTCAGGCCCCAGGGGACATAGTCATCGGCAGCAGTTGGGCAGCCCCAGTCACCCTCTGGTCACTTTGCTTGTTGCTACTGCCATGGTCCTAACTCATTGGCAGCCAGCACCCACTGTGTGCCCTATGCTGGAGCCAGAGCTTGAGTTGTCACCATGGCGTGGGGCATGCAGCAGTAGTAGTTTCAGCTCCAACTTGAATCATGCAGCAGCAGCTGGAACTGTCACCATGTGCCCCAAGTTGGAGTCAGAACTGCTGCTGCCACTGCTGCATAGCAAGCTGCCACTATGTCCACCACTGCTGCAAGGGGCTCCCTGGTTTGGATCCAGGCCAGGGACAAAGGTGAGTTTGAAACCTCAGAGTTATTGAAATGAAATATATGTTTGCAGTGTGTATTATCAATAATATAGTCTCAAGATTATATTATATTATATTATATTATAATCTGTCACACAATTTGAAATTCCATAGTCGCTATTACTATTATTTATTACCTGATCTTTAAAGATCAAGATAACTCATGTAAAATGCTCTTTACATTCAGCTTGGACTTCAAATGATCATTCATTTTAAAATGGTTCCTCTATCTATTATAAAGGCAAAATTAAATCACATTGAAAGATATACTAATTGACTGCTTTGTTCATTTTTATACTGCATCATTGATTGTTCTTGGAACATTTGAATGTTTTAAATATTTCTTTCATTCATACCATTGGTCGGAGCATGTAACATTTTATTTTTCAAGCCCATCTGTATTTCAGCATTATACTCCTGAATTTCCATAAATTAACTTAAAAGCTAGTCTAATATATTCTTTCTTCTGGGGTTTAGATGAGGAACCTTTCTTAATTCTGGCTGATCATCATGAGATAAGAAAAATTAGCACTGATGGATCCAACTACACTTTGTTGAAACAGGTATAATCATAGTAACATGCTCGAAGTTTAATTTTAAAAGTCTTATTAGTCTTTAAAATGTGCAGTTGAGAGAGATAATTCTACAATTGGCACTGTAGGTATCACAGAACAACTGCAATATCCTCATATATACAATAATTTTACAATTTCTTAAACTGATTATTGTCTGTTATATTGACTTGTATTAATACTCAGGCAGTTGTTCCTTGAGTCATTCTGAATTCCAAAGTGATTATCAGCAGTGTATTGCATTACTTATTATCCTGTCCTCTTGCAACACTTATTTACAACCTGTGTATTTTTAGCTTTAAAAAAGAGAGATGATTATCTCTGCATGTATTACTAGTCTAATTACTGTCAGAATCCAAATTTATTTTTATTTAGCCATGCAATTTATAACAAGATCAAAGATTTTCTATATTGTAAATTATTCCAACATATATATACCTCAAAGTATTAAAATTTAGTCTAAATTATTGTAAACATACCAGAAGAAAACTTTCTTAATTTCTGAGAAAAAACTTCCAAAAAAGAAACACAGATACCTACTAAATATAGAGCTTTTGTTTCAGCACTTTTCTGCTTTGATGCCTTTATGCTTCACCCAAGTGTAGTTACTTGCCATAGATCATACTTTGAAAATCTGTTTTTCATAAAAATGATTTACTTGTCAGAGAACTAATTGTATAGTTACAAAAATACTTGAAAATCCTCAGTAGAGATTAACAGCAGCAATATGCAGAGCCATGATTTCTTCTGATTACATGTGACAGAGAGCCACATGCTCTAACATCACAAGGAAAAGTATTCAATTTTCACATAGCACTATTTACCAAAATAACTACCTTTTATTAAACACTTGGCCCCCCTCGAGCTCTATTTGTGAGCATAGCAAACATAATGTTAAGTTCTTCGTATTCTGAAATTTTTCTAAAAACCTAGGCCAATCACGGCCTTGAGAACGGACCATAAGAACTGTTCTTTAGATTAAATAGAGACAATCAGGAAGCCCGAGATGGAATTGATCAAACCTTCGCTGGTTTCTCTAAGCTGCAAAGAATAGATCAGGAGGGAACAGAACATATGTTCTGTCACATGGGAGGGGAAGTGGGGCACAGGGACACCAGCACTGGCTCACAGCAGCAGGCTGGGAGTGCTGCTGCATGCCTCCCAGCATGGCAGACAATGCCAAAGGCAGTCAAGCCCAGCCAATCCTCAGGGTACATCTGACTGGCTGCTGGGCACATTCCCCACTTCCCCCCATCAGCTGCAGGGAAGGGGAAGCCAGCAGAGAGTCTCTCCTCAGCCCTGCCCATGGCCACAGCTGCTGCAGTGGTGGGGGGTGGAGGGCATGAGGGAGAGGCAAAGGCACCTGCTCCTGCCCTGGCCCCCCAACCCAGCCAGAACCACTGGCGGGGGGGGGGGGGGGGGTGCACTGTGCAGTGGGGGCTTTCTTTGCTTCCATGCTGACTGGCCCAGTGGGGCTGTGTTCCATGTGGATAAAAAATATCTTTTTTTTAGTTTTAAACTTACTACAAGTTTCATTTTGTTGACCCATGGATCTTGTACTGTCAGAGAGAGTAACTAATAAATTCCTATTGACTTTCTCTTCACCATTCAGTATTTTGTAAATCCTTATCATATAATCCTCTCAAGTGACTATTTAATTGAAGAGTCCTGGACTCTTTACTCTCGCCTCATATGGAAGCCCCTCCATATCACTAATCGTCCTTGTTGCCCTTCTCTGTACTTTTTCTAGTTCTTCTGTGTCCTTTTTGATATGTGGAGACCAGAACTGGGCATAGTATTCAAGGTATAGAGACACAATGGATTGATAAAGGGGCATAATGATACCCTGTTTTGTTTACAATTCCCTTCTTAATAATCCCCAACATTATATTTGCCTTTTTGATGGCTGCTGAGCACTGAGATGATGTGTTTAATGAACTGCCCACAATGACTCCCAGATCTCTTTCATGTGTGGTAACAGCTAATATATAGCCCATCATAATGTAGGTATAGTGCGGGTTACGTTTGCCCAGGTGCCTCACTTTACATGTATTTACATTGAATTTCATCTGCCATTTAGTGGCCCAATCACTCGGTAGTGCCAGATTTTTCTGTAGATCCTCATAGTCCATCTTGTTCTTTATCACTTTGAATAATGTTGTTTGATCGGCATATTTGGCCACCTTGTTGTTCACCCCCTTTTCTTGATCATTTTTAATATGTCAAACAGAATTGGTCCCAACACAAACCCCTTGCTCTTTTCTTTGCTGGTAGATTTGATTCCTAGAAATTCCTAATAGGCCAAAGAGCAACAATACAGTGCTTCCCAATGGGTGTTATTGGCAGTTGTACTTCATCAGTCTTCATCAGACTATCGGGGCAACTCCAACCAAGAAGGACATTTGAATTTTGGTTCCTCTGTTATCATATCAGTCCCCACATTTCACCAGTCTGAGCTGTTGAAACTACTGCTTTTGAAGATATTGGCCTTTGCTCTCAAAATGATTGTGTCTTTAAAGTAGTCTAGATTTTAAAAGAGGGAAGGAGGCTGAGCCGTCATAACATTTGAGGTATCTTCTCTTGAGGCTATCTTTTTTGTCTTTCCCTCTCACTCCATGTATCCTCAGGAGATCATTGATTTGTCAGGTTCCTCCTCTTTTTTAGGCACTGAAAAGAACAGCAAACAGACAGAGAGTAGACCTGTCTGTCAAATGAGAGCAGCCACTCTCCTCTACCACTATGATCTGAACTTCTGTAGCTTAACAACTCAATAAAAGCTCAGAAGAAAAAGAGCAAGAGTTAGGATGTAGTTCACTGCCCACTTATTTGCTATGCAGCATTTTCCAGATCAGTACTAGCTCTTTTCCCTCTCCTCCACACATTGCAATTTATTCAGTAAATGTAGTGTGTATACTCCTTTCTCCTCCCCTGCCTGCTCTCTCAGCCATCAAACTTTCTGGGCTTTCCCTGGATACATGGAAGAGCTAAAAAAACCAGAGGATTGCATACACCTTTTTTTTTTTTGGTTTTATTATTTATCTTCTCTGACTCAGAATCAAACTTAACCTCCATCATCAAATATTTTTCAATGTTAACAATTTCCTCAGTATTTTAGAAGTACCTATCAATGCTGCTTTTTAAAGTCCCCATGATCTTATATAATAAAACTGATTTCCATTTTATACAGTGGCCTTAAAAATCTTCATTTTGGAATCTAGTGCATCACAATGCATTTTATTTGTTAGTCTTTTTTCATGCATTTGCAGCTGAACAAGTCTTATCAAATGGAAAAGAAAAATCCATCATGAAGTACTCTCCCTCCTTATTTATACCTATCATATCTGGTCTTCTAGAATATACTTCCTGAACAATAGTTATTGAATAATCACATAATATCTATGCATTTACTCTCTATGAATCTTCAAGAAAGATTACTCTCCTATCTTCAAGAAAGGGAGGAAAGTGGATCCAGCTAACTATAGGCCCATCAACCTGACTTCTATCCCGGGGAAGATCTTAGAAAAGTTTATTAAAGAGGCCATCCTTAATGGACTGGCCGACACCAACATCTTAAGGGATAGCCAGCACGGGTTTGTTGCGGGTAGGTCTTGCTTGACCAATCTCATTTCCTTCTACGACCAGGTGACCTATCACCTGGACAAGGGAGAAGAGATTGATGTCATATATCTTGACTTCAAAAAAGCCTTCGATCTGGTGTCCCATGATTGCCTCTTGGAGAAACTGGCCAATTGTCGCCTTGGGTCCTCCATGATCCGCTGGCTGGAAAATTGGTTCCGGGGTCGGACCCAGAGGGTAGTAATCGATGGAAGTCACTCATCGTGGTGTCCTGTGACCAGTGGGGTCCCCCAAGGCTCTGTCCTTGGACCCATACTGTTCAACATCTTCATTAATGATGTGGACACTGGAGTCAGAAGCGATCAGAACTGGCCAAGTTCGCCGATGACACCAACCTCTGGGGCAAAGCATCCACACCAGAAGACAGGCAGGTTATCCAGGCTGACCTGGACAGGCTCAGCAAGTGGGCGGACGAGAATCTGATGGTGTTCAACACCGATAAATGCAAGGTTCTCCACCTTGGGAAAAAAAACCCGCAGCATCCTTATAGGCTCGGCAGTGCTATGTTGGCTAGCACTATGGAAGAAAGAGACTTGGGGGTCATCATTGACCACAAGATGAACATGAGCCTGCAATGCGATGCGGCAGCTAGTAAAGCGACCAAAACGCTGGCTTGCATCCATAGATGCTTCTCAAGCAAATCCTGGGACGTCATTCTCCCCCTGTACTCGGCCTTAGTGAGGCCGCAGCTGGAGTACTGTGTCCAGTTTTGGGCTCCACAATTCAAAAAGGATGTGGAGAAGCTTGAGAGAGTCCAGAGAAGAGCCACGCGCATGATCAGAGGTCAGGGAAGCAGACCCTACGATGACAGGCTGAGAGCCCTGGGGTTCTTTAGCCTGAAAAAGCGCAGGCTCAGGGGTGATCTGATGGCCACCTACAAGTTTATCAAGGGTGACCACCAGCATCTGGGGCAACGTTTGTTCACCAGAGCGCCCCAAGGGATGACGAGGTCGAATGGTCACAAACTACTTCAAGATCGTTTCAGGCTGGACATAAGGAAGAACTTCTTTACTGTCCGAGCCCCCAAGGTCTGGAACAGCCTGCCACCGGAGGTGGTTCAAGTGCCTTCATTGAGCACCTTCAAATTGAAACTGGATGCTTATCTTGCTGGGATCCTATGACCCCAGCTGACTTCCTGCCCTTTGGGCAGGGGGCTGGACTCGATGATCTTCCGAGGTCCCTTCCAGCCCTGATGTCTATGAAATCTATGAAATATGAAATCTATAATTTTATCTGTCCTATTATGGTAATGCTTCTCTCCTTGTACCAAATACTTCTTGCAGAACACTTAATACACAATATTGCCAATTTTGTCAACTATACTTTGTACTCCAGCCAGCTTGGTGCACCTTCTCATAATACAAGTATTAGTCCCTGGAGTCTGGCCATGGATTATATATTCTGGATTTACATCTTTCCTACTAGCTCTGCTTTAACATACCTCACCTGACTAGCCTTTCCGGTGCTTCATTTCTTTTTTCAAATATCTTTTTTACAAGCCACTTATAATTTGTCACCTTCTTCTCATGAATTTTTGTTTAAAAAACACAACAACAATGCGACAACAAGAAATCCCCCCTCTCAATGTACTCTTCCCTCCCACCCCCCACCCCATCTATTTCTATTCATATCTGTTTTTTCTAATGACTTACTTTTAGCTGGAATTTATTCCTCGTTTGGTTTTGAAATCTGATACAAGATCTTGACACTTCTATTTCTCATAAAGCTTACTGCTAGGGACCTACCAAATTCATGGCAGAAGTGCATGGTAGCTCCTTTAATCATTCATGTTCCCCCACGTGCATCTCACGTGTGCGGGGGATGCCACAGAGCATCTCACTTTCACCATGAATTCGGTTGGTCCCTACCTATTGATATTACATGTTCTTGTTCTTATCCCACAGTATAAAGAGCTGTTCTCAACCATTTTCCTCCACCTTCCTATCAAAATATATTAACTCATTTTGAGTTGATATTCGTTATCTTATTCAGTGCTAGTCTCTTTCATCTTCTTCTGTCTACTTCCCTTAGATCAAACTTTGTCCAATTTACTACTGCAAATGTATTATACCACGTAACTTGAGTGGCACATATGTTTCTTGTCTTAACAATATCTTGTACATTGAACTTCATTTTCAGGAGTGATGCTAAACTTCAAAATATTTTTTCTTCAATATTCTATTAATGTCTTCACCACAAACTTTCTTCTGAAAACCCGTTTTATACATATGATATCAAATATGACTGATATCTTCCATTAGCTGATTATCCTTTTCAAATTTCTGTGATATTTATGTAGTTCCTTTTAATTATATAAAAATATGTACATTTGTTTAACTTGAATGTCATTCCTTTAGCCTTCCCATTTTTGCAGTTTTATTAACCTTATTCTGACCATATAATTTTATGGTTGTCCATATAAAACAGATATAAATTACTTTCCTTTTTAGTCATTAAACAGTCTTTATTGCATGTCTAAACATTGCAAACAATGAAAAAGAGGTATAACAAAGAGTGACTATAACAGAAAATCAACTTGAAAGAAGTCCTATTGTACTCTTACCTTGCCTAGTATTGTACCATTGTGCCCCAGGTACTTTCCCATGCTACGTCATATAAATTCCACCAACAATGGATGCACTTTCATCAGTTTTAAACCCTTATGATCCATTCATGTGACATACTATCATATGCTTTTCAATAATTCTTCAGGTACTGTCATGCTTGCTCCAGATCCTGTCTCACATCTTTTCAGTCTTTAAATATAGTGAAAAAAGAGAAGTGCAAGTGAGTGAAGGTGGTTTGGTGGAGGTGGTGGTATCACTATATTGATTGGAGTCAGAGATACTTCAGCTAACCCTTCTCTAAGCTGTTACAGAAGTCAAAATGGGCAAAAGATTTCTGATGCCAGATAAGAATTTTTATGCCCCAAGATAATAGAATTTACCTTTTTATAAGATGGAAGAGAAATTACAAATGATCAGTAAGTGGTATTTGCAGTCCACAGAAAACTTACTGTAGCACAATAAAAACAACAGCTATTTTCCTTTCCACATCCCATCAAGCCCAAGTAAAGTTAACACACCAGTAAACATCCAAGCAGTAAAGCACATCTCAGCTGTTAGAAAAAGAGAAAAAGGGAAACTACTACTTTGGGGTCTCCAAAATATCAATCATTTCCCATGTGTTACTAGACACATTTTTTTCAACTTACAACTGATTTAAAATATAAATCATAAAAATCACAAGCATATAAAAACAAGCAACTTTCCTGCCTTTCTCACTTGAAAGATACCTATCTCTAATATCAAGCCACAGAACCCCTCCAACGATATACCAGTTTCATACCTGTTGTGGACTGTTAGGTCCATTATATAGCATAATCACAAAATAGGCCAGCTAGAAGGACACACGGTTGACCACCTTTCATCTTTCTCTTTCCTTTCTTTTTTCTTTCTGTTCAGAAATCCTCATTCAGGGAAAACTGTAAAAATGAGTCTTCCTCATTGGAGAGACTTAATTCATGCTTTGTTTTCAACTCATTCATTTTGGATTCCTAAATAGTATAATGTTCTTTAGTGAAAACTAGTCTTTAATGGTCGTGAATAGTTTGGGTATTCCTGAATATATAACTGAACATGAATGCATGTATACTTTCCCAAGAACTGCTAATACCGTTCAGAAGATGGCATTCCAGTCCCTATTCTTTTCTTGAAATCTTAACAGAGTTTTTCCTTTGCTTTAGTTAACCTAAATATAAGTAGTATTAGCTAAAATTAGTAATAGATGTGTATATTTAGAAATATGCATAAAAGCTGAAGTACTTAGCTTAATGTTAAATTAATGGCTTGAATTAAACAGGCCACAATTTTATTTAATCTCAGAGATGTCATCTCTGTCTCTTAAGCAATAAGCTGTTTGTGTCATAGGTTTCTATCCCAATTTTTGTTTCCTACTGTGATTATATTTACTAATAAAATATGGAAACAGATTAAACATAATACTTGAGAGGTATACAGTAAGTATAATGTTTTCAGTGAATACAGTGGAGTGATTACTTGCATTTTGATTGGTATCAAATAATTATGTTAAAATATGTTAAGAAGTAGACTTG
Source organism: Alligator sinensis (assembly GCF_000455745.1). Taxonomy (NCBI): domain Eukaryota; kingdom Metazoa; phylum Chordata; order Crocodylia; family Alligatoridae; genus Alligator; species Alligator sinensis. The sequence goes on along the minus strand of NW_005842330.1, from coordinate 421,758 downwards.
ATTCTTTTCCTTTTTTAGGGATTAAACAATGTGATTGCAATAGACTTTGATTATAGAGAAGAATTCATCTATTGGATTGACTCCAGCAGACCCAATGGCAGCAGAATAAACAGAATGTGTTTGAATGGAAGTGATATCAAGGTAATTGGTAACTATTAATAATGTAATTACAAAAATGAAGTATAGTTGAATATTGGGATGAGCTTTTTTATTGTCGGGATGCAACTAATAAGTGTTTGTTTTATATATCTGCACAGTATGGGCTGGCAAGTAAAATGTAATAAGATGTCTTTTTTCCTAATACTTCATTAGCACATTATTAGCACGGTTAGGGTAATATAACTAAGTGATAAGGTAAGATCAAATACAATAAATACTGTATGATGTCTTTAGAAAAAAAACCCTTAAAACTGTGATTAATGTTTGTCTTAGATAGTTTAAAGTCCCTGAACCATTTGAGTGCCCATTTCATATGGACCCGATTAAATCTGATAACTGATAGCTGTGAAATTTAATGAAATTTTCTACAATGAAAATGAACAATATAATAATACAGCCAGGACTAATAGAATAGTATCCAGGAGCATTTCACATAACTTAAATGGAGTTTAGTATATATTTTACGTTAGACTTAAGTCAATCGGAAACCAAGTGTATGAACAGAAACAGTGTAACATCTATTGATTTAGCATTTTGGAGCATAACATCTTCTCCGATTTTCCATATGATAGTTGATATTTGCATGGATATTAGAGAGATTTCAGTATCATTGCTATGAAAAATCCAGAGCAAAACTAAGCCCATATTTCAGCACTGCAAAAGTTTTGCCACTTTTGTTGAATTAAAACTTTTTTTTCCCTAAATTTGGAACCAATAAACAGTGTTTTTCATTCTCAATCCTTTTCTCAAATCTGAACTGTAATATTCCCTGGTAAGCCATCTCCCTTATTGCAAAACAGTGTAAGAAGCACAAGCAGATATTAAATGGTTGTTCTGTTTGCTGGGCTTATTTTTAGAGAGCTTAATGAATGAACCCTTTCATGTTACTCATAATCCATAGATCTATTCTTCTAGATGTGGTTCAAATTCTAGTACTCCTGTCATAGTTGTCACAGGGTACTAAGATGTACCTGCTGCTTTAAGGACAGAAGCAGCCTACAGAGGGAGTCCTACAGGCTAGGCAGAGCTGCACAGCTGTGAGTTGCCTGAGCAATAGACTAATGAGGTAATTAGCTAGCACCTACAGATGGTCAGCTGACTGGAAGAAGACAGGGCCTTGGACACACATAAGTGCAAGGCTGGGGCTGGTAGGGGTTAGTTCTCTGGCAACTGCCAGGGGAAGGAGCTCCTGTGCGACAGAGCTGCCCAGAGATATTTGTTTGCTTGATCTACTGCCTGCAGGAGTAATAAGGTTTCAGGAGCACATACCGTACTCAGGGCAAGGAGGCATACTAGACTAGGGGAGAAGTTTGCTTTCTTAAAAAGGCAAAGCGAGGCTCCCATCATTATTGTTATGTTATAGCCCAGGGTCTTATGTTTGTGTTGTTGTCTGAACCGGTGGTTTGGGATGCAGCTGTAAGAGGAGTTATGGAACCCTCATTAGTGCCCAGAGGGGGCCTGTGATCACCCAGAGACCTGCCAGCAGCCGGCTCGGGGCTTGTATAGTTAGAGCTGGTAGTGGATGGTGTGTGTGCAAAGCACAGAGCACACAAAGGGTTGGAGAACCCAGCACCAGAGGAGTGCAGGAGATTATGGCCAGAAGGCCCAGCACCTGAGGGGTGCAACTACACAGGAGCAGGGCACATTGCCTGAGGGGTACAACAGTTGAAGGCCAGAGAGCCTAGTGCCAGAGGGGCACAGTGACATAAGAGCCAGGGGACCAGCACCACAGGGGTGCAGCAGACTAGGGCAAAATAGCCTGGTGCCTGAGGGGCGCAGCTACACAGGGCTAGAAGACCCAGTGACAGGAAGAGATTGATCAGAGCTAGTGCCTTAAAGCCAGGTCCGACACAATGGGTCTAGGCTAGAAGGCCTAGCTAGACGAAGCGGTTGGAGGCCAAGTAGGCTGAGGTCCCAACAGAGGTAACAATATCCATGTAACACCCGCGAGACTTGGGGCATAGTGTTGGAGCTACACATTTAGCCCACTATGGGCTGTGCAGCATAGTATTGGAGTGAGGTCTGGCAAAGGGCCTAAGGACCAGTGAGTTCTTGTAGGGTTCAGTAGACTAGGATCACACAAAGCCCCATGGACAGCCTCCCGATTCATTCTTTTTCCATCAAGACATGGCAGGAAAGACAAGAGGACACCCTTGGGGTGGAGCTGCACGGTCATGGAGCTGCTAGGGGTGTCACAGCCAACCCTGGGGACCCCAAACCATGACAATAGTCTTTAAAAAAGTTATTCCTTCTAGACACAGCATCAGGGGATCCTATCTAATCTCTGATCTTCCTCCATTACAATTTCTTTTTATGGACATCCCTAGACTTTTCCTCTCTAACCTTGTTCTCTTCAAAGAGAAGAGGAAAGGAGGACTTCAATCCAGGTTATTCTATGGTCTGAGGAAAGTGTGTGAGAAATCCCACTTTCTAATTATATAGAAACAATTTCAAATAAAAATCCTAAACAGACCAGCCTAAGGGACCTCAAAGCAGAAAACAGATAAAGAGTCACAATATGGTCCCCTGCTTCAATTTTTTTTTACTCCAATTTCCTAGCAGGTGACAAGCTGATCAAGAGCGGCTGCTGGGTTTGTTTGCTTTTTCTTTGCATTTTCTTTATCAACAACAATGTAGAAAAATGGTCATTGTGATGAAAGTTATAGTTAGATATCATAGAATCATAGAAGTAGGGTCAGAAGGGACCTTGTAGTTCTTCAAGTCTGACCCCCTGCCTGGGCAGGAGGAAAACTGGGCTCAAATGACCCCAGCCAGGTAGGCATCAAGCCGCTTCTTAAAGACCCCCAGGGTAGGAGCCAGCACCACTTCTCTTGGAAGTTGGTTCCAGATCCGAGCCGCCCTGACTGTGAAGTAGTTCTTACGGATGTCTAATCTAAACCTACTCTTCAACAACTTGTGGCCATTATTCCTTCTTATCCTGGGGGGTACTAGGGGAAACAAGATCTCCCCCAAACCCTTCTGGTCCCTCCTAGTGAGTTTATAGACGGTCACCAGGTCACCCCTCAGCCTTCACTTGTGAAGGCTGAACAGGTTCAGGTCCCGTAGCCTCTCATTGTAGGGTTTGCCCTGCTGTCCCCGGATCATGCAGGTGGCCCTCCTCTGGACCCTCTCAATGTTGTCCACATCCATCTTGAAGTGGGGTGCCCAGAACTGGACACAGTACTCCAGCTGTGGCCTGACCAGTGTCGCATAGAGGGGGAGGATCACCTCCTTGGCCCTACTTGAGATGCACCTGTGGATGCACGATAGGGTCCGTTTGGCCCTGCCAACCGTGACCTTGCATTGTCGGCCCATGTTCATCTTGGAGTCAATGATGACTCCAAGATCTCTTTCTGCCTCCGTGCTCTCAAGAAGGGAGTTTCCCATCTTATAAGTGTGTTGCCGGTTACTACTGCCCAAGTGCAGCACCCTGAACTTGTCTGTATTGAAACGGATCCTGTTTTTGTTAGCCCACCCCTGCAACCTATCCAGGTCTTGCTGCAGTCTTTCCCTCCCTATTAGCATGCCCACCTCACCCCAAATTTTGGTATCATCAGCAAATTTAAACAGGTTGCTTTTCACCCTGTCATCCAAATCGCTGATAAAGAAATTGAACAGTGCAGGCCCGAGGACGGAGCCCTGGGGGACTCCGCTGCCCACTGATTAAAAGAATGTATCGGGTGGGGGGGGGGTGAAGCAACGTGTTTACTTCCCCTGCCACTTTGATTTTTGTTCCACCCAAACTTTAAAACCAGCTGTCCGGAAGGGCAGCACTGTTTTCATAGCAGAGTGGAGCACAGCAGAGATCCTGTGCCTCTGATTGGCCTAGAGACCCCATGAGTCCCATCCCTTCCCAGAGATTGGCAGATGGCCCCAACCTCAGGCTTGCTAACATGTCATTTAATGGCTTTCGTGGGCTAATCAGGGGACTTAATTCCCTGATTAAGCCCACGGAAGACTGCATTATTTAGTAGTGTAGGATGGGGTTAATGGGTTCTGCAGGTTTGATTAAGCCTGGAAGTCTTTAACTGTGTCCCAGACTTGCATAGTAATGTGTCCATTAATGGCTTCCATGGGCTCAATCGGGAGATTAAGCCCAAAAAAAAAGCCATTAATTAACATGTTAACAAGCAATCCAGGATGCTATTAATGGCTTCCACAGGCTTGAGCACACCAGGAGAAGAGGCAGCTCCTTGTATGGTGCTACCAAAATACATGGGCTCCTTGGCAGGAGGGCAGGCAGGCAGCACTGAGCTGGGCATGCATGATGAAAAAGAAAAAAAAAAGGCAGGCGGGGTAGGGGAAAGTCAGGTTTCTTTCTACAAGCTCCAAGACTGGCCCCTGACTGGCTCCTGAGTCTATATTCAGGAGCTTAGCCTTTGATTTTTTTTCCCTCTTCTCTCCCCCCCC
>NW_005842330.1:407787-417158 GCF_000455745.1 Alligator sinensis | reverse complement strand
CCCCCATGCTTCAGGATCCCAAGCCTTCCTGATGCTTTCTGTTTTGTACCTCTTCTTTTTTTTTTTCTTTTTCCCTTTTTTGCACTTTTTTGTGGGAACCAGGCTTTTTGCAGAAACTGAATTTGCAGTTTCCATGAAAATCATGAAATTGCAAAGTTGGTAGGTTTATTCTGCTCATTGCAATCTACCTGATTCCTGATAATCTGTCTTCACTTTACAGATGTTAATGGCTCTCTCTCCTCCTTAATGTTTTTGATGTTCCACTGTTCAAACTATTCTTTCTTCTGCATTTAGCCATCTGTTAGCCATTCCTAGCAATGTCTCTCTTCCATTTCACAGCTCTGTAGACTGTTCTGAGCTCTAGTGAAAACCTTAATTTAGGTGTGGTAATATTAACTTGGAAGTAGAAATGACTGACCCTGAAGTACTGGAGGTACTGTCAAGACACTCAAGAAAAATAGATTTTTCTTTATGAATCTGAATAAGAGATGTACATTTAACTAAAATGAATACAGGACTAATGAAACAATATCTTATGACAATTTTTTGTTTAGTTTTTTTTTTTTTAATTGAATATAGAATCTAGCAAATTAGTGTACATTCCATTAAAGTGATTTGGCCAAAGACACAGCTTTAAATATTTTTTCTACATACCTTGAGGTACCAAGTATGGCTCGTGAATACTGCAATGGTGGGGCAGATGGAGCAACCCACAGGAGCATGGGGAAGCAGGGCATGTGCTTGGCATTGAACCCAGAAGTGGAATGGAAGTACTTCTGGTCACTTTTAGGTCCACCGCCAAGCACGCCAGCCCCCCCCCCCCCCCCCCCCTGGCTCAGCAATCAGCTGTGGGGGGACCCCAGGTGCCCTACCAGGCCCAGGAGGCACCAGTCACTGAGGCAGGGGAGGCGCAGGGAACTCCCCCTGTGTGCTCCCCCGTAGACCAGGAAGTGGACCAGAAGTGCTTCTGGTCCACTTCCAGGTCTGCTACTGAGGATGCTAGGGACTGCCCCTTACTCCTGTGGGATGCTCCATCTGCCCCAGCAACTCAGCATTCATGAGCTGTCTGGTACATTGAGGTATGTAGAAAAAACATTTAAAGCTGTGTCTATGTCCAAGTCTCCAAATCTTTCTGAATCTCTCTGAATCAATTTGGAGGGTTCTGATTTGACTGAGAGAGATTAAAGGGTCTCCTGATTCGATTTGAATTTGGAGATTTGGCCACTGAATCAGGCCAAATCTCTGCTGAATCGAATCAGCGACTGAAGCTTTGCACAGCCCTATAATATAGCACTAGGTCCCTATATATTAGTACTGCTCCTAATTTAAGAGGCAAAAAATGTGTTGTGCTATGTGTGACGATGTATCAAACAATCTTCACCCCCTTTTTCAAAATCTTAAATCTTCCATAACCAGAATGATCAGGAATTCTTTTAATAAAACAGTATGGCATAAAGATACTTTTGTAAATAAGTGTTTGTGGTGGGGGGGTATATTCTTCCTCAAACTATAACCACTGTTATCTTTTTATTTTGTCCTTTCATACATGTTTGGTTTAATGTTCACTATTTTCCATAAGGCTCAGAATAGGGGAGAAGTTATGAACCTGAAATGAAAATTAATTTTCCAGAAAATTTATTACCAGATATTTCCATGTCTGGAGATAACATCTTTTCATCTTATCCACCCACATTTTCTCTATTTAGGAAGCTGGATGTGGTCTCATATTTCTATTTTATCTGGCAATGGAGAAAAGGTTAAAGAGTTGAAGTTTCAAAGTTTCAAAGTCATGGGTCAAATATAAAAGCATATAAACTTTTATGTAATATATGAGATCAAAGTAAAATCTGTAGTCTTGCACGTGTGGAACAATAAAGAAGAAAGCAGAGACATAGATATGAAATATGCATTTATACTTTTTAAATAGAAACCTACATTATTTATCGGAATGACTAGAAAACCCCTGAAAAAGCAATTCTGGTACCCCTTCAGATTGAAGGCCAGTGGAGAGAAGTCTAATTATTTGGGTCACTGCTTTCAGATAGTGTGACCACATCAGTCTAAATTGTAAAAGTTTCTTGAGCTATCTATTTCCCCATAATAACCCATTTTTCCAATGCCCCACTAGAATGGTTGGGAAGAATAGTGTGTTAGGAAAAAAATGTTTGATTCCCTTGTCCACATGTTAAAAAGTAGAGGTTGAAATGAGAAGAGCATCTAAGGGTGACTATCAAATAGTAGGTATCTTAATGAATCTAATCAGATATTTTTGAATATACCCATAATAATGTTTGGAGTAGAATAACTTGCAAGAAACAGACAATTTTATTTTTTCAGTTATTTACACTATTTCCAGAAACTGAAGCTTTCAAGTATGTTTTACAGTTTTAACAGAACTGTAAAATATATATTTGAAATCTACATATGATGAATACAGTAGGATATATAACAATGTACTGCGTGTTTCCTTGATAGCATATTGATTTTATATTCCAGTGTACAAGCATTCATAAAAAGCTATGTCAGTGACCAGAATAAAGACCTGAACATAATATGCTAAAGTGTACAGTATCATCATTGCATACAATAATAGTATTTTAAAAGTCTTGGATATTTTTCAGGAACAGGATGATTCCCTGTTGAATTCATTTGATTATAGTGTTATGTTACAGACTTAAAAAGAAGTAGAATTTTGAAACTTAGAGAAAGTTAATTTGGATTTTTTACTTTTGAGCATACTCTGATGCTAATTTTACAGGAAAATGTTCTGGTGAAATGTTCAAGGCACAGGAGGAAAACAGCAGTTTGTCTATAGTACTTAACACCCATATTAAAAATGTCACATCAGATACAGTGTATGATATGCACTAAAGTTAGTTTCATTCGTAGGGCTCACTCAGTGCTTGGCTGTAGCTGAGTTCTGCTGAGCACAATTCACAGAGGCAAGGTCAGATGTGTTAAGTCCCTTGGTGACCCCATAATCTTAAAGTCAAGTCATGGCCAATTCAGCCTCTAATGCATATAGAGATTTGTGGCTGCTCTGTGTTCCACTGGGTACAAGGGTCCCAAGGTACTCTTCCCCCAAGCAGGCATTGATGGATCACAGCAGGGTGGTAGCCATGCTCTGTTCCAGCACTGCCTATACAAGGATTTTCAGGAGGCAGTGCAGAGCCAGTGATGCCAACTTTGTAACAGCAGAGGAATCCTCATCTGGCTGAGTAAGCCATCTTCTTCACCTTTTGACTCAATTCTTTTTATAAGAAAGACCTAGCCAATACTATTTCCAGCTAATCCCAATCATACAGTGCTATCTAATGGAATTTTTTTTAAAGTCTTCTCATTGAACTAATTTCAGCCAATTGAATTATTTAGGAACAGAGATTGCAAGTGTTTTTTTCTCAGTTATGTAAGAGTGATGGTCCAGAAATTATGCAATAGGTGAGGATGTCTCAGTGTGATGTATTTTACTGGACTAACTATATAGTTGGGATATAGTTAGACAAGTTTTTGAATGCAAGACATTCTTCCGCAGGTCTGATCTCCACGAACCAGGTACAGCATAATAAAAAACAAACAGTTGGAGAGTGTGAGAGAGATTTTTAGATTTAGCAGACAGACAAATAGCAGAAGAAAGGTTGATTATTAGGAGGTCAGGGCTTATCAAAGGGGAGGAGGATCATTCTCACCTTTCTCAATAAAGCATGACCTTTGGTTTACCTGATGAAGGGTGCTTATACACGCATCCTTTAACATCTTGGCATTAAAGTGAAGTATATGTTTTCCTGCAAAAGAAATAGTATTGCCACATGCAAACATCAATTTATTATAATTTATTCTAAGTATTTAAGTTGATAACTTATTACATTTGAATCTTTCTAGGTAGTACATAACACAGCTGTTCCCAATGCACTCGCTGTTGACTGGATTGGAAAGAATCTCTATTGGTCTGACACAGAAAAGAGGATTATTGAAGTATCAAAACTCAATGGCTTATACCCCACGGTTCTTGTGAGCAAAAGGGTGAAGTTTCCTAGAGATCTGTCATTAGATCCTCAAGATGGGTATGGAGCAATAGTTTTATAATTATTTGTGATTTAATTATGATTTTCTATATTAAAGTCCTCAAATACTGTTTTTTTTCCTCAGGACAGAGAAATTATTCATTCATCTTTTTAATTAATTCATTTGTAAATGCATTGCATATCTATAAGCTGCAAGGGATAAAAATGGTTATCTTGTCATCGTATGGCATAAATAGATATAGTAATGGAGTTGAATATAGGTTATGAAAAATACTTATTTGTTACTTACAATTAGTGCCTCTTAATTGTTTTGTTGACTTTCTAAGAGATATCATATACTTTAATTTTGTTGCCTCAAAGTGCAGCTTGATAGATGGCCCGGTTACATCCAGAATATGAAATATTAAGACTTGTCAGGTTTTTATTGATAATTTCTGCTACAGTGAATTGCAGCATAGATGTTCAGTTTTCCTGTGTTTGCTGCTATCCAGATTAATTGTAGGCACTGAAGTAACATACATCTTTAAAAAGCTTTTTTTCCAGATTTCTGTTTAAAGAACTGTAAGCATGAAAAATTCACTTATAATCCTAAGTAAAATAGCTTTTGCATTTCTTTCACGTATGTTATACAATAGGATTGTTTTATACACAGATTAATAGTTGAAGTTAGTCAGTACTCAGTGACATTCAGTAACGCCACTTCTCTAGGGACCCTGTTGGTTTCTGTAATAAATATCAGCTTCCTCTGAAAATGTAGAAAACCTTCATCCTTATGGCTTCAAACATATTCTTCCAGATGTAAATAGAGCCCAGGTAGCCTTTCTTGAATGTATATACAAGACGGAATTAAATTGGAATTGTCACAACTTTAAAGAAGTTGTGCTACATGAAGCCTAAAGGTATCAATTTAAATATCAACACATTGTTTCACTGGTAGTCATTGCATTGCAAATAAATCCATCTACTTTAGGATTCTTGGTCTACTTTGAGGGCCAGTATTTTTTTTTCATTGTGTTCTGAAGGTTAATCATAATGCAAGTCACAAGGATCATGAACAATTAATAATTCAGTGGTAGAGAATAGTTTTTTAAAGGTTCTTAAAATGTGTAGGCTGAGTTCCTTACAACTCAGTGTCCATTTGAGAATTTATATGAACTCGGGCACTTCTATATTGGAAAATTTAAAAATCAATTAAGTAAATAATGTGGTCCATGACAAGCATGACTTTATCAATATTTCCTTGTAAGCTTTTCATAGCTGAGACTTCATTGTCATTCCTGTCTGTAAAACACTAACCCCCTATTGGAAATAACCAAATAAAAAATATGCACTTCAGTCAGCTTATAGCAGAAAAAAAATTAAATCCTAAGTGAAAGAGACGTTATCATATAACAACTTCACAGCACTTCCTGTTTATGAGGCAATAAATGTAATATCACAGCATTTGCCCTCTGGGTTTATTTAGCTCAGTATTCAGTTATTGCTTCATAAACAAAAAGCACAGTCAAGTCACCAATAAACACTCGTGTATTTACATTGTCTGTTGAAACCTCTATAGTAGTTTACCTGAAAATTTCTAACACCTGGTTTATACTTTAAAATTTCTTCTCTTGACTGGATGTTTACAATGCACATCATCATTAATAAGAATGTTATTCAAATTATGAGATGGAAAACTTGGCATTAAATAATTTACCCCTTTCTTTTTCCAAGCTGCATTGGCTAATAGTCCTTAACTCATGGAGGACAGAAAGATTGCTTTCCTTTCTGCAGTGAACTAAACATGTATTATATTCTCTTTTGTGAAGAGATTTCTGCTTTAGAAGGATGAATAAACCTTTTATAGCACCTTAGTGGAAGAAAATTAATAGTTCTTTTCTATCTCTAGTTCCTAGGCCCTCATAATGTTTTCAAATACCACTGAAAAAAGGAAGAAACTGGTCTAGGGTGTATCAAAAGGGAATATCACCATACTTCTGATTCCAAACAGTTTCCATTGTTCAAGGATGAAGATTCCTGACTTCATATTTATAGGTGGGGATGGGGATATAGGCTAGAGACAGAAATTATAGATAAATCAGTATAAGTGATTGAAAACTGGTTCAAATCTGTAACAACAGAAGTTCAGTGCACATAAATTGCTTTCAAAATGGCCAAAACTAGTTTAAGATAAACCTGGATGGATATAGTATCAGACTTAACTGATTTAGGCTAAATCGATCTATTGAACATCTGTCCCAGATCCCCTCCAAATTCAAGTTAACTCACATTCTCCCAGCATGTTAGGTTGCTTTGTACCACTGCCACCAACCGCCCTCACAGGTCATCAGCCTTTACCCAAGCTGCCTACTCCAGCTCTAGCATCCCCCAGCTTCTTGCCCGGGCCACTGCAGGCATGTGGCTGCATTTGTGGAAACAAAAATGAATATCTGTTCTCTTGTTTATTGGTTCAATCTGCACAGCTTAGACTAACCTGCAAAGATTGAATCAATTCAGCCTCGGGCTTTTTGGCTCTCTGTACTTAGCCATGGAGATGAGGGAAAAGGCTCTTTCCATAGTATTGTTTCTTTTCAGACCAACATAAATATTGTAGTATAAGATCATTCTGTTTGCTTATTGTATGCTCTCTTTTTAAAAAACAAAAACATAACACTTACCTGACAGAATAACTTACAAAAAGAAAAGAAGTTTAAACTAAGGTTCCTGGCCTAGACTTTTGCCACTTAGGGGAGAACTGGGCTCTATCATTTTTTTGTGTGAAAGCAACAAAAAGTAATGTAATAATAATACATATTTTTAAACTAGAGGATAGCCAAAGCCAGAATGAAATCATGACTTTTTCCAATTTCTTATCATCAAGCAGTTGTCGTGCAATTTGAAATGATATTATAGTAGATCAGATCATCCCTTCAGATAAGATATCCACAACTAAGGTCCTAGCTATACTGCAAGGTTATGAAAACTATCATAGCATTTTTAATAAGAAAAGGGTTTTGTATTGGAGTGTGTGATAAAATATCCCACTTCCTCATGCTTTTTGACCGGGTGCTTTCTGTTGTATACTGCCTTTCTCCCTTGTAGGATGTTTGGAGATGCATTTTATCTGCTTTGGACATGTAGGTTTTGTGAAATGCTTTTGTTTTTTGTTTTTTATTTGCAAGTCTTTATACAAACATACCAGCATCGTGATATTTTTAACAATTAAAGTTTAAAAAAATGATGGTTTACCATATCTGTGTGGTCTCTTGTCCTGGAGAGATCACACAAGGAAGAAGAAGGAAACCCATCTTTTTTAACTAACACCCCTTTGACACTAGATGATAAAAGCAGAACAGCAACACAAGATAATACAATGTGGGCAGAAGCCTCTGAGATGGTGTAGAACATAAATACAGACATTCAGGGTATGTACAGATGTTCAGGTAGGTTGGGGGAGATTAGATCACATTAAAAATGGCCACCCAGTCTAACTTAGTTCACCCAAGTGTGGACCTTACAGTTAGATCTCTAGTTAGGTGAATCTAAGTGTAAAGGGTACAGAAGTTCTAGGAAGGTTTGATCTGTCTAAAAATGGCCAACCTGATCTCAGTTAACCCTAAGCTAACCCCATAATGTCTATACAGTTCCCAGCACAGCCCCAGATCCAGGAAAGCCCAGCTGCTGGCCCCAGCTCCAGGGCTTCACTTTTTCTGCCTGTTTCTTTGGCACTGGCTTGTTTTTAGCCCCCCGGGCCCTCATGCCACCCACAGATGGACAGCCTCCTGACACACAGACCAGCTACCTCCCTTCCCCAGAGCCCACCAAACCCCACATCCTGAAAGCCAGTCCCAGTGGTGGTTTTATCAGCATTCACTGATGGCAGGAACTGAGAAAGTAAATCCCAGTGAGGAGAGGTGTGTTTGGTTTGCTGGAGGGGGAGGGGGTGGGGAGGAATTAGGGGGCCAAAATTAGCCCCTGTTCCTGTGGGGTGGAGGAGAGAGCTGCCATTCCCCCAATCCCCACCCCCCAAGGACCCTGAAAGCCCCCCTGATCCTGCCAAATCATCCAGGAACCCACCTGTCCCCCCAATCCCTCCCATGGATCCCATTTTCCCCCAATCCCCCGCACAGCCCCCATTGGCTCCCTGATCCCCTCTGAAGATGATGCTTGTCCCCCCTAGTCCCTCTTCTCTCTTACCCCCCTGTGGACTCCATCTGACCCCTTGATTCCACCATAGACCGTCCAGCCTGCTTGTCCCCCTGAGCTCCCCAACCTGCCCTCCCACTAGAGCCCTCATTCCAACTTACCTTAGATCAGGTGGCCATTTTTAAATTGATCTAACCACCCCCTAACCTCCCCAAGTGTCTATAACCAGCTTCAATGCACAACAGGTAAAAATGCAAATTAAAAAAAATATTTTCTCACATGAGTTAAGTACACTTCAGTAATCTCAAGCAGGGCTGAACAGGCAGGAACAAAGGCTGCCTTTTCTTCTTAAAATATGACATCAAGATTTCCGTTTGATTTAAAAATGGGGAAGAAATGTTATTAATGTGTAAATCAAGATTTTTTTACAATTTGAATATATTTTTAATTGGACATTGAAGAAATTGAGGAGGTGAATGAGGCAAGAAGTACTTCCTTCACATGCAGGACCAGGTCTCTTTAATAGATCCTGGAATGACCAGGAGTCATGTCCCTCCAGGCAAAGCCTGAGCCTTAAGTGCTTCTCTGTCAGGTGGTAATCTAAGGGACATTTTACCAATAACTGTCACCATAGTTATCAGCCTCAGGGGCTTAAGAAGCTTGTGCAGTGAGGGCTCTAGGCATTTAATGACTAAATGATGTTTTATGGTAATTGCCTGAAAGATTGATAGAAAGGAGAAATTCATCAGTTCCTTGGTGGTAGTAAACTTTTGTTCATCGTGCAGTTCTAACAGGCAAAGTGACTAAAACATTGCATTATGGGGTTCTATGTCTTTCTTTTTCCTTACCATATATGCTCAATTTAGAATTAAAATTAAAGGGTTTTTTTAAACAAATTAATCTCAGTAGCAGCCAAGACCCTATGTCATTTTCTTTTCTCTTCACTCTTTATTATTTTTGCAGATTCTAGAAAAATCTTTGTCCTCACTACTGTTCAGAGAAAATTCATTTCATTCTGCTGGCCACATTGAAAAATATAAATGTCATAAACCTTTCTTTAAACCCCAAATGAAAATTTCTGTACCTTTCCTTAAAAAAATTATTTTTAAATGTAGGGACTTTTAGAAACAAATTTCATTTTGAAATGAAAAATTAAAATATTTTCAGATTAAAAACTAAAAAAAATATAGTTTAAGCTGAAACATATATATATATATATATATA
>NW_005842330.1:393737-405956 GCF_000455745.1 Alligator sinensis | reverse complement strand
TTTGAGTTGTTTAATCTGAAAACATTTAAATTTTTCATTCAAAATGAAATTGTGTGTGTATGTATATGTGTGTGTGTGTGTTTGTGTGTGTGTGTGTGTATCTGTGAATTGTTCCTTCAAATCAAAAATGCACTTTCCTATGTTAAGAGAATTGTCTTGCTTTAACTATTAGTGAAACCATGTATAAACTTCAAATTCTGCCCTCTGTTACTCATGCTCATCTTTAAAGTCTGTTTTCATACTAGTGCAAATAAGAAAAAAATAACTCTATTGGCATTAGTAGAGTTTCTCTGCTTTTAATTAAGAAAGCTGAAGTTGGTCTGATGTCTTTACATGATGTTTTTCCTTTCTTATAATAATGTAATCTCACTAACCTTTGTTGGAAATGCAACTGTGTGTGCAATAAGGCCTCAATTATTAGATGGTTTGCTGAAGAAATAAGCCATTTTGGATATACATTTCAAAAGTACCTAAGATCGAAAAAACGCCAATGAACTCTAGGTATCTAGTGTTAGAATAACATAGCCATGATGTCCTGGAGGCCCCTGACATACATTACTCTTAAAACATGATAAACTGTTAATCTGGACCAGTGATCAGAGTTCTCAGCTGTGCGAATGCACCATTCACCACAGAAGTGAAGATTACCAGTGAAGGAGTCTGGGATCATGATTCTGGGCTTGACAGGGTGCACAATTGTTGGGATCACACATCAGATTCCCACATGCCTTCTCTTTAATGTTTGTCAGTGGCCTTAAACTCCTGAGTGTTTATGTCACTTTTGAAAATTAAATCTAGGCATCCCAGAAACTTAAGCACTTATGAGAAAAATATGACAAATAAAAAGTATAATTAATTTACATTTAATTTGAAAACTCTAAAGGCTAATAATCCAAAAATGCTATTTTTACAGTCACTTTTCATAATACTTCCATACTTCTAAATGCCTATTTGATTGAGATCTGGGGTTGATTTATAATGATGTTTTATTAAGACTGAATGCAAGAGAGAGAAAGCACGAAGTAGGAGTAAAAGTAGACTATGCATTGTGCTTTTTGATCACACAGAGAGGTGACAGTCCAAAAAGAGTTATTAAGATAGCTTATCTTGTTGAAGATGACAGAAAATATATGCTTGCATAGTGAATATGTCTGTGTATGTGTATATACACACCACCACTGGTATATGAAGAAGTTTTTTATATAACATCACAGCTATTTAAATTCTTACTGAAGAATTTCCCTGTCCTTGCCTTGTGTTTTTTCAGACAAATACAAACTCTCTTTCATTAAAAAACATTTCTGAGCAAGACTGGATTTCTGCTCCATTCTAGTAATCTTTGCTATGTTCTTTATAAATTCTCTTCTGTTATTTAATTGATAATGAATTAGAGTAGACCCCAACTGCATGCAGCGTGCAATGACTAGGGAGACGATGCTCCAATTGCTCATGGGTCCTGTTACTCATTAGCCAGAGCAAGCAGGGAGCAAACACCAGCACACATTGCTTGCAACAGCTTTATTCAGAATGGAGACAATTTCAGACCAAGGTCCCTCACAGACACACAGCCCGTGAACCAGGGGACATGCCCTGAACAATAGTTTTTTCCCACATTTATACACTTTGGTTTATACTCATTAACATTCATTCCACCTCTGTTCCTCCTTTTGTTCCACCCATTTCTCCTCCCATCTCAAGCTCCACCTCTGTTTACTGTTTGCTTCATTAGCATGGAATTACCTATGCATTTCATTCATTTACATGTCTTTTTGCTCTGAGCGCATGTCTAAGACTTTGACTTCTCTCCTTTGGTCAATGGACAGACTTCGACCAAAACCTAGAAGCTTCTGGAGGCTTCTTCACCAGTCACCATTCACCTTTTCACATATCTTCATCTCAGATTCTGTTACCAATTACGCATTGTTTTCCACATTCCAGTCTGTTTTTAGCAAGCTTCCACGTGCAGTCACATTTCTTCAGCCATAGGCATTAAATTTCTCTGTCAGTTATCTCTGTTTTTCTTTTTGGAAAATCTGTCAGCCTTGCTACAGATGGGAGGTTGTCCATGATGAAAAGATGTCTTTTGCAACAACACATTGGGACTATCAAAATGATGTTTTGTGAAGTATCAGGAAGTGTCATTGTGCAATGATGTTTTAAACTGTCTAAAATTGTTTGAGAGGTAGCATTTCTGTTGTTACTGACAATAATTAGAGTAATAAAGATGTAGGTCATCTAGTCCAACTGACAGAGGGTAGGATCAGCCTTATCTAAACCATCCTCTACAATTCATAATCTAAACACTACATAACACTATCCTCAACCCTGACACAATATAGACCTAACAGCCTAACTTACCTTATATAACTTGCTTTCTAAGCCCTTTATCATCTTTGTTGCCCACTATTAGATTCTTTCTAACTTCTCCACATCCTTTTAAAAATGTGGAGCATGGAACCGCACACACAGTACTTCAGATGAAGCCTAACTAGTGCTGAGTAGAGAAGCACTATCACCTCCCATGTCTTGCACTTAATACTTTTATTGATGCAGCCCAAAACTGCTTTCATCTTTTGTATGGCTGTATCACACTGCAGACTCGTATTGAGTCTGTGATCTACAAAGACTCCCAAGTTCTTTTCCACGGAGTTGCCATCCAGCCAGGTGTCTCCCATTTTGTATTTGTGTTTTTTATTATTCCTCTCAAAATGTAGCACCCTGCATTTTTCCACATTGAATTTCATCCAGTTAGCTTTAGCTCAACTTTCCAATCTGTTGAGATCTTTCTGAATTGCTCTTGCATCCTCCAAGATGTTCACAATCCTTCCCAGTTTCATGTTGTCTGCAAACTTGCTCAAGAACTTCCTATGCCAGCTTCCAAATCACTAACAAACACATTGAACAGCACTGGGGAGAGGACAGAATCCCTGGGGTCTCCATTAGAAACCTCCTGCATTTCTGACATGGACCCATTAATAATTAGCCTTCAGTTGTGGCTATTGAGCCAGTTATGTGTCCACTTTGTGGTAGTTTGATTCAACCCACATTTCTCTAATTTGTTTATAAGAAGGTCATGTGGGACCTTGCCAAAATCCTTGCTGAAGTCCAGATGCACAATATCCACAGCATTCCCTTCATCCACCCAAGTAGTTACTTTGTCAAAGAAGAAGATCAGGTTTGTTTGACAAGTTTTGTTTTTCAAATGCTTGCAGATGGCCTTCCTTAGGCTATGCTTCAGTAATTTCCCAGGTATTGAGGTGAAGCTAACTGGTCTGTAGTTCCCTAAGTCCTCCTCCTTCCCTTTTTAATGAGTAGGATGATGTTTGCCCTTTTCCAGTCCTCTGGTACCTGGCCCATCTCCCATGACTTCATGAAGATCATTGCCAAGTGCTCTGAGATCTTCTCTGCCAGTTCCTTCAGGACTCTGTAATTAAGCTTGTCCTGCCCTGCTGACTTGAATTCATTCAGACCCAACAAAAGTTCTCTGACTGTATCTTTTTGATCTCCTCTCTCAGCTTGTCCTCTTCCTTATCCAGATCATTCCTATTAAGTGTCTGGCAGCTTAATTTTTTTTGTGAAGTTGCTGTCGAGTAGCTCTGCCTTCTTTATACCTTTGGTTATGAGTTTCCCCCTCGCTTGTCAACAGAGGATCCATGGCTTCCTGGATCCTTCTATTCTGGCCAACTTATAGAACCTCTTTTTGTTGTCCTTGACCTCCTTTGCTAGGTGCAGCTCATTCTTTATCTTTGCCTTCCTAATTTTGTCCCCGCAGATTCTTGCTATTTCCTGGTACATATCCTTGGTGACCTGGCCATTTTTTCACTGCCTGTTTACAAGTTCCTTGTGCAGCCTTATCTGTCCCTTGTCATTCTTCTTCTGCTTCCATCGTGTCAGGACAGTTTTTTTTTTTTTTGGCCTTCCAATACTGTGCCCCTTAATTACTCCCAGCCCTGCTAGGCACCTTTATCCTTCAGTCGCCCATGACACCATGCATATAGCTCCTTGAGTGAAATGAAATCTGCCTTTTTGAAATCTAGCATCCTAAGTTTGCTGGCCTCATGCTTTCCCTGTCTCAGGACCTGGAATTCTATTGTATTGTGATCACTTTATTCTAAGTTACCCATCGCCTTCATCAGATTTTCTCTGTTGGTCAGGATAAGATGCAAGATAGATGATCCCATAATTGCATCCTCCACTTTCTAGAAGAGAAAATTGTCCTCCACACTGGCAGTTAGGAACAGGCATGACATTTTAATTGTGGCTGCATTATTCTTCCAGCAGATGTCTGGAAAACTGAAGTCTCCCATCATTACCATCCTATAGCTTTTGGATGGATTTGTCACCTTCCCAAACAGTGGCTTATCCACCTGTCATTATAGATTAGGTGGCCTATAATAAATTCCCACCATTATATTGATGCTGCATCTTTCACCTTTAATCTTCACTCAAAAACATCCTGCTTTGCCATCTTTTTTCCTCCTGAACCAGGGAACAAGTGTATATGTTTTTGACATCTAAGGCAACACCACCACTGGTTCTCCAAACCCTGCCCTTCTGAAATAAAGTGTAACCCTTGATGTTCACATTCTGTTCTTAAGAGCTGTCCCACCAGGTCTCAGTAATGCCAATCAGATCATAGTTCTTTTCATAGGCTGCACCTTCCAGGTTATATTGTTTATTGCTCATACAGCTCACATTTGTATACATAGTTTCATAGTTTCATAGTTGGTAGGGTCAGAAGGGACCTGAGCAGATCATTGAGTCCGACCCCCTGCTATGGGAAGAAAAGAATGCTGGGGTCAAACGACCCTGGCTAGGTGATTATCTGGCCTCCTTTTGAAGACCCCCAGGGTAGGAGTGAGCACCACTTCCCTTGGAAGTTGGTTCCAGATCCTAGCCACCCTGACTGTGAAGTAGTGCCTCCTGATGTCTAGCCTGAACGTACTCTCAATCAACTTGTGGCCGTTATTCCTAGTTACTCCTGGTAGTGCTCGGGGGAACAGGGCCTCTCCCATTCCCCACTGGTCCCCCCCGGTAAGTTTGTAGATGGCCACCAGATTCCCTCTCAGCCTTCTCTTGTGGAGGCTGAACAGGTTCAGGTCAATAGCCTCGCCTCATAGGGCCTGCCCTGCTGCTCCCTGACCATGAGAGTGGCTCTCCTCTGGACCCTCCCAATGCTGTCCTCATCCCTCCTGAAGTGTGGCATCCAGAACTGGATGCAGTACTCCAACTATGGCCTGAAAAATGTTGCATAGAGGGAGAGGATCACCTCCTTGGACCTGCTTGTGATGCATCTGTGGATGCATGACAAGATGCACTTAGCCTTACTGACCACATCCTCGCACTGGTGACCCATGTTCATCTTGGAATCAATAATGACTCCAAGATCCTTTTCTGCCTTTTCTGCTGACAAGAAGGGAGTTCCCCAGTCTGTAGGTATGCTGCTGGTTCTTTCTCCCTAGGTGCAGTGCCTTGCACTTGTCAGCATTGAATCCCATCGTATTCCCATCCGCTCACCCCTGTAACCTGTCCAGATCTAGTTGTAGCCTGACCCTCCCTTCTAGAGTGCCCACCTCTCTCCACATCTTAGCGTCGTGCACAAATTTGAACAAGGCATTTTTCACCCCCTCGTCCAAGTTGCTGATAAAGATGTTAAACAGTACAGGCCTGAGGACTGAGTCATGGGGCACTCCACTGCCCAGGTTGCAAATGACCTGTCCACCACCACTCTCTGGGTGCAGCCCTCTAGCCAATTTATGACCCATCTGATTGTGTAGGCATCAGTGCCACAGTCGCCTAATTTTTTTTAATGAGAATGGGGTGAGAGGCAGTGTCAAAGGCCTTCCTAAAGTCCAGAAAGACTATGTTCACCGTGACACCTGAATCCAAGGATTTTGTGACCTGATCATAAAAGGCAACTAGGTTGGTCTGACAGGACCTGCCCCTAATGAACCCATGTTAGTTTCCCCTGAGCATAATCTCCTCTTCTTGTCCCTCACAGATGGTCCCAGTCCCTGCTCAGAAAAATGGAGGCAAATAAATTGTTAAAGAGATTAGCTTTGTTGTCTGGTGCGACCACCAGATTTCCTAGCATGTCCTGTAGAGGTCCCACATTACCCAGTGCCTTCTTTTTACTCCTTAGGTATTTAAAAAAGTACTTCTTGTTATCTTTGATCCTGGTTGCTAGTCTTAGTTCTGTTTCAACCTTAGCCTTCCTAACAGTCCCCCCTACACTCTCAAGCAATGGAGGTATAATCCTCCTTGGTGATAGCCTCTTCCTTCCACGAGGTGTACACCTCTTTTTTTTTTTGCTTTCAGATGTTCCTAAATGCCTTTGGTGAGCCATGGGGTCCTATGAGCACTCTTGCCCCTTTGATTCTCATTGGGACTGTCACCCTTTGGGCTCAGAGGATCATCTTCTTCAGGAATGACCACTTGTCTTGGACTCCCAATTCCCCTACTCTCTGGGACCTCAGTGCCTCTCCTATTAATCTCCTTAACTCATTGAAATCAGCCCTCTTGAAGTCAAGGGCTACTGCCTTGCTACAGGCCTTTGACACCTTGTGCTGGAAAGTGAATTTCAGTAGGCAATGATCGCTATCATCCAGGTGGTCTAGGACCCACAGTCCCCTCACCAGGTCGTTGCCTGTGGCCAGGACCAGGTCCAGCAAAACATTTCCCCTGGTGGGATTGTGCACCTCCTGGGTTAAGTGAAGGTGCTGTGTCTCATCTAGGAACCTACATGAGCGGTCAGACCTGGCTGACTGCTTTTCCCAGCAGGTGTCTGGGTAGTTTAGGTCACCCATGATGTCCACATCCCTTGACTTAACTGCCTCTGCGAGCTGACCTAAGAATTCCCAGTCCAGCTATTCCCCCTGGTTGGGTGGTCTGTAGTAGACACCCACCGTTAAGTCCCTTTCCCCAGGACCCCCTTGTATTCTTACCCAGAGCACTTCAGTCTGCCCATCCACACGTATCAGACAGATTTTGCATGTTGACCTCCTTGCTTCCCTTTTGTGCCACTTGTTGCAGTCATGTAGCTCTCTAGCCCTTTCCCAGAATTGAGTTGCTTCTTCAAGTCCTTTCCTCTCTGGACTGCATGCTCTGTTGCTGGAAGGTTTTGATCACTATCCTCTTTGGAACCTAATGTAAAGCCCTCCTCTTCAAAATGTAAGAGCTGCAGTCCTAGGTATATCTTTTTCAAAGCCTGTTATCATTTTTTTTTTCTGTCATGATGCAAATTTTGATTTAAAAACTCATTAGTATTTAACAGAATGACCCATTCACCAAAACAGCAAGCCATTAATGTGTAGAAGTTTTCATAGAAGGAAATCCCTAGAAACATATAAAAACTATTTAGAGCACAAAACTATTATGGGAAAATGTCTTATGTCTAAAATTAACTGAATACATCTTTAAAACTATGTATTGGTATTTTGGCATTTTTTTTCCCCTAGATATCTATACTGGATTGACTGTTGTGAGTATCCTCATGTTGGCCGTGTGGGAATGGATGGCTCCAATCAAACTATTGTCATAGAGACACAGATATCTAGACCTATGGCTCTTACAATAGATTATGTCAACCACAGACTCTACTGGGCTGATGAAAATCATATTGAATTTTCTGACATGGATGGATCTCATAGACATAAAGGTTGGTTAAACATTCAGTGTTTTACTTTTCCCATTTTTGATTAGAGTTATCTTATACTTATTGAGAAGAAACTGAACTATATTTACACTTGCAAAATGATGATGCATATTTATCCTTTATGTAACTATTTTTTTTTAAATGTCAATCTGAACTGTTTTGTATTAAGCAGAAAAGTAAAAGATGCTACCGGGAAAGGAATCCATATTTATGTTTTCCTATATATCAAAAAAGTACAAAGAGGTTCATTTCTGATTCTAAATGTTTTCATTATTTTCTCTTTATACAAAAAAAAATCTTATTTTAAAATCACTCCTTATGGACACAAATTTGATTTAGCAGTTTGCTGCCAAAATCCTCTAGGAAGAAACCATTTTATTTTATTTTTTATCCATTTACTCTTTGTAATTTTTCTCTAAGAAGCATGCTGCAGAACTATGGCAAAGTAAAGGATGCTAACAGGACAAAGAATTAGCGGGGTCAAGAAATAATGAAGTATACTTTTTTTACTTAGATTTTCTTTAATTTTGATTGAAAAAGTCTTGAATTATGAGATATAGAGTCATCACCACAGTGCAATTATTTTATTCTTTTGCGATGTAGTAGCAGGAAGAAAAAGAGGTAAGGGGAGAGACAGTTTAGTCAATTCATCTAGTCAAAAGCTAGGAGAGAAACATATTAATCCATTAAATTCTAATGTTAAAAGTTATTAAAGTTTTAAATAAAAGTGTCAAGATAGGTCATCATCATTTTTTATTTAAAATGGGGAGCTAAATGATTGCTAAAGATCTTTGTTTTCATTTAAAACATTAGTAAGTCTTTAGACCTATTCTTTTTTGGATTTATAGATGATATCACATAGGATGCTCACTATGAAAAATTAGAAAATTGAGTATGTTGAGTGACTTTACTTAAGAATGTCTCCCTGATTGCTTACCTACCCAAACACTGATAATAATATTGTTTTCCTCCATATATCTGACACACAGTTTGTCAACTTAGAGTTGACTTAACTAATATGACTCAAGAGGTGTATTATCTTGTGCCGCATTTAAGTCAACTCTGCTGCACACTCATGGATTTGCTATGACAGTTAAGTCAACTTAAAAATGTTAACTGTCAGAAAGTTAGTCTGTGTGTACACACCCTAAAAGAGGAAGAGATATTAGGCTAGGAAGACAATAGAGTTTGGGGATTTCATTGTTTGCAGAGCTAAGGCTGTAAAGCAATGAAGAAATATATGCTGGGACATACAGCACACCAAGATTAATAGAGAATAGGAGCATGGGGACACAGCAGAATTGGGTGCTTTTAACAATATCTACTGGAATGGTACAGAGTTATTAATTGATTCTTTGATATCTTTTACATCTTCTTAACATGGTAGTCTTTGTAACGTGGCAAAATGGGCTTGCTAGAAGGCTTTAAAAAATGCATTCCAAAGCTTGTTGGCTGTGCTCTAAAGAAATTTAGATTATTGAACCCCACCCCCTCTTTTTTTTCTCAGAAGTTCTCCACTTCGCTCTGCTCTACTTCCCTTTCAGTTATTCCTACTCCTTTTCCCTCTGTCTGTTGGCAACATAGAAATGGAATAGAGCCATGAAATATGAAGTACCATGTGTGCTAAATCCAGGGTTGAATTCAGGGTAGTATTCATAGGCAATGTAGGCCTCTGTGTAGGGCCCCAATTCCTGGAGTGACTAGTTAACATTGGAATATTTTCATCTAAACAGAAAAAAAGTTCTTGTGGTTGAAAGGAAAATCTTCTAAACAGATTGACTTTTATTAGAAGATGTTTAGGATTGTAAATCCAAGAAAAAAGATGACAAAGCCGATAGGGAAATACAGAGCGCCCAGGCAAGGGACTAACAATAGAAGGATGGGGGTGAGGTGGGGAACGCAACTAGGTTACAGGCGATACAAAGTTAGCCAACTAAACCCGGGGGTAGGGGGAGAGGGGAAGGGGGAAGGGGAGGGAGGGGGTTCACGACGCTGAGAGAGAAAGAGGATAGAAACACACAAACCCGTGACAATGGTCCACAATGGTGGAAGAAGTGGTCCGAAGAAAAAGTGTCTCAGTCTATATACAGTCTCATCACGGGGGTCCTCTTTGGGTGGCACAGGGTCGTCCATTGCTGAAGAATCCTCTTGAAGTGAAGGTCCATCTGGTGCAGAGGGGGGGAGTTCAGGCAGTCCCCTCTGGGTCTGGTCCGGCGGCTGTTCTCCTGGTGGGGTCCGTGTACTGGCGTTGGCCCGGGGGTCAGTGTACTGGCGGTGGCCCGTGATGTGTTCGACGTAGATGTCACGGGACCAATGGATGGTGTCAGACACCATGAGGCAGCGCATGAGCTTGGCGTAGCAGCGGGAGACGCGGCAGGCACGCAGGACACTCTCGTTGCTGGGGTCCCAGGCTCTGAGCTTTCCCATGATGAGCGCGTCGACCGTCACGTCGTAGCCGCGGCCCCTCAGGGGGTCGGCAGGCTTGGTGCCGGTTCTCAAAGGGGATGGTGACCTCCACGATGATGATCTTCTTGGCCTCCTCGTCGGTGATCACGATGTCGGGGCGCATCTGGCTCTCACAGCCCGGGACGGTGCGGTTGACGGAGACCTGCCCCGCTACGGCCGGGATGGCCCTCACCAGCCGGTCCTGGACAGCATTGTGGCAGAGCTGCCAGGCCCTGGCGTTCGGCTTGCAGCTGCACAGCATGTGGGGGAGGGTCTTGGCTGCGTAGCTGCACCGCCGGCACCTCTTATCCCGGTGGCCGAAGCGGACGGCCCCATTGAGAGGCAGGCAGTTGAGGCGGGCGCGGTGGAGGAAGCGCCAGTCCGCGAAGTGCATGAAGCTCCCGCTCAGCATGAAGTGGTTGCTGGCGTCCCACTTCGAGGTGACGTCGAAGACCTTGCCCTGGTTGGGTTTGGCTCTCAGGTCACCGACGTACTTGTTGTGGACGGCATCCTTCAGGAACCTCTCCAGGAAGGTCCTTATTAACATTAACAATGCCTAAATATTAACATTAACAATGACTAAACATTAACAATGCCTCAGCAGAGAGGTTTAAATGTAGCTGGCAGAGAAAAATGCAGTAGACTCAACCTATTCTCACACCAAAGATAAACTCCTTCAGAATAGGGCTATATGATTCTTACAACCCTTTAGGCCAGCTATGGACATTACACTTTAACCAGTCTGAGTGATTGGAAACTGGTCTATACTCATAACAGAATAGAAGCTCAGCACATATAGACTGATTTTTAAAATGGTGGAACCTGGTCTAAGACTTTCACCCCTCCTCCCACCCCTTCCATCCCTCCCACCAAAGGGTGAATGTGTGTTCTGTTTGCTACTGATCTAAACTGCACCACTTTCAAAAAAACTGCATAACTTAGATCAATTCTGCCTTGGCATTTTTGAACGTCTATCCCTAGACTTACTATCTGTACTGCCTGTTCTTCTCAATTCTTAGTAGGTATTCGCCTCACTGCTTTGGGATTCAGCTTTTTCAAAAGATCTCTTATTGAAAGGTCCCTTGAAATGTGAAAATCAAACCTCATGCTGTTGGAAGTCTGAAATCCAAAAAGCTGTATCTCCAATAATTTGGATATTCCAATGTCAGATTGTTTATTAATATTCGCTCAGCATGTGGAGCCTGGTCAGAGCAGCCCAGGATGGCAATGGACCCAGTGGACTCCACATAGAATCATAGAAATTAAAGGCTGGAAGGGACCTTGAAAGATCATTAACTCCAACACCCCTGCTCTGGGCAGGGATACTGCTGAGACCAAATGATCTCAGCAAGATGTCTGTCCAGTCTCCTCTTGAAAACTTCTAAGATTGGGGTCTGCACCACCTCCTTAGGAAGTCTGTTCCAGATTCTAGTCACCCTTACCATAAAGAATCGTGGTGGATGGGTCGGATTCGACCTGGAAGGGTGTGGGCAGTGGGGTCCTGCAGGGCTCGGTCCTTGGACCGATACTCTTTAATGTCTTCATCAGCGACTTGGACGAGGGAGTGAAATGTACTCTGTCCAAGTTTGCAGATGACACAAAACTGTGGGGAGAAGTGGACACGCCGGAGGGCAGAGAACAGCTGCAAGCAGACCTGGACAGGTTAGACAAGTGGGCAGAAAACAACAGAATGCAGTTCAACAAGGAGAAATGCAAAGTGCTGCACCTAGGGATGAAAAATGTCCAGCACGCCTACAGCCTAGGGAATGACCTGCTGGGTGGCACGGAAGTGGAAAGGGATCTTGGAGTCCTAGTGGACTCTAAGATGAACGTGAGTCGGCAGTGTGACGAAGCCATCAGAAAAGCTAATGGCACTTTATCGTGCATCAGCAGATGCATGATGAACAGGTCCAAAGAGGTGATACTTCCCCTCTATCGGGCACTGGTCAGACCACAGTTGGAGTACTGTGTGCAATTCTGGGCGCCGCAATTCAAGAGGGATGCGGATAACCTGGAGAGGGTCCAGAGAAGGGCCACTCGGATGGTTAAGGGCCTGCAGACCAAGCCCTACGAGGAGGGGCTAGAGAAACTGGACCTTTTCAGCCTCCGCAAGAGAAGGT
>NW_005842330.1:382739-393578 GCF_000455745.1 Alligator sinensis | reverse complement strand
GAGGAGGTTAGATAGGTATCTGGCTGGGGTCATCTGAACCCAGCACACTTTCCTGCCTATGCAGGGGGTTGGACTCGATGATGTATTGAGGTCCCTTCCAACCCTAACATCTATGAATCTATGAATAAAGAAGTTCTTCCTTACATCCAACCTGAAACCATCTGCTAATAGTTTATGGCCACTGTTCCTTATCCTTCTCTGGGATGCCCTAATGAACAGTTTTTCTCCCAACTCCTGATATTCAGTCTTTACATACTTATAGACAGCAACCAAGTCCCCACTCAGTCTTCTCTTCCCCTGGCTGAACAGTCTGGGGAAGAGTTCGATCCCTTCATCTTTCCTTATAAGGTTTGTCCTCGAAGCCCTTAATCCTCTCTGGACCCTTTCAAGATTCTCAGGAGTCTTTTTTGAAGTGCAGTGCCGTAACTGGACACAATACTCTATCTGGAGTGTCACCAATGCCGAGTAGAGGGGAAATATCACTTCCTTAGTCCTGCTTGCATCCCAGTGTGCCATTCACTTTGTTGACTACAGCACTTCACTGGCAGCTCATGTTCATCCTGTGATCAGCCATAATCCCGAGGTCCCTTTCAGCCATTGTGTTGGCCAGGACATCTCCTAACCTATATTCATGTTGCTGGTTACTTCTTCCCAGATAAAGCACCCTGCATTTATCCTTGCTGAACTGCATCTGGTTCCCCATCTTGCACCTTTCCAGTTTGTCCAGGTCTGCTTGGATCTGCATCCTATCCCTTAGTAGAACCACTTTTCCCCATAACTTAGTATCATCCTCAAACTTGGCCAGCATGCTTTTGACATCCTAATCTAAATCATTGATAAAGATGTTGAACAGCATGGGGTCAAGAACCAAACTCTGTGGGACACCACTGGAGACCTCCTGCGAAGATGACACAGACCCGTCCACTAATACTCTCTGGGTTTGACCCTTTAGTCAGTTCCCAACCCACCTGACAGTGGACTCCGCCAGCCCACAATTCCCCATTTTTTTTTTTTTTATGAGTGTCATGGAAAACCATATTGAAGATCTTTTTAAAATCCAAGTATATAGCCATGCTGCGGAGAGGCTGACTGAGGAATGAGGGTGCTTCAATACAGTGGCTGCCTACTGGCTAGCCCTACACTGAAGCACCCTATGTCCCTACCAGCCAGAGTAGTGTCTACACGTGTGCTGTTGTGCACAAAAAACTCCACAGCAGGGTAGTATTGTATTTTACGAGTATGTAACACATCAGGGTCTCAGAGGTGGTTGTAACACCACCGGGTGGCTCTGTGACCATGCCCCACTCTGCCCCTAGGGCACCCTCCTATCCTGCCTGTCATGCCTTGATGGAAAAATAATCAATAGGGAAGCTGCCCACGGGTCTTTGTGTGACCTCAGTTCAACTCGACTCTGCTGGTTCCGAGGCCCCTGATTGGACCTCTGTAGTCCCAGGCACTTGGCTGGGCCTCTATGATCAACTGTTATCACCTTCATTTGGGCCTCTATTATCACACAAAGCCTTAAGGGGTAATTGTGTTGTTCCAAATCCTCCTCTTTACCATGCCCCATGCTTCACAGTTGTTAGTGCAGTGTTGCTCCCTGTGTGGGGCTTTGGCCTCCTCAGCCTCTTCCCCTTTAATTTTGCTCGGTCTTCTAGCCTGTGCCCAATGAATCAGACATGGCTCTCTGAGGCTCTGGCTCTTGTTTGTCCCTTTCATCACCGGGCCCCTGGGGCTTGTCTGTCAGGCCCCTGGGCCCTGGCCCCTGTGTGATTGCACCTTCTCTCTCTGCCTACTCTGGGATCAGTAATTTCTTAAGCCTTGAGCTTGGCAGGGATCAAGGCAGTTGAGTGACTGCTGGGCACTAATGAGGCCTCCACACCTCCCCTCACAGCCTCATCCCAAACCATTGGTAGAAACAGTAACATAAATCAAAAGCCCCTGGGCTGTTTAACATAAAAAGTAACAATGAAAGCAGCCCTCTGCCCCTTAGAAGGGAAAACCTTCTTTCTCCCTTTGTGCTGGTGTGCCTCCCAGCTAGGCTCCTTGTGAGTTCCCTGAGCCTCAGCGTTCCTACAGGCAGCAAAGCAATCAGACCAGTGTTCCTGGGTTCATCTCCTGGGCAGGAGCTCCTAACCCTGCAATGAGCAGGGATAGACTACCTTACCAGGCCAAGCCTCAGGTTTATATGCAGCCAGGGCCCTGCCTGCTTCTGGTCAGCTGACTGTCTGCAGGTGCCTGCTAATTGCTCAGTAGCCTGTTGCCCCAGCAACCTGCAGCTGCAATGCCCTGCCTGCCCTGCAGTGCTCCCTGGCAAGGCGTCTTCTCCTCTTAAAGGAACAGAGAGCCCCAGACTACCCTGATTCAGAGTTTATTAGTTTTGTGCACCTTCACAGAGGTGCATGTGTAGACACTGAGACATTTACTGCATAGTTAATTAGTCAACAGTGCAGTAAATGTCTCATGTGGATGCACTCACTGTTTCAGATTTTTGTTTGATGCAGTCACCAACTGACTGAGCCTTCCTTTCAGCAACTTATTTGCAAGGTTTTAACTGTATTTTAGCACATTTCCTCTTAGATATATGAGGGAGAAACTGAATTTAGCCCAAAGATTTTTCTACCACAGGAGAGGTTTCAAACCTCATCTTCATGCTCACTGAGAGACGTCTGTATGAGGAACCCCCATACTTTTGAGTCATATGGCCTTCTGCATTTATGCACCATGCCAGACTTCACTTGTACTCTCTGTAAACTTGTATGCTCTGTAAATGCGATTGAATTCAGAGTATCTTCCCACATTGCTCGATATAGCCATGAAGGTAAATGTCCTTTGAGAAGTTATTTTCTTTATTAAATTGATGAAAACACCTTCTACATATTTTCAGCTATAATTTTTCTTCCCTCTACATTCCTCACACGCTTCGAGAGGAATGCACTCGGGACAACCCTTGGATTCCAGGCCTTCTGTCCCTTAGAAATCTTATTTCCACATGAATCCTCATTTCCTGAAGTTCAGAACTGTACCTTTATCATGCTCAGCATTTCTACCCTTGCCACAGGGATCTACAGGCAACAATAGATAACACAAGGGCAATTGTCAAGAGAGCTAAGGAGGGCATTCTTTATCCAATCAAGGTAGTGCTTCTGCATATGGAAAACTAAATTCCCTTGCATATTAGCTCATCAAGCTGTTTTCAGACAACTCTGAATATACTATGAACAATAAAAACCTGTAAAAAACATCTTTTACAGGTAGGAGTGTCAAAAATAATTATTCACAAAACAATGTTATGTGTTCTACTACATAGATGGTTGAATCCCAGGCTCCCCACTAAACTCCTTTCTCATCCTGTGGGCATTAGGACTGACTTATTCTTTCCTAGATATCCTGGTAATATGCCAGGTTCCTAAATATACATAAAAAAGACATATTTTCCTTGATTCTGGTTGGGCCAACCAGTTTTAACATTGATCTGGTCAACCCATCAGTTCAGCCTCTAGTCATACTACTGGTTCTATGCAATGTAGTTTCACAAAATGGAGGCCAGATTTTACATCAGTTTTCATTGCCTTTGCATCTAAGAACCTGGTTAACCATTGGAACAACCTACATGGAGTGGTGAAAACTTTGATGCCTTACCTTAACACAGGAAATCTTTCTGGAGGATTCACTTTATTGGAACACTGATTATGCTGTTAGTTAAACATATGTTTTTTGGGTTCAACATAGGGGCAGATGGGCAAACTTTAATGACTGTGATATATGGCAAGTCATGCAAGGTGATGTTAAACCTGTTTTCCCTCATTAACTTCTATGAAACTATGAATATTTGTGGCTCAGTCACTTGAAGAAGAAAGAAGGGCAATCACTGTGTATTGTCCATATGAATTCTGTAACCTGCCCTCCTTCTTTGCTTGTGTGGCATTTTATACCACATGCTTTCTGTACTAGTGAAGGACCCGGAAAATGGTTGGTCTTTCTCTGTCCTTTATACCATTGGTTTGGGTGTGGCATAAAAGCATTAATGGTATGGACCAGCAAAAACCCCCCTAATTTATACATGTGGTGCAAGCACTCAACAGAAACACACTTCTGCAAGTATCCATGCAGAAAACACTACTTGAAGAGTCACAAGAATATCAAAGTAAGAAAGAGTTCTTTTCAGCTGCTTCTGCAGCCTCCAAGGGTATAGTTAATATGTTATGGATCTCTTCTAAGGTGTATTTGGTAGCCATGTTGGTCTGAGACAAAAAGAAATGAAAAACTCTAAAACTCTTGTTGCAGAGATGATACCTTTTATTAGACCAACTAAGAAATTTCAAAAAAAAAAAAAAATCATCTTTTTCTGCAAGCAGCTTGGCCAGGGTGCTATGTGCTGGATCTGGCTGGATCTAGTTTCTAGGGCCAATCTGATGTACGCTGTATGTGGTATGTGGTCAAATCTAAGATCAGCAGGCAGCACTGCAGGCCAGATGACCGAGCTTCATTAGAAGGGATCCTGTTTTTCTCTGATTAAAAAAAAAAAATCCCCACTTTTCATATTAAAAATGAAATGCCACTATATGTATATATTCATATTAATGGCACTTCATTTTAATCACAGAAAAATGTGAATTTTGGGTTACGCTTTTAAATCTGAAAATTGGGGATTTTTTTGGTCAGAGAAAACCAGGATCCCTGTTCATTAGTCAGATCTGTCCTTCAGGCCATATCTTTGACACCCCTGACTTAGATAAATATTATGTTTAACTTATTCCCTGCATAATTTCATGTGGATACACAACTATGTTTTTAACCGGGAGAATTTGTTCACTGTGAGGTTGTTTCCTTAAAGTCTAATTTACACTCTTTTGCTCTTTTGGTCCTTAGTGGTAACAACTGTTCAACAAATAACATACTTGTCTCCCTTATAGATCTTAGGAATTCTCTAGGAGAATCAAGTAGTGTTTGCTTTTACTTACAGAGTTCATGGTGCTTGTACCAGTATCCGTGACTTCCCCCTCTTGTTGTTGACTTTTGGTTGTCAGGAGTGAAATAGTGAGACAGATGTGTCAGGGATCTTGTGGAGCATAGATGTGATTTATGGCATCAAGCCAGTGATTCTCACCCAGAGTACCATGGACCCATTAACAGTGTTATGCAATATTAGTCACACACATCAACATGATTGCCAATATAAATCCAGAGATTTGAAATAGGAGTCCATAGTGTCAAAAACGTTCTGACCTGTTGAAGTCTTTCTGAGTTCGTTGCAACAGAAGATTACTCTATTAGTTGTTGTTTTTTTGTAATCAAGAAATGAGTGAAGCTAAGTGCTGGTATTTTCCAAGGACTGGGTTGAGTCTAATGAAGGGTGACTTGAGTCTAAACAAGGTTGAGAACCACTGCACCATGGGCTTCAGTGACCTTACTTAGCTGCTTAAAGTATAATGCTTGATTATGTAAACTGTTTTAGAGCTTAGCTAATTTAACACTGCAGTATTCACTAGTTTATGCCCAGCAAATCATTGAACAAGCATAGAAGCACTAATCTGGTTAAGCACTAAGCTGGTTTATTTCTGTGAGCTTTTTAACCTTTTAGGATTAACAGGCTTCACAGCTCTCCTTGACTTCTATTGACTTCAGGAGATGTAATCTTCACAGTCCCTGGACTTGACTCACATTTAACATTTTTCCGCTTATAATTTTTCACTGCTCTGCACAGATAAAGAAATTTGCAATCAATTACAGGGAGCCAGGAAGCCCAGTTCAGCAGTTCTGCAGGACACTGTGAATTTGGTGTAGGCCTTGACCATACTAAGTTTTTATATTTCTAAGAAGGAAACACAAAATCACATTTTACAAAAAAAAAGAATGCTTTAGTACTTGTAATGTCAAAACTTAATTTTAAAAACTTTAGTTAAAGCAAAAAGGTTTCTAGGGCTTATTCTGTGCTCTATTTCCTGAATGTTATACCTATTTAACTCTCCCAATCCAGGAAATTAGTCTAATGCAGTGGTACATAACCTGTTTGCCCAGCTGGCTGGATGGACACTGCTCAGTCTATCTGGGGGTTGGGTCTAGCCAGTGGTCCTAATCTGGCACCTGGAGTAAGCATGATGAGGCCCCAGCCAGTGGTGCAGAGGGGGGAAGGGGGCAGCCCAGCCCTGATCCATTCTTATTGGGGAATGGAACATGGCTGGCCCCAACCCAGCCCCATGGGGGAGGGGCTATGGCCTGGCCCCATAGAGAGAAGGGGGCATGGCTCCACCCTGATCTGGTTATGGTATGGGGGAAGCAGGGAGTGGCCTGGCCCAGCCCCAATCTGACTGTACAGCTAGAAGAGGGCATGGCTGGGCAGAAGGAATGGGGCATGACTGGACCCAGGGGTTTGGGAATTTGGCAGTAGGGGAGATTGGCAGTATTATTTACCTCTGCTTCCCCACCACCAAATTTCCTGATTTGTGGGCACCCCAATGGGATGGATGCCATGGCTCCCTGCCTAGAATTGGCTTGCAGGTTGAAAATAGAGTATCCCTGGTCTAGTGTGAAAGTAAGTTAACGTTTTACCAAATAACATCTTCTAGTATCTGATAAATTTAAGCAGCAGTAGTTGCAGATAAGATACAGTAGTGGGAAAGTAAAGTTTATATCATAAGTCTGGGCATATCCATTGTTTCGGGTTTGAAACAACTACCTCTATAATAACTTTTTTTATATTCACATATGTATAAAATCAGCTGACTGTTATAACTAAAACTGTCCCATGGTTACACATGCTCAAGTGTCCCATTATAGGTTTCTGAATCTAGCTTTTTACAATTTGGGCAAACTCAAAGTATTCAGGCTGAATTCAGGTTTGTGAACTGTCTTCCTAGATCTTTCCCTCCACATTTTAATAATGTAGCAATAGGTTTCAAGTATTTCAAACAAGATTTAGTGAAGAAAAAAAAAAACATTGCTTTGCCTGTATTAAAACAGCTGGCACACCTGTTTCATAGAAGAGTTTTAGTAACTCCAGTGGTTGAAGTAGTGGCACCTGAATCAGGAATGTGCTTTTTGTTATCCCTCTGATAATATGATAAATGCAAACAAGATATACACTTCTGAAAGTCTGTTTGCATATACTCATTGCAACTTCTAGTGTTCTAGAGTTTGGCTGCTAGGATCTCTAAAGATTCCTTCTGCACTGAATATTCTTCATCCCAAGTTACAGGGCCTAAGCACAACTTTTCCTGAAATTACTTTTTTAAAAATATGAGGATTGCTTGACTGTTTCCTCTGTGTTGATAGAGCTCCTCCTGACAACATCCAGACTATAAAGAGGTAAGAAAGAACTAGCTCAGTGTAACAGGGAACCCTAGCCCTGTCACAAGGAAGCAGGCCCACTCCTTTAAGGACTGAATCTTCTGGGCCTGGAGAACTGGGTGAAAGAGGTTAATGCAGTAGGGGGGCAGACAGCTGAAGGTGAGGGAGTGCATCCCAAAGCTCCTGGGGAGAGGCTTGGCGAGTGGTACAAAAGTTGGAAGAGGGGACTGTGGAACCCTGAGAGGCAGCAGATGTCTTGGAAGCCAGTGGATGGGATCCAAAACACGAATCCGGCATTAACATAAGCTGACATGATCACATGGTTTTTTTGATCACATGGTTTCTTCTATTATTTTAGTGAGAGCAGTTATTGCACCTGAATGGGACTGTCTATATTTATTTTGGTTATAAGACCGGAGGTTTGGGAGAGGCTATTAGGGGACAGAGGAGGCCTCATTTTGGGGACCCTCTATGGAGTGGGTACCCCGATGCCTGTGAGGGTTCAGCTTTTGGGGGGCACAGACCCTGATGCCTGCAAGGGCACAGCTCTTGGGGCAGACCCTGGTGCCAGTGAGGGTTCAGCTTTTGGGGGACACAAACCCCGGTACTTGAAGGACTATATTAAAAAGGCCAGGAAGGTCTAATGCACCAGAGTGCAGTTATATTTTGTCTTTTTGGGGGTTTTTTGGATTTACAGAGGCAGGCTCAGGGTTGCTGCTGGGTTTTGAACCTGTGACCCTCTGGCTGTAGGTCTGGCTCCCATGCCTCTGGGCTGGGGAGCACCAGGATCGATAGTGGAGCAGGAAAGGGTGGCCACAAGCCTCCAGGAACTGGAGGAAAATAGAAAAGCTAGAGTCTCGGAGTCAAACCCTGTTTAGTGGGTTCGGAAGGGGAGGCCTAGCCAGAGAAAACAGGGGTCAAGCCATAAAAGGAGAGACCCCAACATACCCAAAAGAATAGGCAGTCTCCCACTTGAAAAAAATAATATTCCATCAAGACGTGGCAAGTGAGATTAGGGCGGGACCGAAGAATTACAAAGCAGGCCCCAAGGGTGTCCCACATAAGGCGCAGATAACCAGAAAGATGCCGCCGGGGAGGGTGACCTGTTACACTCAGCTTCAGTGCAGAGGTAAGAGTGGAAAGTAGTGATACAAGCCAGAGAAGACATGGATAAGAGCAGTTTTCAATTTGCCAAAAACATAGAGAAGCTACAAAAGAGAAGCTAGCATGAAGTGGAGAGATAGGAGATAGGGCTGTGCAAAGCTTCAATAGCTCATTCAATTTGGAGGAAATTTGGCTCAACTTGGGGACTGAATCACTGAATCTGAATTGAATTAGAAGACAAAGTAAAAGTTTCAAATCAATTCAAAGCATCCAAATCAATTCAGAAAACCTTTGGAAAAGATTTGGCCAATTTGGAGATTCGGCCATAGACTAAACAGGCAGCTGATGGCTGCCTCCAGCCGGGAAGTCTATTGGGGGGGGGGAGGGGAGTGGTATGGGGGAGGGAGGGATTGAAGCTTGGACAACCTGCCCAGGAAGGGCGGGGAACATGTTACTCAAGGAGAGGGCTGGGAGGTATGGGATGGGGACACAGCAGCACTGGGTGTGGGGGCTCTGCCCTGCTGATGCTTGCCGGGTGTGGGGGCAAGATGCGGGCTTGGCTCACTCCAGGCAGAAGAGGGCAAGTGGCAGCAGGGCAGAGCCAGAGCTCCCAGTGCTTATGTGGGTGCGGCAGCGCTGGGAGCAGGGGCTATCCCCCGCTGCTTCCCAGAGCAAGCTGTGCCTGCATCGCGCCCAACCCTCCTGCACTGGCTGCACAAGAGGCAACAGGACCTAGCTCCTGTGGCTCCCCCTGCTGGGGCAGAGTTGGGTGCAGCCTGGAGAGCTGCAGGAGAAGCCCCCATGGCTGCCCTGCCTGGCCCCATCCCCTGCCAAGCCCAGCCTCCCCGCACTTTAAAAGGAAAAAAAGAGTCCCACACTCACTGGCTCTGGTAGAAGTGATTGGGGCCCTCTGAGGACTTGTGGCAGAATCCCAAAAGTACAGGGCGGTGGGGGGCAGCAGGGATCACCCTCTCCCCGACTTGCTTGGCACCCAGGCAGCAGCTGCCCCATGGTGCAGGTACAGTATGGCTCGGCAGGGTGCCGTACGCTGTCTGGGAGCTGGGGTGATTCTAGCTCTCAGCCATAGCCTGGCACGGCTCAGCCCCAGTGGCCCCAGACAGTGCATGGCACCCTGCCAAACTACACAGCACTCACCCCATGGGGCAGCTGCCACACAATCTCCACTGCACCCCACTACCCCGTGCTGGGTGTGGGGAGGGGGAGCGCTACCATGAGTGCCCAGAGGCCCCAATCACCACTGCCAGATCTGGTGAGTGCTGGGGTTTGGGTTTTTTTGGCTTCTTTTTTTAATTGCCAGGATGCTGGGGCCAGGCAGGGCACCCAGCGGGAGCAGGGCTGGGAATGGGGGAGATTGCAGAGAACAGAGGCTGCATGGGGGGCTCTGCCACATTGCCCCAGAGCCCACACAGCTGCTGCTACTGCTGATGAGTGCGGGGCTTTTTTTGTTTGTTTTTAAAATGTTGCGACTAGACTGGGGACAGGCGGGAATGGGGCCAGGCAGGGCAGCTATGAGGGCTTCTCCCATGGCTTCCTGCACCTGGGAAGAGGCAGGCACAGCTGGAGGAGCCACAGGAGAACCTGCTACCACCTGGCCTGTCTCTCCCCGGCCATTCTGAATCACCGAATCTCTCCAAATCAGCGCCAAATCTTCCCAAGCTGATTCGGCCAAATCGATTCAGGACAGTGATCCAAATTTCCAAAACAAATCACTGTCCTCCGAATTGGCCAAATCCAAATCTGAACTGAATACTTCCCTATTTGCACAGGCCTAATAGAAAGCAGGGTTGAAGGCAGATACAGGAAGAAGCATGAAGGGCCTTATGGCTAGATGGTTAAGGAAGATGAAAACAGGCTTACAGTAGAGACTGATGGGTTTATAACTCCCAGAATCTGTTCCTCCAAAAACTAGAATTGAACCATGGAGCTGAGGATGGCATCCCAAGTAAAGGATAACAAGAAATTGTTTTTTAGATATATTGGAAGTAAAAGGAAGGCCCAGGGAGGAATAGGACCCCTACTAAATGGGCAGAAGCAATTGGTGACGGACAGGGGGGACAAGGCTGAACTCCTCAACGAGTTCTTTGCCTCAATGTTCCTAAGAGAGGGGCAAGACAAGTCTCTCACTGGGGTTGTAGAGAGGCAGCAGCAAGACGCCAGACTACCAGGCGTAGACCCTGAGATGGTGCAGAGGCACTTGGAAGAACTGGATGCCTTTAAGTCAGCAGGCCAGGATGAGCTCCATCCGAGGGTACTGAAGGCACTGGCCGACATCATTGCAGAGCCACTGGCAGGAATATTTGAACGCTCGTGGCGCACGGGGCAAGTCCCGGAGGACTGGAAAAGGGCCAATGTGGTCCCCATTTTCAAGAAGGGGAGGAAGGAGGACCCAGGCAACTATAGGCCAGTCAGTCTCACCTCCATCCT
>NW_005842330.1:353379-381632 GCF_000455745.1 Alligator sinensis | reverse complement strand
TTTCCTGCCTATGCAGGGCGTCGGACTCAATGATCCATTGAGGTCCCTTCTGACCCTAACAACTATGAATCTATGAACCAGGGATCCTGAGTCTCTATATTCCTTGGCTGCAGTAAGTCAGCTATGTTTCTTTGCTTCACTAGAAATTATTCCACATAACAACATCACTCACTTTATCAACCAGTTTTAGAGGTCTGATCTGGAATCTAAAAATCAAAGACCTACTGATAACTGATATGAATGAGTTGTTGTAGTTCCACAAGATAAGCTTTTTGTTTTTTCAGGGTTTGTTTTATTTTTTAAGTATGAATTTAATATCTGAACCATTTTTGGTAAATTATTAAAATGAGGGGAAAATAGATATAGGAAAGCAGTTGCCAAAGACACTATCAACCTGAACAGTTTAATTTTGCCCCTAAAAAAACTAAAAGTAAAAAGCTAAATTAATTGTTTATTTATAATTTTAGCCACAAAAAAAACCAAAACTGTTGCATCAAGGTGGCAAGTCAAGCACTCTAAAAATCAGTAAATGACGGAAACACATCTACTTTTAACCTTAATTTCACATCTTGTTACATATACATGTTTGTTGTAAATTACAGATTCTTGTCGTATTTTTACAGTAGGACCCCAACTTCATTGAATGCACCAGACAAATGGTACTCTGGAATGAAGCTAGGTTATATTGCACATGAAGCTCACATCTTTAGAATCCCGTCTCACCTATATGTTGCAGGGTGAAGAGATTACTGGAAATGAAAAACTGGTCTCACAGTTAAAAAATAAGCAAACAAACAAAAAAACTCCCTAACCCCTTCCCCCTAAATTCTATCCTACGGTAAGGAACTGCATGTATACCTGCTTCTGGTGCAAGTTCCTATTTGATATTGGCAAGTATTTAAATCAAAATGATCACAGAAGACTTTATTCATTTTCTAGCTGCCTAACCTAACACATCATTATATTAAATTTGTGGAAGTGCTGAGCACTCACAGCTGTAAGTGAAGTTGACTGGAGCTGTGCTTTGAGCATATACAGTATTACAAAATGCCAAATACTCTGAAGTATCAGGCCCTGTGTGTTTTAAGCTGAGTGGCAAAAACAGAAGGTCTTTTCTATTTTTGAGATCTGCTGCTGTAAAATGAGAATAATAATACTCATTAATTAATTACATACTCTGTAATGTTACAGAAGAGCTGTAAAGAATGTAAATTCATTAATGTCTGCTAAGTACTTGGATACTAATGCTAGAGCACCACAGAAAAGTCCATAGAGAAATTAATCTTTTCTTTTTTTTAATTCAGTGTAAAGTTTGGATGAAGTAAGTTAAATAAGATAGAAATCATAGAAAAATAGGTCTGGAATAGGGCTGACGAGGTCATCTAGTCAAGCTACCTGCTCAAGGTAGCCTCATCCATGACTAAATCTTTCAGGCAAGAATCTCTCTAATCCACTTTTTAAAATTCCCATGGGTTGAAATTCTACAGTCTCTCTGGGTAGCCCATTTCAATGTTTAACCATCCTCATAAGCGAGAAAGTTCTTCCTTATATGCAATCTAAATTCCCTCTGCTGCAAATTGAAACCACTGTTCCTTGTCCTGTCCCCTGTGGCCATACAGAATAATGTAATTCCTTCCTTTTTATAACTACCATTCAGACATTTGAAGATTGTTGTCAAATTGCCACTCAATCTTCTTTTCTCTGGGCTAAATAATCTAGACTAAATAGGACTAAATAATCCTATTTCCTTCAGCCTTTCTTCATACGTCACGGTATCAGTTTTTCTCCTTATTTTTGCCTCTTTCCACTGGATTCTTTTTTTCCATGTCCTCTTGGAAGTGTGAGGCCCAAAACTGGACACAGTATTTGAGGTGAGGCCTCACCAGTACCAAGTAGAGCATAAGAATCACTTCCCTTGATCTGAAAATAACACTTTTGTTAATACAGAACTGTATGGTATCAGCTTTTACTGAAACAACAGCACACGGCTTATGTTCAATTTATGGTCCACTGTAACACCTAGGTCTTTTTTTTCCAGTACTGGAACCCAGCCAATCATTCCCTAGTCTGTATTGCACAATTATTACAGCCATGAACAATTATTCTCTTAAATGCAGGACATTTCACTTGTCCTTCTTGAATTTCATCTAACTGATTTTGGACTGGTTATTTAGTTTATCTAGGTCATTCTGGATCCTAGCCCTACTCTCCAGAATGTTACCAACTCCATCCAACTTGGTGTCATCCACAGATTTTCCAAATGTACAGTCAATTCCATCTTCTAAATCATTAATGGAGATATTAAACAATACCGGGCCAAGGACAGACCCCTGGGTAATCCCACTCAATACCTCCTCCTAACTGGTCAGTGAGCCACTGAAGGCTATTCACCGACTATGATGATATTAACAGTTATGTATCCCCTTCATTTAGTCTATATTTCCTTCACTTGTTAATGAGTATGTCATAGGTGACAGTGACAAAAGCCTCACTGAAATCAAAGTATACTACATTCACTGCTTTACCCCCTTCCACAGGGCCTGTCATAGAAAGAAATCTTACTGTCAGGCATGTTGCTCTTGGTGAATCCATTCTGGCTGCTCCGGATCACCCTTGTTCTCCTCTAAGTGCATAGAAATAGATTCCTTGAGTACCTGCTCCATGATCTTCCAGTGACTGAAGCCAGAGTGACTGGTCTGTAATTTCCCAGATGCTCCCCATTCTCTTTCTTTAAAATGGGCATTGTATTTTCCCTTTTCCAGTCATATGGGACCTCACCCAACTTCCATAAGTTTTCAAAGATTATCAGTAATGGCAACCAAATCTTTCAGTACTGTAGGGTGCATTCCATGTCATCCTACTGACTTGAAAAAAATCTAGCTTCCATAGGTAATCCTTGATATGTTCTACTACTCTAGCCTGTTTGTTTCCATTCTTGTCTCTGCTGTAAATTGCACTCATTATCTTGTAGCTTATTTTATTCATGAAGACTGAGGTGAAAAAGCATTAAATATTTCAGCTTTCTCCACATCATTCTGTAACTAGATTGCCTTCTGCCTTCAATTTATCTTACTTCTGATATACTTGGAAAAATAATGTTTTATTGCCTTGTACGTCCCTAGCCAGTTGCCTGTCAAATTATTCCTTGGCCATCCTGATTTTCTCCCTGAAAGTCTTTGCACTACTTCTATACTTTTCTCTTTAAATTTTAGCCAAATGTGCACTTTTTTATGAATCTATTTTGAGTTTCAATTGATTGAAACTTTTTAAGCAGGCTAGATAACTATTTTTCCAGATTGAGTAGGATAGAAATAACTTATTAACTGAGTAGAACTGTTCTGGAGGAAAAACAAAACCAGTATGTAATTGGATAGCTAGAGACTGAATCATATTGCATATATAGTCAACATAAAAGTTGCATGTTTTAATTTATTTATTTATTTACATTTGTGAGTGACTAGTGATTTCATCTCAATTTTATTTTAACACACAGTTTCCATACAGTAAAAGTTCATTTGCATCTTCTTCATAGGTTATATTTTCAACAAGTTATATTGTAATTAAGTAAAGTTATGGGTGTTCTATTTTTTATGATGATAGAAAGGTCACTTTTAAATAGTGCCATGGTAGTATCAAAAGTACCTCTATAAATCATTATGCTTCCCTTGGTTGCTTTATATGCTGCAGTCTTCTTTAAATAAGTTTGTACCATAAAGGGGACTATGGCTATGTTAGCAGTCTTTTCTCACATCAGTTTCTTCTCTTAAAAATGATGTAGCTTCATATAGACAAATGAAGGCCAGGTTCTATCTGCTTTTTGCTGCTTTAGAATACTTCATTTTTCAGCAGAAGAATGCAAAGTAGGCAAAGACTACAGTTAGCAGATTAAAAAAGTGGTATTGCATGTCTTTAATTAATTAAAGATATCCCAAGATGGTATTCTTTTTTGTTTTTCAGTGTTTGTGTATTAATTTCTTCTTAATTGTTTGTGATCTGTACAATTCAAATAAAAAAAAATGTTAACAGTCCATTCTCCTGTTAACCCCCTTTCTGAATACCTGCACAGCCTTCTCATCCAGGTCTGCATAATAATGTTTTTTTCTTCTAGACCTATGTGACATTAATTTACTTTAAATTTATGCAACCCTATTTCTTCCTCTCTTTCCAAATTTCTGGCTATGATGATTTCTCTTTCTTATGAGACATCTAGTCATATTCTGGTTTCCTGGCTTGCTTGTTTAGGCCTTCTTACCATCTTTTACAATAGATCTTTTCTTTCTTTGTTCCTTACTGCCATCTGACTTCCACCAATACCACTTCACTCATTATTTTTGTTTGCCCCTAGCTGGTGTGCTGTACCTCTACTTTCTTGGATAGTCTGAGGGACACTGCTGGGTAGTATATTTTTTTCCATAGTATATGAGAATTGATTGTATAGGTTCAGTATTGGGGCCCAACAGAGAAGGCTAGATGGTTGTGAAAGTCTGTAAGGAGAAAAGGCCAAGAGGACTACTGGAGGTCATGCAATCTGGTATAGAGGTGGAGCTTGTGGTGGGGAAAGGATCACATAGACTGTAGGGAGAGATGTGATAGAGGATTTAAATGTAATTGCATTCAAAAAAGTCATTAAAAAGTCTTTGTGAGATTCCATGTCTAATGAAATATCTTAAAATTTCACTCAATATCTTCACTTTATAAATAAAATGACTTTGGATCTGAGATTTAGGCTGGGTTCTTTATCAGCCTGAGTTCATTAATTATAAAGATTCTGCTGCTAGTAGAACATTCTGCTGCTAATACAATAGTATTATTGTCAGTGTATTTTTGGGAATGGATTCAAGATCACTTTTGCCTGGGTATATGTATCATAACAACAGGTGTAAAAACAGATATTTTTCTTTTTGATGGTTAAGTAACTAAACACGTCTCTCAGTACTCAACAGGTGAGTAAGATTATCCTATGGTTTATTGCTACTTTTCTGACTATAATTGCATTAAATTAAGCTAATTCTAAATTGGTATTTGGGCATCTGATAGATAAATTTTGATTTTTATGTGTACCCATGGAAATAGATTATTAATCTATGGGTGCATCTACATGTGCAATTAATTCAGAGCAGTAAACTCTGGAGCAGTTTGAGCTGGAGTAAACTACTCCTAGGCACAGCATCTACACATGCCCAGGGCAGCAGCAATATGAGCTGGGGTGAAGCAGTTTATGCCAGGGCCGCTCCTACCCTGCTCTGCCCGGGGCTGTGGGTAGTGGCTTTGGGTGGCATAAGGGCTGGATTGTGCTTGAGGGTATTAAAAGTGCAGAGCCATGTGGATAGGCAGCAGGCACGAGTCTGGCCTTCTGCTGCCTGAGCTGACCAGGTACAGTTTATTCCCACAGTCAGTGTCTACACATGCATTTAATCATAGTTAATTACTCCACTGTAAGATAGTACTGTCCCTGTTAATTAGTTTACTGTGGCCTAATACCATAGCACATATACACAGTGATATTCTACTCTGGAGCTAATTAGTGTGTTCCCCAGTACAGTGCATGTGTAGATGCAGCCCCTAAGTAATTGATTGTTTGTAATATTGAAGCAATAATGTCCAAGAAATGAAGTGTAATAAAAATATTATGACATGAAGAATCCATAAGAGCTCTAAAATAGAAGTTGTCTATGGAATAAGCACTATAAAAGTATATACCATCTTCATAGATTCATAGATTGTTAGGGACTGGAAGGGACCTTGCCAGATTATTGGGTCCAACCCCACTGCACTAGGCAGGAAAGACAACTGGGGTCAGGTGACCCCAGCAAGGTGACTGTCCAGTCTCCTCTTGAAGATTTCCAGGGTAGGTGATTGCATCACTTCTGGAGGGAGTTTCTTCCACAGTCTGGACACCATGACTGTGAAGGAGTTTTTTCCTAGAATTGAGCCTGAAGTGGTCTCCCAGGAGTTTGTATC
Organism: Alligator sinensis; assembly: GCF_000455745.1. Classification (NCBI taxonomy): domain Eukaryota; kingdom Metazoa; phylum Chordata; order Crocodylia; family Alligatoridae; genus Alligator; species Alligator sinensis. Next base: position 375,671 of record NW_005842330.1, on the reverse strand, counting down.
CATTGCTCCTGGTCTTCCCCAGGGGTGCCCTGGTGAACAGCTGTTCACCGAGTTCTTGATGTACTCCCCTGATGTAGAGGTAAGCTGCTACCAAGTCCCCTCTCAGCCTTCTCTTCTTTAGGCTGAAGCATCCCAAGCCCCTCAGCCTCTCCTCATATGGTTTGCCTTGCAAGTCTCTGATCATACAGGTGGCTCTTCTCTGGACCCTTTCAAGTTTTTCCACATCTTTGTTGAAGTGTGCTGCCCAGAACCGGATGCAGTACTCCAGCTGTGATCTAACTAATGCTGAGTACAGTGGAAGAATCACGTACTTGGATTTACAAGAGATGCATTGGCTGATGCATGCCAGAGTGGTGTTTGTCCTGCTGGCTACAGCATCGCACTGACAGCTCATGTTCATGTGACGGTCAGCTATTACACCTAGCTACCTTTTGGCCATGATACACGTCATATTGTCACCACTGAGCCTGTAGGTATGTTGGGGATTATTTGCCCCAAAATGGAGCACTTTACACTTCTCAGAGTTGAGCTGCATCTGGTTCTGATTTGCCCACCTCTCCAGTCTGTCCAGGTCCACCCATCTTAATATACAGAAGGTGATCTTCTGTCCACTATCCTCAGAGGATTGTGAGTTTGGGCATAGTATTCAAGTTTGATTTGTTAATCTGTACAATTTTGCAGGAATATGATGTGTGTGGGTGTATTTTAACATTGGAAGCATCAATGAAGAAATTGCTATTATTTCTCATATGCTTTCATGGGGCACATCCAGATGAGTGCACATGTGCAGTATGCAGTGCCTCAGATCTCTGCAGCACTGCAAACTGCATGTGTCACACAAATAGACATTTGATGTGCTGATAATTTTCAGTGCAGAAGGTTTTTCTGACACTGGGAGATACCAGTGTGAAATAAAACCATGCCTGGAAAAAGCAGGGTGGCACACGTGTCGGCTGTATGCATTGTCTGAAACCAGAGCCTGGTCAGCCAGAGCCTGGTCGGCCAGAACCATGCTCCATCTGCAGGCCAGGCTCTGTGTGCTGGATTACCACCACTGGAGCCCTGGGAAGCCCCTAGGGTCCCAGGTAAGACTGCTGAGGCCAGCCGAGGTGCTGGCCCCAGCCATCCCTACCCTACCTGAGGACAACTTGCCATGTGTCAGAGCATGCGTGCAACAGCATTCCCCAGGGGAAGTAGCAGCAACACAAGCATGTGCCACTGTTATTTGTCCCTGGGGAAGCACACATGCATGCCCATAGAGGCCACAGTGGAGATAAAGTAAATACAGTAAATGTAATTTCAGTGGCAGTGCCTTGTATGAAATATCAATGTTAGATGCAATATTAATGAGGAAAGAAAAGAAATAAAGACAATTTCACTTATATGTATTATATATTTGAAACTAAGAAAAGCCAGGTAGTTTAGGCTTAAGTCTTTGTCAGTCTTAACACTGTAGAGTTTCTTTTAGACCAACTGAATGGCAATTTTAATGAGAGAAAACATATTCAACAACATATGAATGTTTAATTTGTTTCCTGTATTGCCTGGTCTAGATCTGACATTTCAGGTCACCCTAATGTAATGTTTAATAGACTGTGCGCATCTCTTTACTAGTGGACTGGAAATGAGCATCTTTATTAAATATTTTGAAATAAGTATTACAGAGGAAAATAGAGGTGGTTATAACTTGTGGTAACTTTTTAGATTTTAACCTTACTTTACCTTGAATTTGATGAAACTGATGAAAGCTATTTATTCTGACAGCAAATATTTAATTTTTCTATTTAATACAATAACATAAAGATGGGCGGGTGAGCAGGGCACATGCTCTGGGTGCTACCTAAAGGGGAGGGTGCTGTAAGGAAACTAGGGGGCACCTCACCATCTTGTCGTCTCCTGCCCTTCCCCCTCTCCCCTGCATTCTGCATCTTCCTGCAATAGCTCCAGTTAGTAGGAGAGGAGAGCAATGAAACACTGGCAGCAGCGCAGGATTGTGAATCAGAGGTATGAGCAAAGTGAGCACCTCAGGTGTGGGGAGCATCATTCCATTTGCTCCCCCCCCCCCCCTGCACTCCCCGTGAGTCCTCATTCCATTTTCCCCCCCCCCCCCCATACACTCCTCGGTGCAGCACTGTACTACTCTGTGCAGCTTCTGTAGCTAGGCAGAAACAATGCAAGGCTTTCCCCACCACTGCAAAGACTCCTGGTAGTGGGGATCCTGGCACCTCCTCCTAGTCAGCACTCAGGGAGGGAGGCCTGCTCATCTTGCTTTAGTTATACTACTGGTGTAAGTGCATGAAGGGCATTCTGATAAATGGAGTTTCTGCTACTGGGGGGAAGTCACCACTTTTTCTGCCACCCACAACTGATGCCTCTTTGGACATTTGTTATGTGTGTCTGTGGCAAAAAAAATGTGTCCGTGGCATCTTCCCACAGGAGGAGGAGACCCCCAGTGGCTGCTCAGAATAACATGGCACCACTGTTCTGCTGTCCCCAGTGCCTGCCAGAACCAGAACTGCAGCTACTGCATACAAGGGGAAGAAGAGCATGTGGGTATAGGGAACTGCACAGTGCACAATACTGAGTTGCACCTTTTATTTAACACTGTGTATCAAATCATAATGTATTTGGTGAAGGCAATATTTAGTATAAGAATATACAAGTAATATATGCTTCTTGCGAAGAGACAGATCACTAGTGTAAATGAATTCTCTGTAGGAAAAGAAAAGGAGGATGCCTTTTTCATCCTAATATATGCTGATAAATCAATAGTTACTACTGGTTGCGATGTTGGAAAGCTTACCGATTGCTGAAGCTTTTGTAAATTGAGAGGGAAAAGGTATAAAAAAAGAATTCACTGCTCCATCCAAAAGACTCATTTTAAATATTACATTATAATGTTTTTCTTCATATTTTTGTCATTCGCATTCCATGCAAACTATAGACTTTATAGGCTATTATATGAACAACAGTGTTGATGGTCTATTGTTTACAATATAATAAAAGTTAATGGAAAGAAGCAAAATGCAATTCAGCTACTATAGAGATGTTTCTCAACCAGTAAAATAAATTGAAATTAACTGCCATTTCTGAAACATCTGATAGCTATTTTACTCATGCCTTACTGATATGTCAGAGGAAAAACATTTACATTAAGTAGGGTGTACATATTAATACAATTTTTTTTTAAACAAATTCCCTGGAGCCTACTATTTTATTTATTAGTTTAAGTTGCAGACAGTCAGTTCATATGTTACTGATTTTCTTGGAATATCATTTTTCCTAGAGTCTGTAATCAGGAAAAATATAGGCAGCATTACAGACAACACAAATCCAGGGAAGACAAAGATTAATCCTCATATGTTCTCATTAAACTATAACCTTTGTTGGTCTGATGGGGTAACTTGTTACCCCACTCGCATGAACAAAATGGAACCAGTGACAACAGTATAAATGTATCAAAAACTATTTATTAGATATACAGATTGTTTGAAAGAGTATTTATGATTTGAACCCAAAATATTATTTAACTAGAACTATGAAGAAAATTTAAACTGTTTTTAGAGTTCCAAAATATGAATGAACAATTTGGTAAGTCTGCAGTTCACACTGTTTTTAAACTAACAATTACTTCCAAAAACATTTCCCAACCATTTTAACTAAATATTGCATTCCTCACAAAGCAGCAGTGATGTACTGTGGTGCACACAAGCAAATCACTTACAATTTTCTTATTGTTTCCGGGTTTTGCAGTCATCTATCCTTGGACAAAAAGCACAATGTCCACTCATGCTTGCAGAAGGTTCTACTGGGGTGTGTTGTGGCAATTTGTAATTTAGGGCAGTCACACCAGACTTGATGGATTTAGACAGATTATGTGTATCCATCATTCTTCATTTTATTTGTCCATTGATCAACTGTTCTCCAAGCTCCTGCAAAAAAAAAAAAAAAAAGCGCTGTCTTCTTAAATGTGATCTTTGCTTCCAGTTTGCATTGTGGCCTAGCCAAATGATGAGGCTGGCAATAGCAGCCACATCCATCATATTGAAAAATAGTGTCATTGGCCACCTGTTGATTTTCCATCTGCAGGTGGTCATATGGACTAAGTGGTCAAGGTTATCCACCCCACCCTAGTTTTTATTGTAATCATGGATGATGTCCGGCTTTCTTTGCTCTCCACCCACTGGTAGGTCATTGTGTTTGCTTGACAGCAACAGCACAACTTTGGACTTCTTTGGAACATAGGGAACTAGGGTGAGTTGCCCAACAAAAGCAAAAGCAGAGTGGAGGGTGGCCATCCATTAGTTACCATGGACACCTGAAGTGGACATGAATAAGGTGTGAATGACTGCTGACCTTTCAGATGCATCCACCCAAAGTGGCCAAACAGTTCTAGGCCTGTCATTTATACAGAAATTGCATCAGGCAACAAGTTACTCCAATGCATTAACATGGGCTTGAGGTAAGTTGTTACCCCATATGGAAAAACACATTCACACCTGGGGTAACATGTTATCCTGGGCAGTTTTTCATCCACAGAGAGCAAACCATTCATGGGGATATTTGTCACTGGCACCACAGTGCATATGTCCTAAAAATATTTTTTTTTAGAATTAATTAACTTTAAGATACTGCCCAAGATACATGTTTGGGGTAGGAAATTATCCCATGGGAATGTATGATGGTTAAGGATCCACTAAAGACGAGAGCAATTTATTAAGTAGAAAGTTCTGCCTACTGCAGATGTCCATTAAAAATATACAGTTGCTGTGTGGGCAGAAGTTCCACAGCATGTGGACTGATCTGTAATGGACTTTAGTTTTCTTATAATACTTAAATATTTTATATATATTTCAGGCAAAAAACCCAACCCTTCTTCCTTGTATATGTAACCATTCTTGTTCTTCCCTGACCAGTAAGTAATTTCTTGAAGTCACAGGGTAAGTCTATACATGCTGTTAATTCTCAGTAGGCTTATTGCACTGTGCAGTAAGACTTCCCTGGGAGCATGTCTATACATACCTTCTGTTGAGATCAGACTTGCTTCCAACAGGAGCAGCATGGTACAGGGCTGTTCCTGCCATGCTCTGCACCCCCACCCTGCAGCAGCCAGGAGGGCTAGGAAGGAGTATAGGGCCAGGAGAGCTCTGCCAGCTCCAGCGTCAACTGTCTCCTGGCCCTGTGCAATTCGGATGTGGACCTAATGTGCACCCAGACAGGAGATGACTGCCCCTGCAGCAGACAGAGCTCTCCTGGCTTAGTTCCCTTCAGGCCACATGCTAGGAGCTGTCCCAGGTACGGGGCAACTGCCAGTGAACCCAGCCTCTGCCCACTCCCCAGAGCAGTCAGCCCTGTGTTGTGCAGAGCTGCTCTGGGGGACAGGTAGGGGATGGGTTCCTACCTCCCATGTGCTCCCTGGTGCATCCAGCTCCATGCCACACAGATCTTCTCTGGTGGATGGGTAGGGACTGGGTTTCCAGCCTCCACTCACCCTCTGGAGCTGCTGGCTGTGTGCTCGGAGCTGGATAGGGGGAAGGGAGCTCCTGACTCCTAGGGGGAGCCAGGAGGTGAGCAGCACTAGGAGTAGTGACAGAGAGCTCCCTGTCCCCCATATCCCCCTGCCGCCTAGGTTGACAAGGAGCAAATTTGTTTCTGGTCAGCATCTACATGAGTGTTACTGCACAGTAACTACTGCTCAGTTAATCTAGTACTCATGTTTATAGGTACTAGCTAACCGTGCAGTAACCTAATTTACTGCACAATAAATGGTACACACGTGTAGATGGTGATGATTTACTGTGCAGTAGATTAGTCTCTGTGCCCCTCTGTGGGGCATCTTCAAGTGTCCTCTTTTCTTCCCCTTTAGCCACTTCTATGTCCCACAGCTTAAATAGCAATATCAAGCAAAACTGAAACAATCAAATGCACCTGGGGCACCTTTCTTTAAGCTCTCCCAGGCCTCTACACAGCTCTGCTGGCTTCTCCCAACTTGGGCCCTCCTGGGTCTACTCATGGTTCCCCCAGGCTCCAGTAATGCTTCTCCACTCAGCACTGGAAATTCCTTCAGCTAGCACAAGACAGGGGCAAACTCTAGTTCCTTGTGTTGGTTCTCTCTGCTTCCAGTAGTGAGCTCTTGCCTCCAACTCTGCCCAGGTCAGACTTGTTAGGGCAACACTATGTGGATTTTTGGGGAGCACTGGATTATGCAGCTGAATGAAGGCATGACCTGTGGACTAGCAAAGCTGCTGACCCAGGGCAGAATAATATATTAAAAGTATATTGCAAGATGCTTAGGCAAGCAGATTTTGCTTATGAATGCTTATGCTAAGCCAGTCATTTGCTTATGCTAAGTAACCATCTTAACTGTGTCAACCATTTTCTGAGGAAAAAGCAGTTTCATAGTTGATAGGGTTGGAAGGGACCTGAGCAGACCATCAAGTCTGACCCCCTGCCCTGGGCAGGAAAGAATGCTGGGATCAAGTGATCTCAGCTAGGTGATTATCTAGCCTCCTTTTGAAGACCGCCCCCCCCCCCAAGGTAAGAGTGACCACGACTTCCCTTGGAAGTTGGTTCCAGATCCTAGCTGCCCTGACTGTTAAATAGCGCCTCCTGATATCTAGTCTAAACCTACTCTCAATCAACTTGAGGCTGTTATTCCTAGTTATTCTGGGTAGTTCTCAGGGGAACAGGGCCTCTCCCATTCCCCACTGGTCCTTCCTGGTAAGTTTATAGATGCCCATCAGATCTCCTCTCAGCCTTCTGTTGTGGAGGCTGAATAGATTCAGGTCCTGTAGCCTCTCCTCGTAGGGCCTGAGTGGCCCTCCTCTGGACCCTTTCAAAGAAAAAAAAAACAAAACACTTTAGATGCTTCACTCAATGAGTTATTTTCTGAAATTCACTCCAAATGTAATATCGCACACCACTGGTTATGACATATCACCGCTCCCTCAAACCCATTTGGAAAATCCTCAAACAGTTGCAACCCATACTAGAAAGAGACCCTATTCTTAAAGAGTTCTTCTCAGAGCCACCCATCCTAGTCTTCAAACAAGCACCAAACCTTGCTAACCTCATTACCAGAAGCAAACTTCCTCAGGCCCAGAACACACTGAATGGATCCATACCATGCCATGATAAGAAATCCAAAATCTGGAAAACATATCTCCACCACCCCCACAATTACTACACCCCACAACAGAGCCATCAGCATTCCCAGATCGTACAGCTGAACCTTAAGAAATGTGATATATCTCATCCAATGCAAAAAATGCCCTGATGGAAAATACATAGAAGATACCAAACAATAACTGCACACCAGAATGAAAGCACACTGGAAGTCTATCAAAGACAAGAATACCCAACTACCTGTGGGGACACATTTCTCACAAGAAAACCACTCTCTCTCCAGTCTCTCAGTTCTAATTCTCAAAGGAAACTTACAAAACACTTCTCAGAGATGAGCCTCTGAACTTCACTTCATCACCCTCCTGGATACTTGTGGCAGGGCACTGTTTGTGCCTGCCACTTTAAGGGCCAGAAGGCAGCAGCCAGCAGGTGCCTGATTAGGGCAGCCATTTTAGATTCAATGGCTGCCCATATAAACAGGGAAGTTCTGATGTTGGGGGCCAGCTGTAGAGCTGCTGGTGTCATCTGGAGGTAAGGGAGGAGCTGTAGGGGATGGTCAGGAGGCTCTTGGTCCTGGGCATGACCTAAAAGTGCACCCTGCTGGGAGTGGGTGGCCTGGTGGGGCTCTCAGTGGTACGGGAGCCCCCAGGAAATACCAGGCCAGTTACCCCCCTGGTGAAAGGTGGGTTGGGGTGCCTTAACCCCCTAGCCCCCATGACTGGGTGGGTGACCCCTTTGTTTGGAGGGCCCAGAGGGTGGACCCTCAGAGAGTGAGAAAAGGGCCATAGACTCAGGCCTGTCTGAGCTCCCCCTGACTGGCCCATGCTGGGGCCAGGACCAGAAGGGTCGAAGGGCCGGGGGCCCACTGCATGAAACACCCAAGAGCTGTGGGCCTGGGGTTCCAACTGGCCTGGAGGTGGGCCAGGGCTAGAGATCCAAAGGTCCTGGTATGGGGATCACACCCAAAGGGGGATCAGTTCAGGGAGCTATGTTGCCTGGTATGATGGCGGAAGAGTCCACCTGAAGGGAGGAATCCAGGTGGGGTTCAGTAGTAGGGTTCTGGGGCCCAGTGTGGAGGTCGGTGACCATTAGAACATCTAGATGCCATCTGCGAGGCTTGGGCTGCAGTGTAGGGGGGGAAAGCTGCAGATAGCACCCCCTCGCATTGGGGCATTAAATGGGCAGCCTCCCGCTTTTTAACATCTAATTAATTATAACAAGGCATGGCGGGCAAGAACATGGGTGGTTAGCCCAGGAACAGGTGGGCAGGCCACAGTTAGATTGGCCCTGAGGAGGCCCCCTGTTACAGTACTAAAAACCATGGACTAAATATAGATATTGGATTTATGACGCATTATAACCTGTTTGACATCTGACTCCTCAGGTACTTCTACACTATTTAACTACTACATTCATCCCCCTTCTCCCTGCAACCCAGCCTGTCTCTGACGCAGCCTGCCACCCACTGACTCCTCAATTTAGATCTTCACTGACTGCCTATCTTGTATGCATACCAGTCCAGCCTGTGACTGCTTTCTATTCATTCCATCCAGGAAGAGCACACACCAACTGCAGAAACTTCCTCAGGCTGGTGAAGGGTTTTTAAACCCGAAAGCTTACTTAAATATTTTTTTCAAACTATTTAAGTTTGTCTAATAAAAGATATCAGATTCACCCGAAGAACCTTGTCTGCCAAATGTAATATTTAACATTTTGTCCTGCACACGAATTCACCTTTTCTATAAATTAAGGATAATGCAAAAAATGAGATTACCTATATTTTTCTTCTTAATTGCATTTGTATTTGATGCATAAACAGACAATTTAATATGAATATTTTTATGTATATGTAATCTGACTCCTAATTGTTTTGCAACCTCTAGATTTAGGCTGAAATATAGACAACTTAATTTTTTAACCCTCTTCTTATTCATTCATGCTGGGGATGGATGTCCTTTTATACTACTCACCTGCAAACCTTGCTAGTCCAAAAAAGGGGAGGGGGGAATCTAGTCTTGCTTACGTTGGGTATATGTGCCCTAACTACAGTAGGGTTCACACTGACTACATCTTTAATAACAAGAGTTTCTCTGTAAATAACTATTCTGTACTGCTATTCTGGATCCCAATCAATGGATGTTAGACTAGAGCCCAAGGCCCCTGCTACACATTACATATATTATGCATTTAACTGGTTAATCATGTAATAGATTTTAACCAGCCATTTGTGCAAAGTAAGACTGGTCACAAGTGCAAAGTAATTATCACACAATTAGCTGGTTAATTGCATAATAAAGTTACACTGGCCACACAGGCAAAATAATAATCACCATGAAAATGACTATCCAGCTATAAAAAGAGCCAACCAACTACAAAGTTATTGCTATAAAATAAGTAACAACTATATAGTTGGTTTCTATTCAGCTTTAATTTGAACATGTGGCAGGACCCCAACTTACATCACGTTGTTAAACATTTCAATAAACACAGTATAATAAACTACATAAAGTAGACTACACAGTGGTTTTCAGGTTTATTAGGGTTGCATATACACTCAAATCAGCAGTTGGAACTACCTTTCTTACCTGGGATTTGCCTGTACAATCATGGGGCTGCATTCTTGCTTCCTTGCTGATAGATGCAAGAACTTCATAAACTCTCTTCCTGGGAGAGACTAATTTTACATGAACCTAATTTAGAAGAAATGTGTTAAAAAAAATCTCAGCAACTAGAGACTTTATGTATATGTTGTGCAGCGGTATCCTTTATCAGGAAGGAGCTCCAGGAAGTAGTATCAAAATAGATCAATACCAACTTTAAGGAATGAAGAAACATGCTTTTTTTTTTTCTTCTTTACTTTAGGTTCTGTTTTGGCTTTTGCTTTATTATTCAAAAAACCTAAGGTTTCTCATGTTGAGGAAGCAATCTGGTTCAGAACAAAAACGCTTGTTCACTTGTTAAACATTTTCTTTCCTAGATTGACTTTTGTCCCAACGTTCTTTCTATCCAAGATAAGGTTTTGGGCTTATTTGCAATATCCTCTTAACAATGTATATATGTAGGTAACACAGAGATAAAAGGTTAGACATTTATGCTTAGTCTGTGACTAAGAACTTATGCTGAGTTTTTGTTAAGAATATCTAAAGAATTTGAATTCCTAACTCTTACTGAAGTTAAGGGATATTCAGACTCTCTCAGGATGTCTTTGAAATACTTAAGTGTAGTGGCATGGAAACCTCATGACTAAATCTAAATTTCCTGGTCTTTATCAAAAGTGAGGCACAAATGTTACCTTTCATACTAGTAGGGACAGAGTAGCTCCACAAAGAAACTTAGCAAGTTATATATGCATTTTCCATTTTTTTCAGGATACTTTTTCTGGGAAATGACATTTATTTTAGAAGTAACTTATACTTAAAAGAATTAGAAGTGAAATAACTGATGTCAGAATTCTAGTTTCTATATTGTGGTTTCATCCTTTATATAGCAAACACAGTCACAGAAGTATTGTTGATGATAAACTAATATCACACTATTTAGTAAAAATATATCAAACATCTTTTTCAAGAGTTGAATACAGCTTTTAAAATAATATGGAAAACAAAAATTGCTGCAAGAAAATATTGCTGAAGCATTTTCAGGTAGAGTTTATAAATGCAAAAGTTCCAAGTACTAAAACTTGACATCTAAGGATTAACATAGGTTTAGTGGATAGAATCCTGTTCCCAAACAAATGCATCCATCAGTAAGACCTTGACAACTATGGAAAATAGTCTTTTACATGTGGTGTATGCCAAACAGGACACAGTAGATTTAGCATAAAAATGTTATGTTAAAAGCAACTAAAAGATATACTTGTTCACTGCAGAATGACTGACATATCAATGCTTGTATAAGGTATGATGGAATTTGATTGATGTGAACTTCATGAATTACTTTAATTACACTGTATAATGTGAATATTAGCTTAGATGAGGTACCTTTACTACATTATAATGCTGCACTAATATTTCTAATGTGATAAGATGAAAATACATTAATATCCATACATGGATTTAATGTCAACTCAAGTGCAATAAAATAAAATGTCTTCTTGTGTACTTAGCTTAAGAAAAACAAATAATATTGGAACCAAATGTGGGTGGGGGTGTAAGAATGCACACAGGCTCATTTATATATGTTTAAGTAGTGTATGTGAAGACTGTGTATATGTGGGTATTTGTGTGTGTGAGTATTTGTCTTTGTTTAAGTGTGATTCCTATGAGACCTACTAATATGTAAAAAGCTTACTGGAAGACTTCTAACCAGTGTTCAAAGGTTTGATTTTGGCTTTGAAATATATTTTTAAAAAGCACTTGTTATCCCTCAGCCCATACAACATTTCTATTTTTTTTCTAGGTTTATTCATTAACTGAAAAGCTATGGAGGAGTTTATCAGTTTTAAATGTCTCTTTAAATTGAGCCAAATTATCATCTATATAATATATTAGATGCTTATGCTTTCTGTTTTTAAACAGCTGGAGGCAGGGTAGATTTTCACCTTATAGACTATCTCAGTCAGAGATGCATAAGCTTTTGTAAGCTGTGCTGCAGTGCTGACACTGTGCAGCTGGGTAGGGAGAGGGGGCTGTCTGCACATGGTCTGCAGGCTCCTTTAGTCTGCCTGATGACAGATGGCAGCAGTGCAAATGGCAGCTCAGATTTGCTGACCCAGAATGCCCAGGGTCAGTCTGTGTTTTCCTGTTGCACCATGTGGGTATTATGAAGGAGGGGTGGTGAGGATGCTGGAGGACTATTTTACCTTCTGGGAGAAGCCACAGCATGTACAGACATTCACTCTCCCAGGAGACATTCCCATGGAAATGATTTAACCCAGTTGCTCCCAGTTTATTTTTCTACTAGAGCCGTCATTTTTACTTTGGGAGAAAAGGCTTGAACATCTTTATACTTGTGGTTTCTCCTGGGAGAGCAGCAAGTTTCCCTGGAGAAACTAAATATCTGTAGGGTCTCCTTCCAGGGATACAGTGTCACTTGCTGGACTCTGCTGGCTCCAGCAGGGAGCACAGCATGCCCCCTTCCCAATTCCTATATTGTGCTGCAGGGAAACACAGGCTGACCATAGGCAGTCTGGGTCAGCCAGTCAGGGCTGTCCTATGCACTGCTGTCATCTGTTACCAAGCAGAGCATGCTGAGATGTGTTCACAGGGCTCTCTCCACCTTCAACTGGGCAGTGTCAGCACTGCAACCTCTGTACTTTTCAGGCCTCAGTGTTTGAATGTCTGTGTAGGGGGCTCCGGATAATTTTATCTATCAAGAGAATAGACCTAGGAGAGTTTTCTCAGATTATTTGAATGTATGAACACTGCCTCTATGTAGCTATCATAGTGGAAGGTGCATTAGGGATAGGTTAGATTGGATATATATATTTTATTTGAAGTCAATTCAGTACTAAGGTTACAGTAAAAGAGGCAAATTCAGCCTTTTTACTGAGAGAAAACTATCGGTGTTACTTTTCATAAATCCCATTTGGAATGGAGAGAGAAGTTGACAGAATACATTACAAAGGATTTTTTTTGTTAAAAGTGAATGTTTGCAATGCTAATTAAATGAGTCATGGTATCACTCATTCAGAAAACAATCAAAAAGACACCAATGTGGATCCGATTCTGACATACAGTAAAGTATTATGCTACTGTACTAGAGCTTCCACTGATTTCAGTTACAACTCTCATAGTATCATACTGTTCAGGTTGCATTTAAAAGTTATCCAGTCTACAAAAAAAGTGCACTTTCACAGTATAATAGTATTATCATACACTACTTTGCAGATTTTATCACATCAAAAATTAAGAATACCTAACTCACTATGTATTTCTAATCTGTTATGGGATTTAGACCTGAAGTTATCAGTTATAATCTCTGATATTATGTTTTTAAAAGGTTCATGTTTATGATAAAATTATATACAGCAGTAAGTGTTGAATTATTGTTATTTATTTGTGGTACAAAAGCTGCTTTTTAATTTGTCTTGTCAGCAGTAATATTTCACAAACATAAAGTAACTGTAGCCACTTTTAACAAAGTTAAAATACAGTACATCTACAGATGCATATATTCTGTCTTAGATATTACTTAATAAGGGGGTAGGGATCAAAAGAATGTCCTTTAACAGAAAGTAAATTCAATTTATATGCTAAATGATTCTTTGAAATTTAACATGTCATTTGTTTAGAATCTGTAGGTAGTTATTTGTTAGCCAGAATTCATTCATTTTCTTCACAGTGGTTGGGCCAACTAAATTTAAGCAAGCAGGGTTTATACACCCAATTCTGCATTATCTTATCTGGTAATAAAGAACCCTCTGGGCTTGACAGATTGTCATGGCAATTATTCACAAGATGTTATGTAGCAGTTGTATCTGTCAACCCATGCAGTATGCAATATTTTAACTGGCAGTCTTCCAAGAATGAACATTAATCTTCCCATCTCCTATTACAGTTCCTAATCAAGACATTCCAGGGGTGATTGCACTAACATTGTTTGAAGACTACATCTACTGGACAGATGGGAAAACCAAGTCACTCAGCCGTGCCCACAAAACCTCAGGGGCAGGCAGAGTATCACTGATTAACTCGTGGCATGCCATTACAGATATCCAGGTGTATCATTCTTATAGACAACCTGATGGTAATTATTCTATCCATGCTTTCCATACAGCACATTGACATCTAGTTTTTTAATTAACTGGAGGTTTTCTTTGTGTGTTTAATTTGAATTGTTTTCTAATCAATAGCTATGAGTCGTTATGTACTTTAGATTGTTCCCTGTAAATTTGCTAGGTGTCTTTAATGACTTTAAGAAGCTTTAAAGAATATTGGTAACAGCTGAATCATATTGAATACAGCTGCTGAGTTATTGAAATTATATTGCCCAAAGATAATAAAATCAGACCAGTCACAGGGAAAAAGCATTGCCCAAATTTTCATTGTTATTGCTACCAAATCAGGAAAGTATTAATGTTCCTTAGAAATACTAGTGCCAAGGATGCCCTGGAGCTAAGTGAAAAATTGTCAGGTTAAAGGACTGTACAAGAATGAGAGTACTTTTACTGTGCCTTATCTCCTGCAGTCCACATATTATAGTTCTAGTTGACTAAAATTTGCCAGTTTGTCTAGTTTAGCCAATTAGTTACAGTATTGTAAAAGGTTAGTACTTTTTTCTTCATTATTTCAACATCTCAATTTACATTTTTTACTAATGAATTAATTTCTTTCATATAAAATGCTTGTTCTCCTTGGTCAGAACACTGGAAAGATTGAAGGGAAAGAAATAAAAATTTGTTCGATTGCTTGTTTGTTTTTAAGGAGCATTTTGTTCCTATGGTTCTTCAATGTAAAAACAGTGTAATTTAGTTCCCCTTTTAATAGAAAATGTTTTGGCAAGCATACTAAGATAATAGTCTTTAGTTTATCAGAAGTTTCCATTAAAGAAAAATACATTTCCTTATTTTGTCATTTTTGTCCTTGTGAACCAGAGTCTCAGTTAGTAAGTTTTAATAATTCTTTTTCTCTTTATATTCACAGTGTCTAAACATCTATGTACAATAAATAATGGTGGCTGCAGTCATTTGTGTCTCCTAGCCCCTGGCAAAACACATACCTGTGCCTGTCCCACTAACTTTTACCTTGCTGCAGATAACAAGACCTGCTTATCAAATTGCACAGCCAGTCAGGTAAGGGAGATGTTGTCTTAGTGTACTCACAGTGTATATGTTCAGCTTGTTGTTTGTTTGTTTTTTTAACAACTGAATGTTGGAGTCCATCAAAAGTTGTGGTATCACCAAAAGAGCCCATTGCACCATAACACAGCTTTGAAGTAACATCAGCTACTTTTTGTGTAGGCAAGGTAGGTTATGATATAAAGAAAACTAGTTTGTGAGAAAATATACAATTTTTTAAAAATCGTGTTTGAAGTGTTATAAAAAATATTTGTGTGCAAAGCTAGGACCCTTTAATGACTACTTGCTTAGCAAGCAGGAAGCAATTTTGCATGGGGTGGTGAGGACAGCATTTCAAAACAGCAGTATTTATACTTCTGCAAAAGTTTTGAATATGTTTTTCTAAAAAAAATTAGACAGTAAGTCCAATTGCTTATTGTGCCAAATTTAATATTTAAATTTACTTAATACAGTTTGAAACAGAGCAAGTCGAATCCTTCTTTAAGTGTAAGTGTCAACACAACCTGTACTTTTTAGTGTAGATAGCAATGTCTCCATAATGTATTTTGGTGATACATACAAAGGGATAATATCTATGTGAGAAATAGTGATTTCAAATGTAATATATTTATATTTTTAACCACTGCACTTATACTCTGTCAATTAATATATATCCAATGGGACTATAAACTTCCCAAATATCTGAATGAAATTTAAGCAGCTATCATTTGTTTTAATAACAATCTGCTAAAAGAGAGAGAGCCAGAAAGAGACTTATTGAAGTTCCCCCCAAATATGAAATTTATAGATATATTACTATCAGTTATGGGAAATATTAAGCCCTGAACCAGTAATTGATTAGGAGTTTGTATGTTCTATCTTGAGGCTATTTACAGAAAGTAGCTTGGTAATTTCCTTTCTACTGAAGAAAACAGCACATTTTTCCAGCCATGGCTGCTGAGAAATACTAGACCCTAATATCATAAGAGCAGGCTATAGAATGAATCACTTTCAGTAATTGTAGATGTTTGTGGAATGAATGAACAAACGACAGTGTGTTTCTTTCTAAGATCTATCTATTTGGATTCAGAGTACTAAGGAAGCTTACTTCTACAGGTAGAGTATGAAAGCAGGACCGTACAAGCCATAAGCTAACTACCCATCTTTCAATCAATTCATAATATGAGATATAAAGATGCATTCATTCCAAATACCTTGGTTCATAGAAATATGATCAAACTTAACATAGCATAACATTAGCTGTAAATAGAGACTAACATGAGAATAGTAAATCCAATTAGGAAAAATAGCTGTGCATGACATACAGTGTTTCCCACAATCATCCACTGTCAAATAGATATATTTTTGACAATTTACTAACTGTGAGGGTGGTTAAACATTGTTACAGAGTACTTAAAAAGGTTTTGTAATTTCTTTTTTAAGACCAGGTTAGACAAACACTTGTCTGCAATTGTTTAAACAGGTGTGATCCTGCCTTGAGTATAAGACTGAAGTAGATGAACTCCTAAAGGCCCCTTTTAGCTATATTTTCAATGATTCTATTAAAAAATTATAAAATATGTCTAAAATAAGAATTCATGTAAACATTCAACAAAATCAAGTTGTAATACATTACCAAGGTGACTGGAATTCATTGATCTTCAAACCATCTGTAAACATATGAAAAAAGTTCAATTTATTTAGCTTAATAATATGATAAAGAATCAACTTGATCATGATTTCTAATATTTCCATGGGGAAAAATTTCTTCTAATGGGAAGTCATTAGTCTGGCTGGAAAAGGCACAACAAGGTTCAAAAGGTTGAAGCTGAAGCTAAATAAATTCAGGCAGTAAAAAGGTATAGAAAATTTTAACAAGTAGGTGATTAAAACATTGGAATGATTTTTTTGGATTATCTGTTACTTGAAGTCAGAGAAATCAGGATTAATATTTTCTAAAAGAAACAGTTTAATTCAGCTAGAAGTTACAGATTTTATGGAGGAGCCAGCCATCTGACTTTCATCTACGCTGCAGGTGAGAACATGTGATCATAATGGTCTCTAAGGGCCTTAAAATGTATTGTACTTTAAGTAGTGCAGTCCCACTAAATCTGCACCACCACAATATATTAGCTCTATTTCCAGCTTCAGTGAGGCCGCTATTTTACTCTTGATTCTATGCGCATTCCTGAGCGAGGCTCACCTTACATTTATCATTCATACTAATTTGCTTTATATATGTTAATTTATAGAAGAAAGATATATCACAGTGTTAATAAATAAATACTTTTTACCTACTAGAATGTGAAGGCATTAAAAGTGTTCATATCTAAATCCTAAAAAGATAAATATATTCCTATTATCTTAATTTCTTTCATTAATAATGTGAATGGTCTTCATAGTAATGATGGTAATGATTCACAAGATTAAGTCAAGCTTAGTATCTTTTATAATGAAACTTCAAATACATACTTTTTTATTATACCAAATATTTTCCAGTCAGTAATAACTAGTGATCTTTTACAATAGGCTTAACTGCTTCTGCAAAATTTCCATGTTTACTAGGTGAAGTGTAATAAAGCACTATAGCGTTCCATAGTGTAGAGAATGCAATCCTCTCAGAAATGACATCACAGATATCCTTTTTTTTTTTCTTTCACAATGATCTGAATAAAAATGCTACAGGAGATAATTACAATAGTGTGGTAGCAAAATGGTGAATTATCAGCTTTACTAGCAGCAGTGTTTAAAATGCCTAACTATACTTCTCAAATAATAAGGTATAATTAGTGTAACTATTTTTAATTTAAGAAGCAACCTTGTTACTTGCCCCTATATTATTTTTAATCACTCATTAAAAATGAGTCATTCAAGGAGTGAATTGTTTTTACATAATTGTCAGAAAAAGAGTGTATACTATTAGAACACGAAGTGGATGTTTCTTAGGGCTGTTTCATTTTGACACTGTTTCAACTCATTTTGCGCTCAAAACAGCAAAATTGAAATGAAATGAAAGGATTCGAAACCGCCTCAAAATGAAACGAGGGCCATTGAAACATTTTGAAAAGTTTCAAGTTTCAAAGCTGAAGCTGGGCTTGCTTGCAGAGAAACAGAAAGTAAGGAGAGGGAAGGGGAAGATGGGGGGAAGGACTGCTCTCATATTGACTGTGTAGCTGGCCAGTGACTGTGATCCTTCCCTGAGATCCCTTCCAATCCCAGTGCTCCGGGGGAGGGATGGAAATACAGCATAAAAAGCAGCATTGTTTGAACTGGGCTGCTTTCTGCCTTGGGGTCAACAGCTCAGCAGCGTCAGAAAACAAAGGCTATCATTCATTTCCTACTTGCTAGCCTAGCACAGATTTTCCAGCACACCAAGGCAAAGACACTATGAAACACACCATGAAGCATGCTGGAAACACAGCTGGCAACCTTTCAGGGAGGGGCAGAAGAGGGAGTACAGGGAGAGCTGTAAGTCCTCCTGCCCTCCCCAACTGAGATGCAGCCTCTTTTCTACAGCAAGAAGGCATAAGGCTTCCAGTTATACAAGCAGCAAGGAGAGAGGAGCAGTGCCACTGCCTGTGCCTGAATCTGCATCCCCTCCAAGAATACTAGCCATACCTCCCCCCCGCACCACCACCACCACCACCATGACAACAAGGAACAGCACCAGCAGGACAGTCTCTTCCACCCTCATTTCACTTCCCACCCTGAGCCTTCCAGTGTCAGAGAGAGAACTGGAGCTGGATCTCAATTTGAGTGCCATATCAAGGGAAATTCTGGGGAAGGATGGGGAATCATCTGAGTTTGTGCTCCACACCCCTCAAGTTTCCTCTAGAGCCAGGTCTCCTTCCCTAGAAGAGACTTGGAGGAGGTGGAGGTAGAGGTTGTGGTAGCAACTGGTTCAGCTGAGTCTGCTCCTCCTGTTGCTGTGCCTCTGCCTGCTGAAGAGGGGGAAAAGGCAGCATCCACACATGCACCCGCACCCCAGAAGTGAGCAGGTAGCCTGCTCTGGGATCATTTTGAGCTGGCAGATGATCCCACATATGCTATCTGCCTGCACTGCCAATATGGGGTGGGGTTAGGCTGGGGCACTTCCGGATGGTCCCGGCAGGTACGTGGGACCATCGGAGGTCCATGCCCAGTGACCCCTCTGACCAGGCAGCACCACCTTTCCCAGCCCCCAGCCCCTCAAAGCAGAGGCAGGCCACCCTGGAACACAGGGGGAAAGGCAGACAGAAAGGGGGGTGAATTGAAGAGGCAAGTGAGATCACCCAGACCATTGGGGAGATGCTTGCTGTGGATGGCCAGGCCTTCTCCTTAGTTGAGTGGCCAGGGTTCAGGTGGCTCATGGTGCTTGTGGCCCTATCATTCCAAGTGCCTGCATGCTTCACTTTCAACAAGACGATGGTGCCCTCCCTGTATGAGTCTTGCAGGGAGTACTTAATGGAGGATCTGTGCAAAGCAGGTCTGCAGGTTGCCTTACACTTCACTTTGGACATCTGGAGCAGCTGGGGTAGAGATCATGCATACCTTTCCCTCACAGGGCTCTGGTGCAACCGGTCAGGCCATCCATGGGCTCTCCTTCAAGACAAGATGATGGATGAGTCCCACATGGCAACAGAGATCATGAGGGTATGAACTTCTTGGTGCAGGGGTGTTTTGTTGGGCAGGGTGAGCTCATCCACAGGTTCATGGTCATCAACAATGGGGCCAATATGGCCAAGGTGGTATGTGATGCCAACTGTATTGGCATCTGCTGTGTGGCACACAATTTACATCTCATAGTCAGGGACACCTTGGATGATGGCACTAGCACCACCAGCAAGCTCATTTCCAAATACAGAAAAGTGGCAGGCTACTTCCACCAGAGCATCAAGGGGGACAAGATGCTGCGGGACAAATAGGCAGAGCTGAACATTCCACAGCACAAAATCATGCAGGATGTGGTGACTCAGTGGAACTCCACATATCTGATGCTCAAGAGGCTGGTGGATCAAGAGAAGGCCATCCATGATTGGAATCAGTGCCCCCCTTAACAGAGCTGAGTGGGATACCATCTCCCAGATCTTGGTGGTCCTCAAGCCCTTCCTCAAGGGTGCCGAGAGCCTCAGCATTGGTGATGCCCTCCTTAGCCAGGTGATCCCTGTAGTGAGGGAACTTCAGAACCAAATGGAGAGGTTCTAGGGGATCAATGTTCCTGGCTGGGGCAAGCCACTGTCACCAGATGTGCAGGAACTGGTGAGGCAGCTGAAGGAGGGCATCAGGAAATGACTTGATCCCTTGCAGTTCAGTACGGTCCACATGCTGACTGCCATGTGTGAAGCGAGGGTGAAGGGTAGTGTATGCAACAGTCAAAGCCTGGATCTGTGGATGGAGGTGCTGGTGAAGAGAGTCAAGGAGGAAAAATGGCAGAGGCAGGGGGACATGGAAGAGGGGGATCCACTGTCCTATGCCAGCATGCCATCCATCAGCCAGTCTCCTCCTCCACCACAGGTACTGCCAATGTGGGCCAAGGGCATGGCTTCCCTGGTGTGGTACAGAGGCATCAGATCCCACCATCAGGCAGGTAGCGCTCCAGCCTTGGTGGCTTCCTATCTCACCAAGGACGTGGAACTGCTGCTGTGCAACCCCTTGGCCTACTGGGTAAGCCGCAATCAAATGTGGCCAAATCTCACCACAGTTGCCCGGGAACTCCTGTCCTGTTCACCAACCGGTGTTCCATGCAAGAGGCTGTTCAGCATTTCTGGTGATGTAGTGACACCCCACACCACCTTGGATTATGGTTTGGTGGAGCAACTGGAGTTCCTGAAGGTGAGCCTCCTGCTGCGTGGGGTTCCCCAAGCTTCAGCTGCAGATGGAATGAGTCTGCATTCACTTTTCACTCTGTCTACACCTATTTCCTTTTTTCATTTTTTTAAAATCCATTTAATGCCCTGCTCTCAGAGCTGGAGGTGGCACTCACTGAATCACCAGCCAGCAGGGGAAGAACTTGTCCCTTCTGAACTCCCATGCCAAGAGAGAACTTTGAGGTATGCGCTGGTCCAATGGGGAAGGAGGAGGCCCCAGGTCCTGGGAATGACCACTAAAACTGCACCTTGCCAGGGTTGGGAGTCCTGGTGGGACTGCTGGCAGCCCGGCAGCCCTAGGAAATGCTAGGACTGAGGATCTCCCTGATGAAAGGCAGATAGGAGGCACCATAACCTCCAGCAACCATGCTCACGCACACAGTCATGTCTGGGGAAATCGCAGACCCGTCACATCTTTGACAGGCCTGAGGCTTGCTGGCTGCAGTGGAGTTGTGAGGCTCCAGGTGAGCTCAGCTTAGCTGCCTGGGATGCCAGTTTTCAGATTGAAAAACCCTTTGTCAGGCTGAGGAAGCATCTGCAGTTGGTGTGTGCGTATGCTGTTCCTGGATGGAAGGAATAGTAAAGAAGCCAAAGGCTGGCATGCAATGCAGGCAAGAGAGCCAGTCAGTGAAAATGGAAATGGAGGCATCAGGGGGTGAGGGACAGGCTGGTGTAGGAAGGGCAGGGGGATGTAGCAGCGCAGGTAAAAGTGGAGAGGTACCTGGGGAGTCAGATGTCCGGAAGGTTGTAGCGTGTCAGAATTCCAATGTCTGTATTGAGTCCATAAGTTTCTGTACCTAGGAGGTTGATGAAGTACAGTTCATAGGCTCTTCTGTGAAAAGTGGTTTGTAAATTCCCTTTGAGGATCAGGCCTGAGAGATTGAAGAGGTGCTTGATAGATTTTTGGTGTGCGCTCATTCTGGTGCACATTTGTTGCTTGGCGTCTCCTACGTACGTATTGTATTGTGAAGATATCGCCATACTGGTGATATTGTTGGCAGGTTTTGCACGTCTTGTCATGGTATGGCCTGGATCTATGTGGATTTGGTGCATTTTGAGCTGTAGGAAGTTGGCTTCTGGTGATGAGGTTAGCAAGGTTCAGTGCTTGTTTGAATTTACAAACCACTTTTCAGCATTGCAGTTCAATCATGAAGTCCACCAAGATAGTGCCTCCCCTACTGGATTCCTTTATCTTTAAGGACAGGGCTCAGGGTTTAAAAGGTTATAAGAGGGATTTCTCTCTCCCAAGCCCATTTCTCCCTCAGAAGCTGAGTCTCAGGCAGTTTGTGACAAGAAGAAGTAAAATATTAACTCCTCACCATTATGGGATCACAGAGGAATAAGTGAAAAATCCATTCCTGTTTCAAAATGATTCCACAATTACTAAATACGTCACTGAGTAGTGATAGGTTCTTATTATGCTACTTATTTGGGTGTGACTATCCTCTGGGAGGAGCCAGATGATCTTTCAGGGCCCTGGATACAACTGGAGTATAACTCCTCAGTTTTCCTCGATTGTATGAATCCAACACAGATGGATAATGAGCTATCTTTCCCTGCCCCTGAGGAAAACAGGCTGGGGAAGCAACACCAGGACAGGGAAA
>NW_005842330.1:329902-353359 GCF_000455745.1 Alligator sinensis | reverse complement strand
AAAGAAAGTAAAGAAATCTATAACCTACAGTAAAGAAAACTATGCCAGTGTGCAAACCCCCCCCCCCAATCATTATCTTCCTTTTCAAGTATTATTAGATATATAGTTTTCCATAGGTACTTCCTTTGAACATTTCAGAAGGTCCAAATGCCAGCTTCTGATAAAAAACAAAAATAATTAAAAATGTGTATCTAAACTTAAAATGTTATTGAAAAACATAAGAGATTTCATAAAGTTTGGGAGCTTGAGTTTGAGGTAGCAATAGTTCCACCACTGAAAGAGAGTCACAGTTTCACATGGGGCTTTCTTTCAAAGGATCAAAAAATCTCACACACTACAAGAGTGAGGGCATGGCAATATTAACACACAATATTTCTATTCTGGCTTCAATGGAATGGGTTGTTTGAAAAGATGTGTAATTAAGCAAGAATTTTCTACTAGCTTCTGATATGTTTTAGTATTCATACAAGATTCAGCTGGGATATTCATTCTTGATCTGGTCAGTTTATATTGCTTGGTGTGAGGGAAAACAGCAAGTGCTTTTCATCAAGAACTTCCACATTCCATGTTTTTATAGGCTTCACCACAAAGAAAGCTTAATTTATAGATGACACTGTAATATAATTATGATAATAAGCATACAGTTCTGGGGATCACAGCTTTATTAGAGTTTCTCCAGAATATGTGATCAGACTCTACAAGGAACACCTTAGAAATGTGGTAATAGCCCACAATATTCCATCAAATTCTCCCTTTGAGTATCTTTAGAGTATCTTCAGTATCTTTAAGATTAATCAGGGAAATGAAATATGTAAACCTGTGCATGACCTTTCTAGTTCTTGTCTTCAGAAAGGCAAGATTTGTGTTTAAATTTTCTAGTTAGTTACTTCAGAAAGATATATTTTTTAATTAGTTCCTGTGCTGTTGCTGTGAGAGAGACTCTATTCTTACTGCTACAGCAAGTTTCTTGTTCAAGATAAGCTCTTCTTCCACAAGTCCTAGGAAACAGTTATACCCTAGGACACTCCTTTTGAAGTTATTGGCATAAATAAGGATTTCTAGTTCTCTAGAAATATATCTCAAAAGCACGTGGAGTGCACACACTAACAGGACTCTGCTTATATCATTCAAACAAAAAGTCTGAGATGCAATGGCTTCAAGCTGTTGCAGGCATGAGGTTAACATCCTAAACTAGTAGGCATACAAGGCATATAGGAAAATGGCCACAGAAATCCCTAGGGACTTTGAGGAAAAAGTGTAAGAGCTTTACCTAAGACAGATATGCAAAGGAATGTGTTTTCTTCTCCACCGGCAACCTTTACAAGGAAAGTGCTACAAGGTTGGTTCCCATATGATTCCTTTAGTTAACAGAGATCCTTTTTCCTATGGGCGGGAAGTTTAATTTCTGACTATTATTTTAGTATGCTAATTAGAACCCTGCTTAATCTCCCCCCCTCCATTTCTGTGATTCACTCTTTGCTAATCCTTGTCAGGGATGAATGAAGATGAAAGCATTTCAAAATTTTCTTCCTTTTAGCATCCTTTATTTTAGTAATGTTATATGGCCAGAACACAAGCTGATGTTCCTTCCTTTAAAGAAGTCTTATACATACTTTTTAAGATTAGTTAATATATAAAGTTGTCTCATTACTAACAATTTGTTGTTGCTAGAGTTTATCTACAACTTTAAAAAATTGTTGAAGAGCAGAACTTCATCATCAGCTTTAAGCAGCAACATTAGAAAGTGTTTGCATACCATAGGTATGGCTTTAGAGCCATGAAAGATCTTTGTGCTGCTGAAAGAAAATTATGATATATTTCATAGTATCATAGTACTTAGGGTCAGAAGGGACCTAAACAGATCATCAGGTCCGACCCCTTGCCCTGGGCAGGAATGGGTGCTAGGGTCACATTACCCCAGCCAAATATCTGTCTAGCCTCCTCTTGAAGACCCTCAAGGTAGGAGAGAGCACCGCCTCACTTGAGAGCCCATTCCAGAGCCTGGCAGCCCTGACTGCCAGTAAAGTAATGTCTCCTGATGTCCAGCCTGACCCTTTTCTCTAACAATTTTTGTCCGTTATTCTTAGTAACAGAGCCTCCCACAATTCCTGCTGGTCCCCCCGGTGAGTTTGTAAACGGCCACCAGATCCCCTCTCGGCTTTCTCTTGGGGAGGCTAAATAGATTCAGGCCCTTTAGCCTCTCTTTGTAGGGCCTGACCCACTGCCCCTTGACCACGTGAGTGGCCCTCCTCTGCACCCTCTCAATGCTAGCCACATCCCTCTTGAAGTGCGGCACCCAGAAATGGACACAGTACTCGAACTGTGGCCTGACCCATGCTGCATAGGGGGGAAAGATCACCTCCATAGACCTGCTTGTACTGCATCTGTAGATGCACAACAAGGTCCAGTTAGCCTTATTGACCACTTCCTTGCATTGGCGGCTCATGTTCATCCTGGAGTCAGCAATGCCTCCGAGATCTCTTTCTGCCACTGTGTTGACAAGAAGGGTGTTTCCAGACTATAAGTGTGTTGCTGGTTCCTTCTCCCTAGATGCAGTACCTTGCACTTCTCTGCATTGAATTCCATCCTATTCTCATCTGCCCACCTCTGTAATTTGTCTAGATCTAGCTGGATTCTGTGCCTCCCATCCAGCATACCCACCTCGCCCCACAACTTGGTGTTGTCAGTGAATTTGGACAGCTTGCATTCCACACCCACATCCAGATTGCCGATAAAGATGTTAAACAGTACAGGCCCCAGGACTGAGCCCTGGGGGACTCCACTGCCCACATCCTTCCAGGTCAAAAAAGACCCATCCACCACCACTCTCTGGGTACAACCATCTAGCCAATTTGCCAGCCATCTGGCTGTGTAGACATCAATGCCTACATAGATTTCTCATTTCAGCCTCTCTAAAATATCTATGTTGAAATCGTTTCTCCCATGTTTTGCTACCTCCTATTTTAGAACCTGTCCCTTTGCTGCCAGAATCCTCTGGGAGCATTCTTGACAATTTGATCATTTTGTTTGATCTTACCTTATATATGCATTCATGATCAGTGTTTCTTGTATTCAGTATAAGCCAGGGATCTTCTTCAGAAGATATGACTTGACAAATTTGCCAATTCATGTTCAACTTGATAGGAAAACTAATATATATATATATATATATATTCCCCATACACTGTTGGGAAAACAAAATTGCAGAAAACATAAGACGTTGCTTTTCCATTGATTCTATTACTTTTATTATTTATCAGAGAAATCAGACATGATATGTTTAAAGTCATACCGATTATTCTGTCTTAAATAGGTAATCCATAGTACATATCTCTTGGATATCTCAAAGGAGATTCCAGATCCTTTGATATATTTTCAGATATCTTTACACAAAAAGGCAGTATCCCTTCTGCACACCAAACTGGAGTAACTTTGTTTCATGAGTTTGATCACAGGCCATTGACTGCTTCTGAACTAGTATGTTATTCAAAACTACAGTGTATTTTTCTGCAGCTCAAAAAGTGTACATGGTAAACTGTTATCCCCAGAAACTGAAAAGATGGTTTCTAAGGACTGTAAATACTGTATATCTATTTTTGCCTCATTTCAGTTTAATTTATTATATTTCCCCATCTCTTCACGTCTTCAATTAAAATGCCATGTTGGCATATTGATTCAGTTTCACACCGCTAAAGACTCAAATTTACTGTCACAGGATTTTCTGAAGCATAGACTAATGACTTTCAAAGTGTTGATGGTTCCATCATTTGAAAATTTTGGAGAATGCTGCTTTATTTATTTTGGGCCTACCTGTCACTACAGTCTGCAATTTTAACTGGAAATGCTTGTGCAAGAAAAACAAAGGAACATAGGGCTTTAGTAGATCCATCATTGCAGTCCCAAAACCTCGTTCTCTTTTCAGAGGGAAAGGGCTCTGCACCTTAAATATTCAGACATTTTTGTTGGTTAGAAATAAAGAATTTAGGAAGTAACTTACACATCATGGAGACTTTGGGTGGAAACAGACATTTCCTGATGTCTCCTGTGTGCCTTGATAAAATTTTTTACGGTGGTACAAATTGTGAGCAAATAGATGTCACTACCCTTTGTCATGCCTCATCAAAGGAAAAGCAATGATGTGACAAAAGGTAATAATGGACTCTGCTGTTTTGTTGCAGCAGACATTTATTAGCTTGGTGTTAGGAAAGTAGAAGCAGCCTGAGCTGCTCCTAATCTCCATCCATCTGGGCGGATACTCCAGGAGCTTGAGGGCCCCTCAAGCCCCCAGAGTGCCTGCCCACTCTCCCTGCTTACAGAGAGGCATCTGAGGGAATCTCAGGATGCTTCTCCATAAGTGGGAAGTCAGGCCCACCCTGCAACGACTACAAGAACAAGTCTAACTGAGCAGAAGAAGCAGGGAGATCACATTGCAACTTTTCAAGATGTGATGTGTTTTGCCCAATGAAGTGGATTAGCTGTGCCACATCACCTTATGGCATAGCATATCGGCTTCATTTGGCAACATCTATTTCTAGCCCTTGATAATCAAGCCAAATGGCCCTATAGGGGGCATGCATGCTCACAATGGATGTGTTTACATGAGACACTACTGCACAGTGATTACTGTGCATTTATTTAGTACTTTTATAATCAAGTACTAATTAAGTGCTCAGTAACCAATAGTGTCAGCAAATGGCTTTTTAGTGATGCTACTGTGCAGTAGCCTAATAATACTCTGCAGTAACATATTAACACTGTTTGTTCTGTGATGTGTTACAATTATGCAGTTAGTGTCTCATGTACATGCGCCCAATGAGTACTTCGACTCTGAAAGATTCCTGGAGGTTATGAGTTGTGTGTATGATGTTTCATGAAATATCCCACAAATGGAAGCACATCTAGTAAGCCTTTTTAAAAATATTTTCTTACAAGCAAAGTTTTGTTGTTCATGTCATCCATAGTTTTTGGTTTGTTTTTTTTTACAGTCTTCAGTCTCATTTTCCACAAAAGAAAATGAGTAATATTTCTATAAAAGAGAAAAAGCTCTTTTTTTCTCCCTGAAAATATTCTGTCAAAGATTATCTGCTATCTGTTTAGAACTTATTTTGTAAGATGTTTAACTGTTCCAGCTTCTTCCTGCTTCTTTCTCGGGACATTTTTGTTCCACTTTTATCAGTTTGATTTGATTGTAACCATAGAATGTCTTCCCCACACTCATAGTCATAGAAATATAAGGAAAACATTGAAATCAACTTATACTCTGCAGAAAGAATGGCCACAATGAGCCTACTTCATGTTCTGTCCTGTTATTACTGCTGCCTGTCTCTGGGGCCAAGTTTACTTTAAAATAGTTAGTTCTATTAGTCACATATTGAGAAAATAGGGCTCAAGAGCGAGAACTGTATTGGAATGATCTATTCAGATAAGAAAAATAGCAGGTTAGTAAAGTTTTCTTTATGCTTATGTGAGAGTAATAACCATGCATTATTAAGTCTTCTATTTATCTATGAAATGGATACTGTATGGGCAGTAGTACAAATTTCTCAATGCTTATCCTATTGATATACCTCTACACTTTTCACAAAGGGACCACTTATTCCTTTCGCATTCTGCTGAGATGGTAAGCAACTGTGAGTTAGATAACAAGTTTCTGATCTGGAAAACTTCTCTACATAGTCACTCAGAGACCATCGTACATAACCACAAATGAATTTTAACTTCTGTTCATTAGCAGCCTGAGAAATCTTATATGTGGATCGATTACCTAGGAAACATAGAATAATAGAAAAGTAGAGCTGCAAGAAAACTCAGTAGATCTCAGTCAATTGCATGCCAAAGATGCTCATAAAAACTTTCAAGAATGGAGATTTCATCAGCTCTCTGGATAGCCTGTTCTAATGTTTTATCATCTTCATAGTAATAAAGGTCTTTCTGGGTGCGTCTACATATTGCCGTATGTATATAAGCAAGTGTATAAACAAGCACTAAATGACTGCACAGTAATGACTACACAGCATCCCATATAAACTTGACTACTGTTTTTAAAATAAAAGAAGAAAAGGTATGCTCAGTCACATGTCCCATTGCCTGCTGGATTATAAACCATTTTTTTTGTTGGCTCCTAAAATTTAGATGATACTGTTAACACATAAAAACCCTAAGATAAATGACCTGTTTCCCTAAATGAAACACAATCCTCGTCTTGATGTTACTGGGAAAGGATTTTGTAGTTTCTGATCAGCTCATGGAAGGCCTCATTAGAAAAAGTCAACACATAAACAATGAATATTAGCATTAGAATGTCTTGCATTCCTATCTTGGTTCTAATGAAGAAATGGAATTGCTTTAAAAAAATAAATAAAAATATTTATTCATGTGAAAAAAATGATTTACAGTTATTTTTTTCCCATTCGAAAATAGGATTAAACTATTATGGTTTAAGAAGGTGAAATAGCTGCTTAGAACTGAAAGAAAAGGACCAAGTCATAAAATGCTGTAAAATTAGACAGTTACCCTGTCTACAATGGAGCTTCACTGTTTTATGCAGCTGGTAATATAATTTGAAACTTTCCAGAAGATGGGCAGCTTTTTAAAAAGTGTCTCCTAAGACAAAATCAAATAGCAGAAACAGATTAAATGAATAATGATTTTATGCTTGATCAATTTATCTAAGCCCTCATGCATTATTTGGTGTGTAAGAAAAATATTCATATTTTAAGTCTTTCCTCACCCCCTCTTATTTTTATAGTTCCGATGCAAAACTGATAAATGTATCCCCTTCTGGTGGAAATGTGACACTGTAGATGACTGTGGAGATGGATCAGATGAACCTGAAGAATGCCGTATGTATTACAAACATTTTGAATTATTTTTTCCCCAAGAGATTTCATATGTAAGGGACCATAATATAAAATTGAGGAATTTAGATGATATGGTCACTGTTGTATGCTAGCTGTCATTTGGTAATGCTTGCCAAACTATAAACACCTTTTTCTCATGTTTTAAATCTTTCTAGGGGAAAAATATGTATACTTGTATTTGTAAGATTTTAGAGTCCTCCTTGTACTTATCTGAAAATAGAATAAAACTTGCTAATTTCTAGAGTTCCCTTTTATCTGTAGATAAGCAACTCTGCTAATTTCAAATACATAGATTTGGATTGATGGGAATATTTAACATAAGTAAAACATAAAGCTCTGTCACAGACTAATTGTTTAGTATAACTTCCTGAGAAGTAATATTTGTTCAACTTTTCTCTTGCAAAAAATTCTGAATAGGTTTCAGATGGTATGCGACTTTCAGTGCATACATTTTCCTACTTTTTACTAATGCCACACAATGAAATTGGGAAGGGAGGGGAGATGAGAGCTCATAAACCTGGTATAAATGACTCAAGATGCTTTAAAAAGTCACATTACCTAATCTAACTTTGTCAAAGGGACCCATAGTGATGCAAAATTAGCATTCTTTTTGATCAGCTTTCACAGTTCATAGAGTAGTCACTAATATTCCCCCTGTTGAGCTGTAGATATGCTGTGTTTACTCAACACTGTGTTTACTCAATTAGCAGACAAGGAAAAGCCCCTCACCATACAATTGAGCATGTGGCAGCAAGGGTGGAGGGGAGGGGGCCAGCAGCTGCTGCTGCTCTGGCCCCAACCCAGGGTTGAGGGTAGAGCTGGAGCCCCAGATGCCACAGCCCCCCTCATTCCCCTACTGCCTCATCATGCCGTGCTACTCCTCCTCCACAGCCCCTAGTATCCCCCCACACACACCAATGCTCCCTCTCTCTCCCCCTCTACTACAGTCCTCCTTACCTTTGCTCTGTGCCACCAAGCTCTGACCCTGCTGAGCCTGGGGCATGGAGCATGGCTCCAGCCTGGCCCATTACCAGTCGGGGCATGAACCAGAACTGCTGTTCCAGCCCTGCCCCATAGCAACAGCACTGGCTCCACACCACTGCTGCTGTGGGGACAGGCTGGAACAGCAGTGTCATCTCTGTGCCATTGCTAAAGGGCAGGGTGGAGCCATACACCATGCTCTGGGTTGCGGGAATGATGGAGCCTGCCATTGCAGAGCAAAGGTAAGGTGGTGGGGTGGGGGGAAGGGTGTTGAGGAACAGGTGGAGGTGGGGTGAAACTTCAGGAGCAGAAAGATGGGAGGAATGAGGGTAGGGATCTGATGCTGTGGTTGACCACACAGGGGAGGAAGAGGGAACAAGAGAAGGGGGAATTGGGGCAACCTGAGGCTTCAGGCAGGGGAGCAGGCACAATGGAGGGCAAGAGAGGGGACAGGCAGCAGGAGGAAGCTGACTACCTTTCTCACTACCTGTCCTACCACCTCCATACTGCCTGCCCTCTACAACCTGTCCCCCACTGCCTGCCTCATTACTGCCCCCCTCATCACCGGTCCCCCTACCACCTGCAGGAGTGGGGGAGGAATGAACTTAAGATGATCCTCAAATAACTGGATTCCATACATGGAAAATTATAATACATTTCTAAATGTTCTTGGTGTGGAGTCTAATTATTGGTGGGGGGGTGGGGGGTGTTATCTTACATTCAGAGTTGTCTTGTATTTGAGTAAATACAGTATTATAATTTCTATTGCACTGTGACTAATTTTTAATGTCAAGATAATGATGGTTCTTCTCAATCCATACATAATTCAATGACTGACATAAATAAAAGGATCAAAACTACTTTCTATCTTCAGTTCATACACAACAGAAAATATTTAACCTTGCTGCATGTTGCTTGTGACTTCCTATGACAGACTTTTCATATGAATTTTGTGCCTTAATAATCATAATTCATATCTTAACTAAGAAATGGGGCAAAGCAGAGTGAAGCTCTATGCAAAGCTCTATGCAAAATGCTTCTGATTTGTTTTTGTGATGTCTTTTTCATGGTCACAGGTTCAACAATACAAGAGTACCTGATCTTTTCACTGTTTATGATTCAGGCTACTTTTCTTTATTTATTGGCTGAGAACTCTGAACCTACTGACTTGGAACCTACTGACCCTTGTTTTTACCAAATGGACAGTGCAGTAAATGACATTTAGTATTTCCAGCCCAGGTTTTTCAATTTTTGCAACAGAAACTGTAGAGCTCTTTTGACTGTTATTCCATTTGTGAACAAAACTAAGAAAATGTAATACTCTGAATTTAATTGAATTTATTGAATTAATTGAATTGACCTGATGAAGAATGTCTTGCTTTCACAAGCTTGTCTAACTCGTTCCAACCATGCAGTTGGTTCAATAACAGATATTACCTCTGACAAAATCCTTGAATCTTGAATTTAAGTATTTTTTTATTAAGCTGCATCTGGCTCTGCATTAGTTGTTTATAAAATAGCCTGTAGTAGTAGATTGATTTTAGTTTGCTCTTTTTTAGTTTGGTGTTACTCATTAAGATTCAGTATTAACTATTAATTGATCCCAACAAACTCACCAGCTGTTTCTTGTGATAGTTAATAGGTTGGGCAGGCCAGAGCAAGCTTTATTCAACTAACAGTTACCTTTTTTGTTGGATATCGTTAAAGAACTTTAGTTCCTATGATTATGTTCCTCTCAATATCTGATGCCATCTATAAATGTGTGAGATTTGAAATCACGCTTTCCAGGAGGTCTTCCTACATTTAAGAACCTGAGGGCACATATGGTTTTGTAAACTTGTTCTGTCTTCAGAATAGCTTAGTTAAACTGTGTGCTTAGTCACGTAGTTTCATAATAGAATGTAAAAATGTGCATAAATAAATGTGCTTCTTTGTCTGGAGTTGTAACATTAATTGTTGTTGCCTCATTCTTTTCACTCATCTTATCACTCATCTGGGAAAAGAGTCCAGAATGTTTATATAAATCAGGAAATCATTCTATACTATATTCACACTAGGATTTCAGTACTGTAATACAGGGGTTGTCAACCAGGTGTATGCGTACCCCTGGGGGTACTTGGAATGGCCCCAGGGGGTATGCACAGTAGTGCAGGGAATCTGTGTGCGACAGCCACATGGAGCAGTGAATGACGGCAGTGACCACTGCGTGCAAGCTTCCCGTCCCCCTCCACCACCATTTACTACTTCACACGGCCACTGCGCACCACATCCCCGCCCCCTTGCCACTGCCATTCACTATTCTGTGCTGCCACCATGTGTTGCTTCCCCATGCTGCCGGCTTCATGTCCAGCCTGCCATCAGCACCCTCCTCTTCTGTCTGGAAGCGATACCCACCAGAAAGGGTATATTCCTAAAAAAAGTTGAAAACCCCTCCTGTAATATATTGTTACAAATCTTACTTGGTACATATCCAGAATATACTTTTCAGTCACCATATTATAGGTTTTACATACCATTTGTAGGGGCTTCAGTCAAATCTAGAATTCATGGGATATCATATTTATGTAATAATCCTTTCAACAATAATAACTCCTGTTCTTCACATTTTCTAGAGAGGACAGAAAGTATTCTTTAAAAGAATTTTTTTGTCATACCTGTTTAACAGCTTGTCAACACAGGTAGTTTACCTGGGAATTCCTTCCCAATATATAAACTCATGGTTTCCATCCATAATAATACATTTTAGATTAGCATCATCTTCCTGATCCAAATCGATTCTTCAGTTTAAGTTAATACTGCCACTTCTGAGAATTTCTTTCTGATTAACAATGAGCTGGGCACAATGTAACCACACCATCAGAACTTGTGAAGAAGTAGTAATTTAAATAGTTGCAAGACTTCCAGAATCTCTTTCTTAGTATCTGTATGGAAAGTGTACTTTCAGTAATTATGTAAGAAGTGTGTGTTGCAGCTAATAATCCCTTTCAAGCAATTGGAAGTACAGGGGTTAGCACTCTGTGTCATTCTTGAAATACAACTATACAGTTGTCATGCAAATTAGATCTTCAGCCTTAGAGCTGAGGTTTTATCATTGAGATATGTGTGTTCTGTTATGGTTTAGTAACTACTGCATACTCTAAGACTATACATTCTAATTGAAAATCTACTTATAAGTAGATTTAATAAGTCCATTGAAAAGTAATAACATTGGCACATTACCATCCCTGTAATAGTAGTGGTTAATTCCTCTGTACTAAATGATTTTTTTTTCACCTCAGTCTTAGGTTAAAGATTTTTTTTCTTAATTAAAAGTAATAAAAATACATTTAGAAAAATCCAAATGATTTCATGTAAAAAAAATTCTCATTATGAGGTGATCGAAATGCCGCAAAAATCAATGAGAATCTTTTCAGTGATTTCACTGAGCTTTTAATCATTCCATGTGTTTGATTTGCTTATTTACAAAGGGAAAATAAGACCTCTCACATGTCTATTTTTACTTGTTTTGTCTAGAGTAAAGCAGGCAGGGGGCTGGACTCGATGATCTTCTGAGGTCCCTTCCAGCCCTAACGTCTAAATGTCTATGAATATATAGCAGAAAAGCATCATTAATAACTTTATAAATCTTCTGTAACTGTGTACGTTTTATATATGTTTTTCCTTCTCTCTGCCCATTGCTCCCTCAGCTGAATTTAAATGTCAACCAGGACGTTTTCAGTGTGGAACTGGACTTTGTGCTCTTCCAGCTTTTATCTGTGATGGAGAAAATGATTGTGGAGACAACTCTGATGAGCTCAACTGTGGTAGGTGATTATAGCGAGTATCAAATTCAAATACTGACTAAAATCCTTAATTAACCTGATTTAACTTAGGTCTTTTAAATTCTATTGAGAAATTCATCTGAGATTTTTTTTTTAAACTTATCTTCCAGATACTCATGTTTGCCTGTCTGGTCAGTTTAAGTGTACAAAGAGTCAGAAATGTATCCCAATAAATCTGAGATGCAATGGACAAGATGACTGTGGTGATGAAGAAGATGAACGAGACTGTCGTAAGTTTTGTTTAAAGAGTTATATACTGACCACTGATGGAGAGTTTTAAATAAAGATCTTAAAAGATGGATATAAAAGCATTGTAGCACAATGAAAACAGCTAATTCTTTGGGCTGCCAGGCGTATGGAACTCGATATACTGTGGGTACACCAAGAGGAATCAAATACCTCCATTGTTGACTTCATTTTTTTTAAGTCAATGAAAAGTAGAACATTACTTTTAGGAAATAAATTGAGTCTTTTATTTGGGTTAAATTACACATTATTATTATGATCATCCTATTGCCAATTCATACCTGTTTCTTGGTCTTTCAGCTTTCATATTTTGTCTGATAGCAATACACAATAGACACGCTATCTATAACCCTTGACTGAGACTGAGAAGGGGTATAGATTTTAGAACTCTTTATCCCATGGTATACCTCTTTGGAGATGATAGAGTTCTCTTTTTTTTAGGTGTGTCTATACACATTTTCCCATACAACACAATGGTATTAAAGCAATTTAATAAAAAGAGAGAAAATGCCATTAAAAGACGTGTTTTCACTCAGCATACTTTCAATTGTTTTCTAATATTACTCAGTATGTAAACTAGCTCTGATATTTTCAGCCTAGTTATAAAACAAAAACAGTCAGATAGCTTACATTTCATGAGTGTAATACTCTGTCTGTTAACCGACTGGAATGACTATTACCATCATGCTGTTATTTAGAGACTGCCTTTCACTCAACCTGCTATTCACGACCCCACTGATCCAGGACAGCAGTAGCCACTTTCAAAAACTTTGTCCAGGTCTGCATACACAGCTGCCTCTCCATGCCTGAAGAGCAGGCTCATGAGGATGCAAAGACCATTTCATGATGATCAGTAGCATCACTTCAAAGATCTAATGACCTAGTTCAGATACAGCTTTTGGCAAATTATGGTTAGTTCATGCCAAGTCTTAGTGAGGCCTCTTGTTAAAGTCCATAAGTAATTTAACTATTACCAGGGCCGGCTCATCCTATCCTGTGAAACCTGCAATCTATATATATAAAGTGGTGTTTCATTTTAATCACAGAAAAATGTGGATTTTGAGTTACTTTTTTTAATCTGAAAGTTGGGGATTTTTTTTTTTTATCGGAGAAAACTTTGAAGCTCTTTTATCAAATAAAGTATTTGAGTATTTATCAGAAACTTCCAGCTTTAATAATAACTCTCTTTCTTTAAAGCGGAAAACAGCTGTTCTCCAGACCATTTTCAGTGTAAAACTACAAAACACTGCATTCCTAAGCTATGGGTATGCGATGAAGATCCAGACTGTGCTGATGGATCAGATGAAGCAAATTGTGGTAAGTAACACAACAGTCACATAAAGAAGTCCAGTAGAAACCTTTTTGTGTTCAAAGTGTGACAGCTTGTTTCACATTTCCAATACTAATAACTTTCTAGGTGTTCTTCCTCAACTGACTCCTAACCTCTCCCCCCCACTTTTTTTTAATTCCCTTATTATAATTTTCACTTTCATGGAAGAGAAAAGAGGAAGTTGAAATGACACTAAGCAAATTCAAGTCATTATTTGATAATAACCATTTGATAGAATTATTGTATCCTACTTCCACCTGAAGCACATCAGGGTTTATGAGAAAAAAACTGCTTTATTTTATATAGTTCCTTCTTTGACAGCAGGTATATAAAACAGTTTGCATCTGTTATGGACTATATTTAATTCTTCTTTCAGAATTATCCAGCCCTGATACGTTTTTCTACTTATTTTTGTCTATTGCAATCAAATACATAGCAAAAACCCAAATAAATAATAGTTTTTGGCATTCTGGAGTAATTGTATTAAGCATAGGATGTATAAATTAAGACCTTTGTGTGTCAACAAACACAGGAGTGCTGAAGCTGAAGGTCTCATAGGAGAGCTCTCTTAAAGGTATTTGGTCTTCAGTGTCATAAAATATTTCTTGAGTATGGCGTGTGTAGATGAAACGGGGGCCCTAAATTGAAGCAATGGATTTTTAAAAAATCACTTCAGTTTGGGGCCAATTTAACCTCCATGTCACGCACATACCCTGCTGACTTACCTGCTTCTCCAGCAGGGAGGGGAGGGCGAGCTGCCAGCAGGTGGAGCAGTCCTTGGGCTGCAGAGGGGGCTGCTTGTGTTTCCCTCTGTGGCAGCGGTGGCCCTCCCTCAGGCGGCACCCACCCACAAACACCTGGCTCAGGCAGTCCTGGGGGGGCACTGCACTGCAGAGGGACACACTGGGCCCCCACACAGCTCAGGGAGGCAGGCTCCAGGGTAGGTGAGGCGGGGGGCCAGAAGATCAGGCTCACTGCTTTTCTTGGGTGGAAACTGCCTTCCCAGGCTGCTGCCAGGCTGCCTGCAGGGCTTCCTGCAGAGCCACAGAGCTGCACAGAGCCTGGTGCTTTGCTCTGGAGCTGTAGGGGCAGCAAACTAAAACTCCTCGGAGTTTTAGTTTGTTGCACCCCAAGTCATTTAAGGCACATTATGCTGCCAAATTTCCTACAGCAGCTGGAATTAATGTGCAATACATCGCTGAGGTGTGCAAACACTGGCACCATTAAAGTGGTGCAAAAACATTTAACTTACTTTAAAGTGTCATGCACACATGCCCCTCATTTCATCTACACATGACCTATGATTCAACCTTCAGGTTGCTTAGCTCTTGAATGTTGTAATGTGTTCTGTCAATTCAACAGCAAATAGAAACTCTCTTATTTTCTTTGGCAGCAGTTCATTTTTGTTGTTTGTTGTCCTTCTTTTCACAAAATGTAAAATATTTATCATTTGTTCTACTTACCTGAAAAGTAACTTTAAAGGCTTTTTAAATGGTAGGAGATAATTTGAATCATTTTTCCTGTAACAGCTGATGTCATTTAAAACCATATCATAGCACAGCAATTCATGATCTTTTTAACCTTTGGTTTGGTTTGGTTTGGTTTGGTTTGGTTTGGTTTGCATCACGATGTTTTGCTTTTCTTTTTGTTTTTATTGTGGCAAGTAAAGGAAGTGGAAGTAACTTTGTTAATTATTTCATTTAAATTTGTTTAACTTATGTGGCACATTGACATTTATAATGATTTAGGATTCAAATACATATATGTTTGAAAAAAAAAGATTTGGTTCCCATTTAATCATATTTAAATTAAATAATAACATTAACCAACCAGTCCTCCCAACATGCACCTGTACTTATCCCCATTTTACAGATGGAAAAACAGAAAAATAGAGTGGTTAAGTACTTTGCACAAGCTAGTTTTCCGCATCCTGCACGTTGAAATTAAAAATACCTGTCATCCAATTCCTTGCTCAAATTATTACCTTTTTGGGGGTGTAGAGCGGGGACACTGGAATGAGGTATATGTTTTTATATTGTAACATGAGATCATGATCTGCAAAATATTAAGGAACCACTTACCTATACCATACTATATTGTCTCTTGAAGACAGATGTTACTACTATTATATACTTTATTTTCAGTACCAAAAAGGAACAGTTGGGTACAAAACTGTAGATGTTGTCTTAACAGGCTCTTGTAGCAGCAAGGCCAACTGTAGAAACTACAATAAATGGGAAAGTGCTGAAAAAAAATTATACAGCTTAATATTTTGTTTACTTTGAATTGCTTATTTCCACCTTGCCTTCCTATTTTTAGAGTGGAAAATAATATAAATAGGTGACTTGAAGTGAAACAGCATTATAATACTAATAAAAAATAGCAACTACATACATATCTGTGTGTAGCTATATATATATCTAAATGTTTGTTGTTTGAAATCATACAAAGAGTGTCACTACTGTAAGTAGCTAATGAAAATATCTAAAATAATTTGGAATAATCCATTTTATATTTAAAAGTCAATAAATAATTAACAGTAACATCATGGAAAATGAGATTTTGCTAACACTGTTAACTCTGGCAGCATTAATGACTTAGAGCAATACAGGACTCCCTCAGGGAAGCAGGAAGGGCTTAGGAATCTTTGTTAGGGAAACTTTGCAATGTTTTTCTTCTGTTCTTTAATCTTTGGAAAGGAAGGGAAGAGATTCCACAACCCTCTGCCCCATTGCTGTTCTGGTCCCTACTCCCAAAGAGCTATATTTCCTTTCTATGCACTATTCACTGGCCCTCAGCTTCTTATGGTGAAACTCCCTAAGGTTTTTACTCTGGAATAAGAAAGACTTCTCAGTGGGCATGTCTACACAAGACGCTTAATGTGCATTAGCCGAATATCACTGTGAAGTAGCATGTCATGGTAAAAACAGTGCTAATAGCCTATTGTGCAGTGTTATTAGGCTAATGTGAAGTAAGCATCACTAAATAGTGCACTGGAACTACTGCACAGTAACTCTAGGTACTGTATGTTTAGTAAATACTTTATTAAGGAAATACTAAACTTAATGCACAGGATCTATGACACTTGTAGAGTGTCCAGGGGGACAAAAGCACATCTGTAGTAAATTAAGTTAAATTATCTTAGGGTGAGTTATCTCTTGCCATGATATTGGATTTACCTACATATGTCACCTGAAAAACTAAGGTACCTCAATACTTTTCCTTTCAGGGCTGCATAGAGCTCCTCAACAGGGAACTCCTCTGAGCAAAAGTCTATAAGCAAGGCATTCATTGCAAGTTATGAAAATTTCTCCAAAATTTCTCCAAAATCTATCTTGGAGAGGGAGCATTAGAGGCACTCCACCTGCAGCCCCTTTTCTCCAAGCCTTCTCCAAACCAGGATGATCCCTGTCTGGGAAGGTGTGATGAGCAGTGGCTGTTGCACTCCTCCCAGTCCCCAGGTATGGGTAGAGGAGTAGAGCAGAGAACAGGTGGGGAGCAGCAGGCCTCTGTCCTTTTGCTTGGGTCCTAGTTTCCCAGAAGAGAGCAGGAGGAGCAGCACAGCAAAGTCCCTTACCTGCAGCAGTGGCTGCCCACCACCCTCCCAGACTGCTTCAAGAGGGAAGTAGAGAAGTGGAGCAAAACCCCCTCCATATAGTCCCCAGACCAGGTAGTGGCCCATGTGGGGAAAAGGTGGAGAGCAGCAGCTTGTTGCTCTACTTCCCTCTTGAGCAGACTAGGAGAGGAGTGAAACAGCATACAGACATTCATTCCTGTGAAACTCCATTGCAAAGGAGATCTTTCAGGTTGAAGCCTGGAAGACCATTCTCCTGACAGGAGAATGTTTTCCCCCGAGTAATTGAATGATTGCCCCTTGTTTCTACTGGAAAAGCAGCAATTCTCCTGGTAGAAATGTAATGTCTGTACATAGTCATGTCAGCCCAGATGGATGTTAAGTGGAACGTGACCATAAGTGGTCCGTGTTAAGTGGAAGCTATATATGACCATATAGCTTCCATGCAGTCAGTCCAGTGAAGTATCTTCAGTGCCGAAAAGCCCTATCATCACAAACTTCCATCACTAAAAATCTTCCATAAGTAATATTTTTTTTCAGTATATTTGAATCTGGGGTGTTTTTCTTTGATAGTTTGAGTTCTGGCTCATTTAGTGAGGTGTGGAGCCTTTACAGAAATCTTACTCTCCAAATAATACTCTCAGAACAAAAAATAGCATCAATATTTTTACATTGTTTGGTCAGAATAGGATTTACATAACATATTAACAAATGTGAACATTTTTTTCCCTCTAATTTGTGAATGCTGGCATTTGTGGATTTTTTAAAAAATGTAACACTTTACAACTGGCATTAGGCTGTATTGAGCATGTTAAACATACATTTTTGAAGGTCTGTTTAATTTCTTGGCACAGGGAGTTGGATTTCACTCTTGTGAAGTCCAGCAGTGGACACTTCAAAAACCACTGACTTGGAAAGATTAAATAAGAATTATTATCTAGGACTGCAGTAGCCAAGGTTAAAATCCTTGTGATGGTATGAAAAAGTGGCAATGTTGATACTGAAAATAATTTCTAGCCTTGAATCTGAGAACTTTTCATTTGTTTTTTACGTCGCAGTGGGATTTTCCTATCTTTTCACAATACATTCTTTGTCTCATTGATAACGGGGCAGATTTTAGTATCTGTCCCATGATGGACAGGGTTTGCTACTTATATTTCTGCACTAATTATGAAATTATTTTCAAAAAGACTGTGGACGTTCAAAATTTAAAGTATCTAGGCTATTTGTTTTCATCTCATGTAATAATGTGTGTAATTATCTATGATATTTTTGTTTAACCTGTTTCTGATGAAGCACCCAGATAGATAGTCCAAAGTAAAAAGAAATCCTCTCATTGTCTGGGATGATACTTTAGTTGCAAAAAATACAAATCCTTCTTCTAGAAATTGGCAACATACTTATTTTCCTCAAACAAGTCAAACAATATATACTTTACCATGGAATAAATGGAACAATAAGTGCAAGTGAAGTAGTGGTTTTAAAATTCTTCATTTCATCCTGTGACGTTTCAAAAAAATAAAAGGTTTATATTCGTTTTTTTTTTCATAATTGTATAAAGTATTGATCCTGAAACTTTTTTACAATTTTATGTTCATATAGACAAAACCTATTCATTTAAAAAAATACTTGAATGGGGCCTCCTAAAATTAAATTTATTTCCAATAATAATTATTGAAGCACTACACAGAAACACAGATTTTGCTCTCCTGCAAAGCAATGCTAGGAATTAGTGCACTGAACGGTCACTTCTTACATAGATCATTATCCTTAAATTTTGAACCTTAGTTGTGCTGTGATATATTTAAAAGAGAAGCATGGTAGAAAACTTTTTAATAGCTTCTGTTCCTTTGAAAACTTTATTAATTGAGCCATTCTCAGTGACTAGCATAATATGTTTTTCAAAGGTGAAATTTAACAAAGTATCTTAGATTAAATATTTGAAGAACATATGAATGTCTCTAGAACACTTTGAATTGAAATTGTAATTTTATCTTTACAGGAATGTACTGCAGAGTTTTTAATAAGATATATTACAAAAATATATTGTTCTTTTATTACACTAGAAGTTAATATTGTTCCCTTTAATTAGATTAAAAACGACAGCATTACAAGTCCGGATGAACTGTTTCACACTTTGTAAAGTTTTCTCCCTCTTTTAGATTCTCCTTCTTTTTGACCTTGTTGTTCTTAATTTCTTAGATGAGCTGTATGCAATCAAGTGATTTTAGCTGGTTTTAAGCACAAAACAAGAATACATATCCTACTTATTAAGAGTGGTTGTAAAGATCCTTTACAATAAGCAAGGATAAGTGATAGATAGTTCCTACTTGGCCAATTATTCAGCTAAAGTACAATTCTTTTCCACCTTATTTGGGTCCCTAAAACCTGTTATGGCATATATTTCTGCAATGTACAGTCATCTTACACATAAAACTAAGTCACACAAAACAGTGAGGAAGACTCACCCATTTTTATATTATCTGATTTTCATATACTTATGGAACTGTATCACACTTAATTGCCAAATAGTTCACAAAGGGCGTATCTACAAATTCATTAAAGTGTCATTATTACTATGTATTTAGTTTAGTACTTCCTTACTGAAGTACTAGCTGAATGTACAGTGACTATATTTACTGTGCATTAACACTGGCACACGGTTTTTATCTGGCAGTTACTGTGTAGTAGTCTAATAACACTGTGCAGTAGCTTATTAGTACACTTTTTGACTGGTTTCACTACTACACAGTGTTGTTAACCAACCGTGCAGTGTCTTGTGTTTACCCACCCTTAGAAACATAGTAGGTGGAGTAAGATCTGCTTTTTTTTTTTTATAAGCCAACATGAGGCATAATATTACAGGGAAAAGATTAAGTAAATACTTACAGATATATGGTTCTGGATAAGGGTTAAAGCCAAGCTAGGATTGACAAAAATGGAAAGAGTAACCCCTATCAGCAGCAGCATAGGAATGCACCAGGGCAGGGGGCAGAGATGAGTTTTGGTTGCCACCGTGGCCTCGTCCACACATATAGGCACGTGTGCTAGCAGCAGCTCAAATAGAAGCAGTGCAAATTTGAGCCGGGCTTTTTGCCTTAGCATACGTGGGACATGCATTTTGTTGTGGAGAAAATTGTGCCACTTGGGGCAAAATAACCCTGCCTGGCTCCTCCCAGAGCTACAGCTAGGGGGAGCTAGAGCCGGGGGCCAGCACCTGTGCTGTCTCCAGCAGTATAAAAAGATGCCCTGTCCTGGCCCCATCTGTACAAAAAGCTGCCCTGGCAAGCTCGCTACTGCTATTTGGGAACACTACCCCTTATGCCAGCTGAACTGCTGCAGCAAAATCCATTTTTTAAATACCCCAAAATCCATGTTCTTCCACAATTAGAACAAAAGACCACTCTATACACACACACACACACACACACACACACACACACAGACAGAGAGGAATAGAACAGTTGGGCAATGCATTATTGGTATATTTACAAGGTTAAAACAATTTGGAATCCTACCAGTGTTTCTATCATCATGATAAAATACATTCTTAATGTCTATGTGTGTTAATGTGTGCTTTTGGTTTTCTTCGCCTGTGATGGGAGGTTGTGGGGTTTGCAGGAAGAGGGTGGGAAGGGGTGTGAAGGAAGGTGGGTTGGTGTGTGGGTGGGTGTGGAGGGATATGGGTTGGTGTGTTGGTAGGTGTGGGGTGATTGCGAGGGAGACTGTGGGTGTGGGGGGAACTTGTGGGGGGGCTGCCCGAAGGGCCCCATCTCCCCCCTGCAGGGCCAAATCCCTCCCATGCAGGGTCCCAGGCACCCTGCAGGATCACAGCCCCCCATACAGGGCCACAGTTCCCCCCTGCAGGGCCACAGCCCTCCTGCACAGGGCCCATAACTTACCTCCTGCTACAGTGACTGTGTGCTGGCAGGGACCTACAGGGACCGCCCCATTAGGATCCAGCAGGGACCGTGTGCCGAGCCATGCCAGATCCTACCATCACTGGGGCCATCACACAACCAGGCCGGCCCGGTCCTATGGCAGCAGGGCCTGGTGCGGCACACAGGGACCACGTGCTGAGTTGCGCTGGGTCCTGCTGGCACTGGGGCCACTCATGCCCCAGGCCGGCCCGGTCCTATGATGGCAGGACCAGACACACCACGTAGGCCAGGACCTGTTGACATGAGACCAGGCTGGCCTGGCAGTGTGAGTGGCCCCAGTGCCAGCAGGACCCAGTGTGGCTCGGCACACAGTCCCTGTGCACTGCTCTGGGTCCTGCCTTCAGAAGCAATGCTGCCTGCCTCACTGTGCCTGCAGGGAGGTGTCCCATGGTGGGACTCGGCCCAGCCTGACTTACTAGTCCGGTTGCACTGGAGCAGGTCACATGGCTCCTGTATCTGCACAACCTGCTCCACCAGTGATGTGGCAGCTGCACACCACTGGCTCTGGCTGCTCACCCCCCTGCCACCTTCTCCCCTCACCACCCAGCAGCCCTGCACAGGCTCCCACAAACCTTCCCCCTCCCCAGCCCCAGCGGTGCCAGCGGTAGCAGGAAGCATGGTTGTGCCCTGCTGCAGGCATAGGTGGGCAGTGATGTGGCACTGTGTGGCCCGGACTCCTACATGCTGAATGGACCCAGTGTGGCTCATCCAAGGCCATGCAGTAGTGGGCCAGGCCAGGTCCATTCAGCAAGTAGGTGTCTGGGTCACACAGTGCCTTGTCACTGCCCGCCTATGCCTACAGCAGAGTGACAGCCATGCTGCCTGCTGCTGCCGGTGCCATGGGGGCCAGATGGGGGGAAAGCATGTGGCAGTCCCCGCCTGAGCTCCTCCATGTCCCCACCCACTGGGACATCCCCCCCACACCACTCCCCACACCAGTCAACACCTTCATCCACTCCTCATAGCCCCCAAGAACCCCATCCACTCTTCCCCTCTCCCTCTGCTGCTGGGGGACTGGCTGTGGGGGGTGCTCCATGCAATGCTTCTTGGCCCCAGAGTAGGGGTGGGGGGAGGCTCTGTTCCATGATAAGGGAAACTCTTCCCCCTCATCTTCCTCCCCTCACAGGGGCAGCAGGAGCACAAAGCTCAGCTGGGCAGTGTGCCGGTGTGAGGGGGTGGTGTAGGGACCCCTACACACTCCCCCCATGGCATTCAGCCCCCACTGCCTGGCAGTAGCAGCAGGCAGGGAGGTCAGGGCACTTATGCCCTGTGCAGGCATGGCTCCAGGCAGCACTGCACAGGGGAAGGGAGTGAAGCCTGCCTTATCCTCGTGGCTGTGCTCCCTGAGCCTGAGCCTGCATCTCCAGCCCTCACAGTGTGGGAAGTCCTGCACTGGAGCCAGCTGCTTCCCCCACTTCCCACTGTGCAGGTCCCAGCACTCTCCCGGGATTGGAGGGAGCCCCACCTCCTGCTTACCTGCAGGATCAAGCATGGGTCTTACCCTCTTTGAGGTTGGGTGTCCCTACACCCCACCATCCTCACACCCACACCCTGCCCAGCTGAGCTTCATGCTCCTACTGCCCCTCTTGGGGAGGAGGAGGAGGGGGAAGAGTTCCCCCCAGCATGGAACAGAGCCTTCCCCTGCCCTGGGGCGAGAGGAGTCAGGGGAAGAGTCCTCCTCTGGAGCTGGCCAGCATGACCACAGCGATGGGAGTGAGGCAGCTTCACAGAACCCCTCTTCCCACCTCACTAGAGTGTGGGGAGGAGGAGGAAGAAGAGTCCTGCCAGCACCAAACAGGGCCCCCCTCCTGGCCTCATGGTGGTGGGGGAGAGGTAGGAATGGAAAGAGTTCCCTTCTGGGGCCGGGCAACCCTGTGTGCCTGGATTACTTCCAACTGTCAGGGAGCTGCTGGGGTGGGCCTGCCAGGGCCTGGCTG
Organism: Alligator sinensis; assembly: GCF_000455745.1. Lineage (NCBI taxonomy): Eukaryota > Metazoa > Chordata > Crocodylia > Alligatoridae > Alligator > Alligator sinensis. The sequence goes on along the minus strand of NW_005842330.1, from coordinate 330,669 downwards.
TACCCCTGCTCCTCAGCTCAGTTTTCCTGTGGAAGGGAGGGATTTAGCACCCCCAGGCTTCTGGCTTGAGCTATTGCAGGCATGTACTGAATGTTTATCCACTTGGAAAGCGGCTTACTCTCTGCAGGTTAGACTCACCTGTAAAGGCTGAATCAAATCAGGCTCAGACTTTTTGAATGTCTGTCTCTAGCCTTAGTGTGAATATCTCATGTACACAATCTTTTGGGCAATGTATAATACTGCCCTTTTTCATACTGCATAGTGTCACACTGTAGAAGGGTTTTACTATGACTAAGTGTAATACAATTCTCCTTCTGTTGTAATCATTAAGAGCTTGCTTCCTAGGTTTTCTGACAGTCATTTCATATTTTCATTGTTCAGGATGAATTTTTCTTTTCTCTCTAGACTTCCTTGAACACTTCTCCCAATTTTGTTACAATGGTTGGGTCAAATACTTTTAACACATCATCTGTAGCTTCATATTCTGTCTACTTGTTTTACAGCTTCTTAATTGTGATAGTTATGTCCATCATCTTTATTGAATTGGTTTTCAAGTACTGAGATTGGGTTGGTCCTATTGAAAACTTTGAGATATTCTATCCATCTATTTTTCTCTTCTATCTTATTTGTGAGCATGTTATCATTTTTGGTTTTGAGTGATTCATTTAGCTCATTTCCATTGACATTTCCACACATTTTTAATCACTTGATAAACAGCTCTTTAGTCTTCTACTACCGGTTTCCCTCATTTTATGCTGTATATGCAT